>NC_139237.1:59379372-59979372 GCF_977018435.1 Lepisma saccharinum
TCCACGTCTACCGCAAATTCGGACAACAGAGATTGGCTGAGTCCCGGATGGAACAGCGCTCTAGGTAACATCTGTTGCTAATTCAGACGCAGCCCTGGCTACCTCCACTAGTCAGTATTGCCAACTCCCATTCGTAGGTTAGCTTCGCCTGTAAAATATCATATGGTGAAATATTCTTGAGGTGAGTTGGCAACACTGAACCGCAATTGATGTTGCCAGTGTTGCCCGGGACTTGGAAATAATACGTATTCGCTCACCACTGTTGCCAGCTTAGTCTCTCTCTTTATCTTACAGCAATAGGTATCTCTATCTTTTTTAGTTGCAGATGGGTTGCCAACACACTCTAGTTAATAATACTACATATTATACGCACACACGCACACACATACTGTGTTGCTATCCATCCATCTCTTTCTCTTTTACGGCAGTATATATTTGTTGCCGGCACTCCTTGCTAAATTGGCTAAACCCTTGCCAAGTAAAAAAGCTGTAGGTAGGTGTTGGCAATACTGCCGGTTGTTTAACTCTTCCCTCTCTCTTTTTTTTTTGTAAAAAACTATGGCAAAAATACCAGTAGGTTGGCAAATTGCTTTATGCACTGTAAGGCCTCAAGCAGAATTGCCAGCTCCTCGCTTTAGGTTAGGTTAGACAAAAAACAAAAATCTTGGTGACTTTTCGAGTAAAATGTTGGCAACTCTCCTTTATTCTCGGGATTCATATCAAACTGCAGTTTGCCGGAGATGGGGAACTGGTAATAATTCAAGTTGTTGTTGAATATGTAGAAAGTCTTGCCCACATCCTCGTCGTACTGGGTCAGGATGCTATTCAAGTGTATAATCAACAAACCATTGAGTTTAGACAATAGGGAGGGCAACAGGTCCAAGCTCGCAGGTGGCGACGGTGCACTTTGGGCAAATGCCTCCATAGCCTGCTTCCTGAAGCCAAACAGGTTCATAGGCATTGTTATTTTATTTTATATTTAGCGATTCGTTTCGAGCCTCAAATAATAATTCGAGCGTCAAATAATAATTCGAGCCTCAAATAATAATTCAAGCCTCGTCAGTACTGCCACTATTTGTAGGTTAGCTTAGCCAGTGAAAGATATAGTGGAATCTTCGGATGGGTTGGCAAAACCCCCTCAAAAAACTAAAAAATTATACACCATGAAAGGCTACGCCGAATTAGAAACACTGGGGTTAACACCCAAAAAGCTACGCCGAGTTGGTAACACTGCTTGTGTGAGGTTGCCAACTCCCCCCAAAAAGCTTCAAAATATCAGTTGGTGAAATTTTCGTGGGGTGAGTTGGCAACACTGAGCCCCACATGATGATTCGAGCCCCAAATGAGGGCTGTGAACCCGGACACTGGGTCTACTGTTGCTGCGTAAAGGCAAGTATCCATTCTATTCTTAATATAAAAATAATTATTGTATTTGTTGAATGAAAATCACAGTTATGAGTTTATTAAAACCATTCATGAGCAAGGATGTCTTCGATCTAATCTAATTTAAATTGTTGTGAACATGCGAAATTGTGCAAAGACGCACAATCTAATAAAACGGTGCCTAGTGGTGAAAAAGTTTAGTTTGGTACACAAAAGTTAATCAGGTCTGGATGTTGTGTTACTCACAGACCTCATTTCTATTATTGCTCGACACAAAAATACTCAAAGCAGAAAGTAACCACAAAAAAATACAACTTGTGCTTGTGTGTGTCTGTATTTTGCTTCTTTTCTATTTTAAGCCACTTTTCTGCATTTTTAGCCTAATTTTGTTATTCCACTGTATTACTTGTATTATGTACTTTGAATCTCCACCTGTATTTAAGAATGATTTTCATTATTGTTACTGTGTTTTTGCAATTCCATTGTTAAAATGATACACATTATTTTCTACTTGAATCGAATTCCGTACCTCACTATAAGCACATGTTGAACATGTTTCATTATTATTTAACTCGTTTTTATGTGGAGATCGATTTTTCAACACGTTTCTGTAGGCTTACGTCAGTAGGTTAGGGTTGGTGCCCTTAGCGTTGTAATTATACTCCTATGTGCATACACATACAGTATTACTAATTTTACATTTTAAGTAGGTTTGGATACTTTAACATTTCCACATGTTCCTTGATGTGCAACACAAATATAGAACATTTCTCATACATCAGTTATTTGTGGCAGAGTAGCCTGCACAAGCTACTTTTCACAATAATTCCTCATGAATTAATGCATTCTTCATATTTAAAATGTACAAATTAGTTTCTCGGTGAGAGTTTAGTATATCGGAGACACATTTAAATCGAATATTTTGTTTCGAATGGTTCGTACTTACCAATTGTGTATTGCGGAACATAGTTCAAGGTGCCATTATGCTTTTTGCACGAAAAGAAAAAACATATTTTCACATGGAGAGTACTTCTTTTGATTCATTTCTTCACTTTCGTAACACACAATATGGCAGGCTGAGGTTGACTCCCGTAGTGGGTATACAGTGTTTCCAACCTTCTTCACTGAAAAATACCTACTGTCATGTTTGTCACTTGTGCAAATTGTACATTATGCACGGGTAGCTGACGGATAGCCCCACGAACCATTTCCTATAAGGTTAGGTTTGGTTACGTTAGGCAAGCATAGTTTTAAAAAAAAAGGGATTGGAGACACTGACAGGGCTTACATTATCAAATGTACACAGCATCCGGTTGTCGTAGGGCAAGCAAATGAAAGCAATGGCAATTGTGCGTTGGTGAGATATTTCTCTTGAAAAATACATGATTTCTTGCTCAAATATATCCCACGATGAAAGAAAATACCTTGACGAATGTTGTAAACCTTGGAAAAACTCATTTCCGTAAGTAGTTTCTTCTGTAAAATTGAAGAAATGTGTCTCCGATATACTAAACTGTTACCAGTTTCCCTAAATTTGCTTTCAGTATTCTAAATGAATTTCTTATCTTTCTGTACAACTTGCAAATTTCATTACACAATCTGAACCATTATCATGTTGGCTAGTGTATTACTTCAGATAGTTATGCACATATTTTTCATTCTAATTCGTTTCATTTTTCTTTCAGCATTTCAGATTAAGCATTCCCAGAACTCCAATTGAAAGAAGATGGGGAAGTAACATATGGCTTGTGTTTGTGTACGGCTGGTATTGGAGAGGTCTCATCTTGCTGCAATCATCTTCATGCTTGAACCTGGTGTACAATAAAGGGATAATTTAGCATGCATTGAAAAAGAAAATGCATTCCAATAAGTATCATGGACTTCGTTGCTTTCGTGCAGAAGAAAAGAAGGCTGGACATGACAAGTGATACCGAAATCACCGATGAAATATCAGTCTCTTGTAAACATTCCGAAACCTACAAAAGACTAGTGAGATGTATTTCTTCACAATTATGTTATTCAAGTTAGGCACCTGGCCAAAATTTAGTGATCGAAAGTGCTTTAATATGCCAGGTTGCACTCAAACTACCTGTATTTGTGCTAAGAGTTGGAAAATAAATGTACAGTTATATTTTGTGGTCAAGCAGGAAGTTCAAAGTGATTTCAGTACAAATCAGGGATGAATACTGTATCAAACAACTGCCCGACCCTGTGGCCGAGTGGTTAGCACATCGTGCTGCGACGCCAAGGGTCCCGGGTTTGAATCCCGGTCGGGCTTGGTTGTTTGTGAATGTCCATTCATCAATTTCATCACTCATCCCCATCTTCGCAAATTAGCCAAGAGGCACAAAACGCGAAGTAAAATAAACTAAATCAATCAATCAATGTATCAAACAACTGGTAGTTTCACCATCTGTTTCACTATTTTTTTAAGCTAACGAGACCAAGTTCTTCCTTTTTCCTGAAGTTTGTAACTAAGGTATAACCCATGAGAGAGTAATGAGAAAATTATATGAACACAGTCAAAGGTCTTACTACTAATGTCTACACGTCTGTTATTCCTAAACAAAAATTGTCCTTGCATAGGCGCAATACTAGATGGAATGGTTAATAGTATTTGCTGATGCTGTGGGAAGGGAGTATACAGAATAAAGTGCCCATAGTTTGAGAAACTTTACTGTGAATGAGATTTGCTCTGTGAAATCATCTTGCTGAACTAAAGACAATGGTCTCATCAAGTTGAAACTAGACTATCCCTATTACTTTCAGGTACAAACACAAATTTACAGAGAAGGAAATGTTCATATGTAGGATTCTGGGGGATGTTGAAATGTGTACTGTACTAAAAGACCAGACATTCTTCAAGAATGTCTTGCTGTCTGAATTATGTGCTTGTTGGTTTATCAGGCATTCCAAATCAAACATGCATAGATATTGTCTTGTCAGCAAGGGTGCTGTGACACTAACATTAATAAGTATAGTGCTCGTTTTTGTTATATATGTGATTGATTAGTTTGGTTTATATTACTTCGCTTTTCTGTCACTTTTGGCTAATTGCAAAGGTGAGGATGAATGGTAATGAGATTAAATTGATGAAGGGACACTCAAAAAAGAGCACCAATGCCTTGATTGGGATTCAAACCCGACAACCCTGGCATTATAGCTTGCTGTGCTAACCACTCCGCCACTAAGACTGGCTGTAATACATGTGAGTTTACGTAGCTTTCGGTAATGTAGAAAATTAGAGCATCTACTTAATGCAGCATGTGCTCCAGTTTTGTTCTGGGATTTCAAGTGAAATGATGTGAATTTATTCAGTTGCTTTGTTTATCACATGAATGTTCTTGAGCTGTTAACATGTTCACTTTAGCTGATGATGTTTTAAAAATGAAAACTGGTTTTAAAATTAAGTTTGTTGCTGCAATTTTTCAACAGTGCTATATGAAATATATGAAAATATTATTTTATGGAAACAATGCAAATTCACTACAGTGTCAAAATTAATGAATAGTAAAGAAAACAATTATGTTATTGGATATGATTAAATTTTGCAACTTTTTTAGTTAAAGTAACAATATGATATGACACATTCCCGGTTTTACAATTAAATATGTACTAGGGTTACATGAGATTGATTGAGTGATCGCTTTGTTGTTCACTTTATATCCAGATAGGCTAATCGGGATTGGACCTACAGTTTAAAGTGGGATTCGAACCACTGTGCCATTTTCCTCCACCTGGTATCAAACCCGGGACCCCTTGATTATAAGGCAACGACGTACATCCGAATGAAAACGAAATGAACAAGTAATAGTGTTTACATTATGATTTTGTAGGACACCTGTACTTCAGACTAAGGAACAAAAATTGAAAAAATATATATATATATACTTTCCGCAAATAGTTTATGCCCCATGCCCCGTAATACAAGATTATGCTCTGCCAAATACTTAAGGACATACAGTATTCGTTTGAAGACCTCACGCTGTGCTGCTTTCCCTGTGAATTCAACAGTCCCTGTTGCTCATCATTAGTTATGTTTATCTACAGTCTAAATTCATTTTTTAAGGCATTGAATTTGACTTTCTGATATTTCATGGGTTTAGTCGATAGCTTAAATGCCTTCAATCATCACAGCCTTCATTTGCCAGCATGACCCCACCCTTCTTCCCAAACAGCTTACAACAAAAACAGAAAATCTTATCTTTCCTCTTCGAGTACACCAACCATCTTATGTCGAGCGTTTCCCCATTTTACATAACACGCTTATAATGTCCAAGTGAAAAGTATCGACTATCACCATCAATTGGGTAATCATGATTTATGATGCGAATTGGGGCTCTTTTGAATGATTGAATCAAATTCGGAACTGTTTACAACTGACGTCCACTCACCTGGATCTAAAAGCAGAGGCGATCTCTCACCAGACTCAGGAGATGAACATAAAACATAGTCCTCCTCGCAATTAGTTCCTACATTTGGCACCTGGTTCACAGACGAGCTACATTTAAGGTCACCGCCGCCACTGGTACATAAAACTTGGACTATATCGCGAACATACTCCATAACACCACCATCATTACCATCAACACTAATTCTAAAACACTTGACGTCAAGTGTATCTACATTATATCTATCGTGGCGAAATTTGAAATGGAAACTGTATTTTCAGGCAGCAAGATTTTTTTTAAAATTCAGATTCAAATTTACGAAATTTGTCCCTTTCCCTAGACATACCTATAATCGCGATTCTACACACCCGCCCGCATTACTGTGTCAAGCAAGAATGACTTGAAATTTGTTGAGCCTTCGGCGTGGTTGTAAAATCGGGCAAAATCTGGAAACGTTCCTTCTCTGGGAGGGTTTGAGAGGCAATAAAAATAAAGTACTCATATCTCCAGATATTTGCTTCTATTTCATCTGTGGGGGCAATGTGCCAACGAAAGGTCCTTTGACCTGCACACCGCTTGTCTAGAGAGGCCTGTTTCTGAAGCCCCTTTTTGGAAATACCAGAGGGAGGGAAGGCCGCGGAAGAGAACACAGTACAACCCTGGTTAAAAAGTGACATAAACGTGTAATTTTTGTTGTATTCGTATGTTCTTTAAGATTTACTTTTGCAGGATTCTCATTTCATATCTAAGTTTGAGACATAAATACTGTCGACAAGTACAGTAAACGCAATATTAAAAAAACTGATATTGGTTTTCATGTTTTCTTCCGACAAGGAGTTTCGAAAACTTATTGAGAAGACAAATTTGACGTGGCAAATTCTAAATTTGCCGTTCATTTCCTTTACAAGCTCTATTTACAATCTCAAGTACTTGAAATATCACCAAATAAGGGACAAAAGATGGACGCCAATCCTGTGTTGCGAATTGTTTGGCTAAAAAATCGGGAAATTATTATACATGCAGAAAAGCTAAAATGAATACACAATGAAAATGAATTCTTGTAAACTGAGGTTTGCTTAAATCTGCAGTCACATTTCAGTGCATAAAAGTGACAGGCAAAATATTGATTGTGCCAGCAAATGGGACTGTTCTCAAACTATATATTTATGCCTACTTTTCTTATTTTACGTCTCTTTAGTTAAATCGTAACGATGAGCATGAATGACGCTTATATACAATTGAAGAATGGACATTCGCAAAGGAACATCCAAGCCCACGCCAGGATTCGAGCGAGTGATTTTTTTGAGAATTAGATATTTGAACAGTAGGAATTTAAAAATGGGATGATAGGAAGCAAAATAACTGAACTTATCTATAATTTCGAAATTCTTCACAGTAATGCTGCTACAAACAACTCCGTAGCGCAAGAGCCGTCATAGGGACACAGCCTGCCAATCAACATTTCTCTGGGTGACCGGTGGTGAGCGCATGGAATAACATTGCCGCTATTTTCTGACTTTCGAGACTGGCTCGCACCAAAATCTAGAGCGCTAACCAGTAGACTTCTCAGGAGCCCTCTTCAGAGTATAGGCACGCTTAAATTTATTTCTTTAATATAAAATAACATTCTCCTAATTTCATTTAATCATCATTCATCATCGTCGCCACCACGATCAGGCCAGAAACAGAGCAATGCATTTTTAATCCTTTGGGTGCCTATTTGCCTATTTGATTCTGAGGTTTTTGATGACTACAAATCCGCAGCACTTACCATTATTCTCGAAAACAAGAGCGTTAGGTGTTTTGCACTAATGGAGTATTTATTAGACACTCGGTCGACGGTTTCATCTTGCCGCTGCTGTTGTAAACAGGAGAGGTTGTAGTAAAGGGCCCAGCGGACCTTCCAGGCTTTGATGCCGACTCTTGTTTTCGTCTTTTCGCGGAGCGGTACTCCCTCAAATTTGTTGGGCCTCAGTTTCCAGACAAATAACCATTTTATGATGCCTGTCCTCGGTGGAACATTAGGCAGGAGATCAGGGAAAGTTGGAGTCAAAAATGGGTCGTTGATTCTTGTCGGCGAATTTTCACTGGTAGCTTGACAAGAGGGGACATAGTTGTCCGTTACCAGAAATACAACTTCGTTATGACGCAATTTTTCTTTTCACAACAATTATGTTTTTCTTCCTTCTGTTCGAGTGCAATCGCGTTTCCACAAAATATGAGCAAATAACTGATTTGGAAGCGCGAGGCCCTGTGTGATGACACGCGTCGCACACCCCTAACGCGGGCCCTGGTTGTGGTCAAGGCAAGCAAGAGAAATGAAGTCTCTAGAAATTTTCAGTTTCATTGAAATATTTTGATAGAAGCCTACTAAACAGGGTGACCATACGTCCCATTTTGACCGGGACAGTCCCGTTTCAGAGGCGGGTCCCGGCCGTAATGTTAATGTTATTAAAAAAGCAAAACACTATTTGTCCCGTTTTATTGAAGGCTAAGAGTTAGCTTGAAAACCAGTCTATATTTGAGACATTTCATTAAAAAAAACCAGAAGAAAACAGGTGATCCAATTTATAAACTAGCGTCATGGTAAAACAGCTGAATCGCGTTTCAAACACTTCATCAGTGGCGCAACTACAGGGGGCAGGGGGCATTGCCCCCCAACCTTGGACGGAAATGAGTTCTAGGGGGGCAAACATCCACGGCCAAGTGTGCCTGCAGGGGGCAATTATCGCCCACAACTTCAAGTTTTATGCAAATAAAAATTATTTTTGTAAAATTTTCTTGATCGCTTCGCTCGCAATACCTGCTATCCTTAGTCTTAACAAGTTCAAAACCGTAGCTAGGAGTCGGTCCTGGGCGCCGAACGATCTAAATGAAAATATGTTGTAAAATTGATTGATTGATTTGTAGCTTTAAGTCCACTATACCATCGAGGAGGCACAAAAGTTGTAAAAGAGACAATGCATTGGCGTCCGTGAAATTATTTGCGCCCTATTAAATCAATACTGATTTCAGCCTGCAAGAAAATTGGATCCAAACATTTTCTAGCTCGTTTCGCTCGCAATCTGTCATTGTTCTCTGTAATGCATTGTAAATTACCAGACAGAGAAATAAGACTTGTCTTAATTGATTTTGTTTTAAATGCATGAACAATTGTTTGGAAGAAAGGGAGCGTGCACATTTGAGAGACAATTTATGTAATTTTTGCTGTTGGTTTATTGTAAGATGGATGAATTGGTTGTGTAATGTTTTTAAACAATATATGTTGTATATACGTGTAGTAAAGAAACTTTGAATACATACACAATTTAGAGCACACGTCGCTCCATGTTGCATAATGTGAAACATATATCGTGCATGAAAGTTACACATGTTAATGTAAAAAATAATTATATTTGGAATGCATTTATCAAGCATTTTCTGTCTTTCAAAAATAGTTCATGTTCTTGTTTTCCATTATTATGTGAAATTGAACGTGTTGAAAAAAATAATTCAAATCTTTTGTTCGAACGCAAATGCTTTAGTACCAACTTGTACCCCCTTTTGCATAATTTACGAGGGTAAAAACGTCTTTGATACTACTACCACTAATAATAATAATGTTGGTCTCGGGTTCAAATCCCGGGCCGGACCCTGTGGCCGAGTGCTTACAACATCGCGCTGCGACGCCAAGGGTCCCTGGCTCGAATCCCGCTCGGTCTTGGTTGTTTCTGAATGTCCATTCATCAATTTAATCATTTCATCACTCATCCCCATCGTCGCAAATTAGCCAAAAGTGGCGCAATATGTGAAGTAAAATAAAGCAAATCAATAATAATAATAATAATAATAATGTTATATTATTATTATTATTAGCATTATTATTATTAAAAGTATTATTAATATTGGTACGTTTATCCTGGTACTTGCCTCCTCAGATAAAAATTTGTGGTTGCGCCTATGCACTTCAAAAGAATCAAAATTTTTCATTTTTGTCGAGAACTTTCTAGCAGACAGTACTTTACCGTTAGCTTGCGTCGCGGGTTATATTGTTGTTTTGTGTGTGTTCCGTTATTAGTAGTGAAGTGAATGAGCATGGTCAAGAAGCATACATACGTAGTTTCAATACGGAGATGTAAAAATAATTCCAAGTCCTGCGTCTTGACGCAAACTCAATAGACATATCTCGCGTTGTGGGTCAGGATATGTTGGGTAAGTTTCTCGGGAAGTTTTCAGAACTATGAGTGAAGAATGTTGTTGTCAAGAAGAATGGTTGTTCATCTGATAAATACTTTAGCGTAGGACTAACATCAAAGGTTAGTCGGAAGAGAACAGAAACACTACGTATAAGCCATACTGAGATTATAATAATTATTACCTTTATACTTAATTTATATTTATGATGTATCATTAATGTGATCCATACTTTAATGAATATAATAATAATTATGACATTAATGTTATAAGCCGGCCCCCGTGGTGGAGTGGTTAGCACATGGCGCTACGACGTAAGGGGTCCAGGGTTCGAATCCCGGCCTGGGCATTGATGTTTGTGAGCGTCCATTCATCAATTTCATCATATCATTCCTCATCCGCATCTTCGCAAATTAGCCAAAAGCGGCATAAAAAGTGAAGTAAAATAAATCAAATCAGTGAATCAATTAATGTTATAAGTAGGCCTGACCGATTTTTAAGGAGGTGGTAAATGACCTACTTGGAATGTTCCGTTTTCGTGCCAAAAAGATTATGGTTACCCTACTACTAAAAGTTTACTGGTACTTGATCACTAAACTATACATGCATGCTTCTATTCCCATTATTTGCAACATCGCACCCTATAAGTTTCATTCCATACCACTTGAGCACCCCTAGATGATTGATCCTGTCGCCGCCGCTGGTTTCCACTGTGAGCTGGTTTCCACGATATCAAGGGTTTAGGATTTGTGTGTTCGAGGCTGATTTTCTTGCTTAGTTTGCACGGTATAACATATCCTAGATACAGACCATAATGCAGTGAAATAATTTACGTTTATTTATTTATTTATTTAGGAGAGAGAGAGAGAGAGAGAGAGAGAGAGAGAGAGAACGGCTTTGAAAGTACACCAAACATGAACATCTGGAAGCCACTATTAAGACCCGGCTATATCGCTTCAGATTATTTTTCTTGGATCACGAAAAAGCAAACAATGGCTACCCATGCTAAGGAGAAAATGTTCCGCATTACATTCCCAGGAAAAGTCATGTCACATGTAGGCAGTTAATTTACGTCAGTTGCTTGATACACCGTTTACATACAGGAAGCTACAATCTGATAAGTAAGTTTTATTTTTCTTACAAATTTTAAAGCAACGTTTATACGCATGTATTTCAGAAGTTGAAAATATTTCCACATCCATATATAAGTAAATAAATCTACGAACTATAGTTTAATAATTTCGAATCACTATATTTTCCACTAGGTACCTAATGTGGGATAAATCCATAGACGTCACACGTTTGAGTAAGAAGTCATTTCCCCGATTTCTAATTCTTTCTATTCGTGTTTCGAAGTAGCGTCGAGTTACGCATTTGTGCGTATGTGAAATACTAGGATATGCATTATAGGAAGCAGCCACACGCCTGGTGTAGTCTAGTACGATAGATGCTACTATATTGATTATTAGGATTTTCTTCTGCAATTAGGCCGTCATATATCTCTGCACACTACCAGCGTGCGAATAAAAGACGTTTTGAGGGGGTATGCCGTCCATTACTGCTTGAATGAGTGTTTTAAGTCCACTTTATGCACAGTAAGGCTAATCGGGACTGGACCTACAGTTTAAAGTGGGATCCGAACCACTATGAGCTTTCATCAGGTATCGAACCTGGGACCCCTTGATTACAAGGCGACGACGCTACCACTGCGCCATAGGGGAGACCCCCGTCCATTACTGGATACGGGTGTATGCCTCATACAGTTACAGGCAAAATCACTATTTTTTTCGAGAGCCTCCCCGATGGCGCAAGGTAGCGTCGTCGTCTTGTAACCAAGGGGTCCCGGGTTCGATCCCTGGTGGAGGCACTTGCCACAGTGGTTCGGATCCCACTTTAAACTGTAGGTCCTGTCCAGATTAGCATTACTGTGCATAAAGTGGACTTAAAACACCAAATCAACAACTCTTTTTTCGAGAGTAGTAAACTGTTTATTACTTTAATTGATTGATTGCTTGAGTTTATTTTATATGGCTTTTCTGCCACTATCGGCTAATAGCGACGATGAAGAGTGACGATTAAATGAAATTAATTCAAGCACCTCACAAAGAACAGGCCTGACTCGAACCGGGTAACTTCGGTGGAGAGTCCGAATGTCGTCCACTTGATGCGCTCAGCCACCGACCCGTCAAAATGCATATTAGAATCAGTAATGGAGGTATTGAAGATAAGTAGCTCTAACAAAACATTAAAATAATACTTCCAAATGAATCATTCATTACCTCACACATGTATGTATCTCTCGGGTCGCTGTTTATTCATTCGCTTTGTGTTGAATAGACGTCGACATCTCGCGTGCACTTGTGGGGGCCAGCCAGACTCCGTGCTGTGTGAACGGGGAGACTGCGCACTGTCCCTGGAAGCAAATAAGTAGCAGAGCAGGAGTTGGGAGCAGTGTCAGATCAGCAAATTTTGGGTTATTCCGCAAAATGTTACTAAAGGCCCCTTCTACTATATAAGAATCAGATACTTGTAAAAGGATATGTGAAAACTTTTGCTGTTATTCAGTTTCTTCAGTGTGTGTATGTGTATATATATATATACACACACACACACAGAGTGTTTGATGCGGAAATCGCTAGCTGATGGGGAGGGGGGGATATTTGGTAGGTACTTGGATCTACATGGGGGAATGATCCTATGTTTAACATGGTGACAGTGAGACAGCTGGGGAAGGGGGAATGCCATCCCCTTGCATCTATTTTCACTTTGAGCACTGCACGCACCCATGGAAAGACTTTTAGCGTCGCTTTTATCCCACTTTTGCTAATCGCGACGATGAAGATCATTTATGATAGGAAATTGATGATGAGCACTCACACAGAACAGCCATGCCCAGGCGGGGATTTGAAGCCGGGGCTCCTGGCGTCGTAACGCGCTGTGCTAACCAATCCGCCACAGAGATCAGTATATCTTTGTAGAATACAAAATTGAGGTGGTCTTCTCTGCTCTGCGGTGCTGGACAATTTACTGAGTTTATTGTTTTGCATAGACATATTTAAGTATTTAACAAAACGGCAAGGCTTGCTGAAGTCCTGAACGTAGTAGCAGTTCGGCATCTTTGATACAACCCCAGAGGAAGCTGACCGGAACCGTATCTTGTTTCGAGCCACCACCTGTTTTTTCTGTAAAGCGATGTTGTCACTTTTGCCTGCAGCGTTTAGACATCCATTCATTCACTGCCAGGTTGTACTCCCAAGGTCTTTATATTGTATAAAAAAGTAGCACAATATGATAACACAACCTAGCAAAGATAACGCAACCGCAACTTCGCGTTCAAAAATCTCTAAAGAAACTGAATTAGAAACATCTCATTTAGTCCACGTGGACTTGACGAGAGCTGTCATATCTTGGACGAACGCTATTGGTGGGAAAGGCTTCAAGGGACGATTTATTGGACCCACGTGGACCTGACATGTGGTTGTTAGGGGGAAAACTGATCTTTCGGAAATTTCTTTGAAGTAAAGTGAGGTTGGAATCAGGACGACAAGTATAAATAAGTACCACGAATTTCCCAATAGCCACCTTTTGGTGTAGTTGATTAGCAATGCATTTTACGTTTTAAAACCACATGGAAATATTTGTTACAAATAGACGGGAGTAGAATTGTTTTGCAAGAATGAAACTTTACCTCTGTTGCCATGGATGCTTAGGTCTATTTTCCGGGAAGGGGGGGGGGGGTGTACACCGTCAATATTCGACGAAACAGCAAACATATCCAGGAAACAGGGTCATTCCTTACTGTTGCTTTTAAACGGTATATTTTGTATTTCACCTCGCTTTTCTGTCTCCATATGTTAATCATGACAAAGAGAACGAATGATGATTACATGTAACTGAGAGGGAAAAAAATACAGTATAATGCTATTTCCTCGTTCTTCAACAGGTATAAGAATTATTATGTGCGAAATATTACAATATCTATGCAAAATAAGAGATAATAGAAGTTTGAGTTGATGATATAAGAAATGGGAAAAAAATCAGGGTCCTATGATACTTGATCTCGACGATAATACGGAAAGTAATTGTTCCCTATTTTATTCATCAGAAGGGCGCGGGAAGGAACAAAACAAAAAAGAGAAGAGACTATAATATTTGCATGAATGTACCCCTTATGGTAACGTAATATACTACCAAAAACAAGAGTTGAGGAAGCTGCAAAAATAATTTTTGATTTAATTTTTTGGAGTCACTTTTCTGACCCTTTTGCTAATCGCGACCATGAGGATGACTGATTGATGAAGACACACTCACCAAGAACAGTCATGCCCATGCTGGAATTCGAACTCGGGAACCCCGGCGTCGTTGTGCGCTGGGCTAACGACTTCGCCACCGAGGTCGACGCTGCAAAAAGAAGAAATGTCTTTCCTGAGTTTGGTGCAGGAAATTTTCCATTATGAATATGACATCGCTGATTTTTATGAAACCTGTCGTCATACACCTCAATTCCATTATTTGAAAAAAATCATATCTTTTGAATGTATAAAATTACCAATAGTGTGTTAACAGAACGCAATTTGTCTGTACTTTAGCTAATTGTATGACTGTTTCCTAGGCAGCGACGATGAGCTCCTCAGATGACCAGAAAGAAAGTTCATCGCCCTCCGACGAGTCAGAAACCAAAATGGACGTCGTACCGCTTGACAAGAAGGAAGCAGATGAACTGGAAGAAATTGAGGAAAGTGTGAAGCTTCTGGAACGAATCTTAAGCCTCTTTTGTGGAAAGTGTTTATGTTCCTGCAGATGCGCCTACGTAGCTACCGCCCCGGAATCAAAGCCCTGCGTCAATGAAGACACCGACAAATCTAACGGAGTGGAAGTTCAGCCAGAAGTAACCGGGTAGGCAAAAATCTAATTTTGACATTGGCTAAAAAATATAATTCCATTTGCTCACAACGAAGGTGTGCAACGAATGTGCCATCAGTGACAAGGTTACCATATTTTGTGAAGTTAAAACAAGGACATCCTATACTTTTTCTTATAGCATTACAGTCTACTGATGAACCATCCGTGATTTGTCTCCATCTATCTCTACTCTGTTCTAACCATTTCCAATTTCTGCACTGGAGCTTCAGGATATCTTCATCCATTCCATCCACCCATCTTAATTTAATTTAGGTCTTCCTTGCTTCCTCTGACCATAGGCGTAACTTTGCGGGACAAGAGGGGCACATGCCCCCTCAAAATTTTCAGGTTTATTATTATTTACAAGTTAGGGAGCCTGAGGATCAAAGTAATAAAGAGTGATATTTGTGATTTCGCAAACGTCACAGTTATATAGCAAGTAAACCTGGACGCTATTTTTAAGGGATGGAAAACTTTGCGAGTCTCTTCCACCCAAAGTTAAGCCCCAGAGCTGATTCTCTCCCCTCAAAATTAGGCTCCATGTGTGATCTTTCTCCCTTGAAATGTATTACCAAGTTTGATTGATTGAATTGTTGTTTTAAGTCCACTTTATGCACAGAAAGGCTAATCGGGACTGGGCCTATAGTTTAAAGTGGAATCCGAACCACTATGTGCCTCCACCGGGTATCGAACCCGGGAGTACCAAGTTTGATTTGTCCCTCAATATTAGGTCCCAAGTCTGATTCTGCTCCCTCAAAATTAGGCCCTAAGTGTAATTCTGTCTCCTCAAAATTAGGCTGCAAGTTTGATTTGCCCCATCAAAATTAGGCCCCAAGCTACGCACATACTTCTGACTACCTGGTGTATTCAACATCATTCTCTTAGCTGGGTATTAATGGTTTGGATCCCACTTTAAACTGTAGATCCACTCCCGATTAGCCTTCTGTGCATAAAGTGGACTTAAAACAACAATTCAATCAATCGCAGCTGGGTCGCTCTCACTCATGTGAATCACATACTTACCTGCCCATCTTAAACTTACCGCCTTTATCAATAACTGGTGATTGTTGATGTAAGGTGTGCAGTTCCTATTAAGCTGTTTTTTTCATTTTCCATTCTCACACATTGATTCCAACACCCTTCGTAACAACCTTCATTCAAAGGGCTCCGCCATCGGTTCATATTTCCATTAAAACGTCCACTATTCTACAGCATAGGTCAGGTCTTATCTGTGTCTTGTAAAGTGTTCCTTTTCTTCTGGTCCCTTAATTGGTTGGATAATCACCCACCTCTGCTGAAGTATGTGGGGGTGAGGACGGCAGTCGGTAGGTAAGCCCTTAAGGGCTGTTGCGCCACGGATTATTATTATTATTGTTGTGTTATTAAAATGTTTATGTATTCCAAAATAGACACTATTTTCCGCTATAAGTATTTATCACCTCCTATCTATGAGTCATTCTCATGTGTCACAAGGGACTCCCAGATGGCGCAGTGGTAGCGTCATTGCCTTGTAATCAAGGGGTCCCGGGTTCGAACCCGGTGGAGGCACATAGTGGTTCGGATCCCACTTTAAACTGTAGATCCAGTCCCGATTAGCCTTACCGTGCATAAAGTGGACTTAAAAGACCAAATGAACAACAAATCAACAAATCAAGTGTCACAACACAGTCCAGATATTTGAAGGAACCCACTCCATCAAAGGTGAAATTAGTCATTGTTATGGACGTGATGTATTACATCTGAGTACTTTACCAGCTGCCATATGCTTAGTTTCCTTTTCGTTTATCATTAGTCCAATACTCTTTCCTTCTCTTTCTATGGCCATAACTGCTACATCCAGTACACGTAAATATCTTCCTGCTGTATCCATATCATCTGCATATAGTACAGATATGATTAATTTAATTTGCATTCGAGCTTCCCGTATAACCTTTTCCAAGGCATATCCTTATCTTAGTCCATTTATATTGACAAAAGTGGAAACACAGCACGCGCTGTCGCTACCCGATTCTCAGTGACAAGATTCAAAGCTGTTGAGTCGGGTAACGGCAGCGCGTGCGGTATTGCCAGGTTTAACGCATGTCATTACTCCGTTGAATATTAATCGGTACAAAATCGGTTTCGCAATATGAGTTTACAGTGGTCATGGGTTTCAAAACCAGCTACAAAGAGCTTCAAAACAAGACCAAGGCCGTTTTTCTAGCATTATCCAATTCTAGGAAATCGATAAGAACTTTTTTTGGACGATTAAAAAATCGGAAAATTAAGATTAGCATTTAAAACCTTTCTACCTGTACCGATTTATCATTTCATTACGATCAGACCGCACTTTTTTATTTGTAGAAGTTTAAAGAGAGCGGTCACAACGCCGAAAAATCAACACTTTTTTTTATTTCACGATGATAAAAAAATGAAGGCATACTCGAAAAATATTTTGGTTAGCATATATTAACGCAGAATTGAATAAGTTAAATTTTTGCTATTTCTCGTTTTTATCTAATTTACTGGTTAATTTTTAATTGGAATCCAAATTCAAGTATCCCTAATTTTCAATCCGATACTAGTACTGTGGTTACTCAGAGGACACTTTCTTACACGGTAGGAAAGAGATGTGCAAAGACTATGTTCCAGAAGACTACAGATTCATAAATAGGTAGAAGAAATTTGGTAAAAGGAAGAAAGACGGGAAGAGAGAGATTGAAAGAAAGAAAAACTAAAGAGAGTAGAAGGACGGAAGTTTAGAAAAAGCAAAATTGATAATGAGTGGAAAATATAGAAATTAATGTACGGTACTAGCTACAAAAAGCCATGTCGCCCCATCCTTGTGACATTTGTGAGAACATCACTTCTTATTTATTACGAGGTTTTGTTCTCTTAGGCCAAACCTAAGTATAAGATAATAGAAAAATAAGTATTAGATTGTTTTGTATGTGTCGTGTTATACAATTTAAAAAATCTGTTCATAAAACACCTGTAACTGAATATCATTTTCAAAGTGGGAGCGAAGTAACTACAATTCAGAAGATTAGTAGAAAAACATAAAGATCATGTATTTCATGGCACTGTCCTCCTCCGTGGACGTCCGGACTAAGGCGCCGCTATTCTTTGGATTCCGACTGCAGGACGCCATGGGTTTGAGTCATCCTGGGTTCAGTCTCTGGATTCTCGGCCTGTGTATCGGACCGGTGGCCACCCACTATCGTGAGGAAATTGGGAAGTTACGAGTGAGCAGCGTAACCCGGTCCCGCATATCTCCTATAACGGCTGCGGGTTCGACGTGCTGACCACACGTCACCCCATTACCGGTTGAAGATCTCCACACCTCTAGGTAGGATTGTGGGAGGGAGACTGGCAGTCGGGAGATAGGCCAAGGTCCTTCGAGGGCTGTCACGCCATGGGTTATTATTATTATTTCATGGCACTACTAGTGAATTTTGTTTATTATTATGAATCATTTTTATGTAAATGATACTGAAATATAATTAAAAAGAAATGATAAAAGTTTAATTTTTTTTCTTTCAGATTAGATGAAAGTGATCAAAACAATAGTGTTGCTGAACAACTCGATAAGGCAGAAACAGGACACCATGTTGTCAATTTGTAAGCGGTTGTCTTGAAGCACAAGAATAATTAAGATTGTTAGCAATAGTGGGCCAATTCCTTGTTGTTCAAATTAATTTTGTGTTTTTTGCCTTCACGAAATTATATCTTTATTCAAATGTGTTAGTCCTTAGAAAGTGGATACTTTACGAATCCAAATACAATTTCCAAATTTTAGTTTGAATCTCATTTGCTATAAAACTCAATTACATTTATATACAGATAGAAATAAATTATACATATAATATAAAAGAGAAAGTGCTTTATTCCCTCCTGCGTTTTAATCTTCATAATTTGTATAATAAGAAAATATCAGCTATTAAGAAAATTATTCAGGGCAAACAACACTTTAATAAATAAAAAACATTACTCATTACTTCAAGAAATAATTACGAAATTAATTTCCGCATTGTGAAATATCTTTCTGAATTGAAATGGCAGAATAAAAATAGAATATTAATGGAAACCAGACAAAGTACTCACTCACAAGTTTTCATCAAATATGATTAAGCTACTTCCTTTTTGCGTATATTTCCTTGATTGTCACAAAGTATGTCTGTGGTATCTTCTCTTTGATTTCATTTAAATGACGAGTGAGTCAAGGTGGATGTGGTGGAGAATATGTACGTTTTAATCTTTCTTTCAACGAAGGAAAATATGTAAATACTCGTGTACTTGTGGTGTGCGACGCAGTTTCAGAGAAATCGAGTCCAAGATTGTTAATTAATTTTGAACAGGTGAGTATCATGAAATGACATTGTAATGACTCCCGCTTTCACAATGGCTAGCAAAATTGAATGTACACCAACCTCGTTCGAAAAACAAAGGACAATTAAGTAGTAGAAGGACGTTACACCTAATAAGTAGAGCCTGAAAATATGTGCCCTAAAATACCCAAAAAGGCCATC
Organism: Lepisma saccharinum; assembly: GCF_977018435.1. Lineage (NCBI taxonomy): Eukaryota > Metazoa > Arthropoda > Insecta > Zygentoma > Lepismatidae > Lepisma > Lepisma saccharinum. Next base: position 59,398,730 of record NC_139237.1, read on the forward strand.
CAAAGACATTAAACAATAGAAGAAAAGCAATATAATAGCCACTAAACATTTTAAAAGCTTATAATGGGCATTAATTTTTAATATTCTGAATTACAATGTTAGTATTCGGTCTTATAGAGAGAGGAACATAAATTAAGAGTATTTGAAAATAAAATCATTGGAAAAAACATTTGGACCTAAAGAGAATGAGGGGACAGGTGAGTGGAGAAGGTTACATAATTTAGAACCACATAATTTGTATTATTAGATATTATTTGAATGAGTAAATCACTAACACTTAGGTGGGCAGGCCATGTGGCACAAATTGGAGAAGAAAGAAGAGTTTAAAGGATTTCTGTGGGGAAACCTGATGGTAGAAGGGGAAACCTTTGTGAAGATAAAAACGATCTAAACGGGGTAGATCCCAGAAAATTTTCACCAGATAAAAAGCAACTATATGCTTGTAAATTATGGTGGGCGAGTATAAATGTAGCTATATGATTGGTACATACGGTTCTTGTAATTGCAAGCGTTGTAACTAAGTATTAGTTTCTTATTTTGTTCCAGTATTTTAGCTAGTTGTGATGACGTCTGAATGAATGAATGAATTGATGTTTTAAATCCGCTTTATGCACAGTAAGGCTAATCGGGACTGGACCTACAGTTTAAAGTGGGATCCGAACCACTATGTGCCTCCACCGGGTATCGAACCCGGGACCCCTTGATGTGATGACATCTGAGAACGTTTACATTCCTGGATCTGCGGTTCTTGAAATCAGGTTTCTACAGTAATTACGAGGGTTTTTTGTTCGTTTGAAGTATCGAGTGAGGAGTATTGATAAATGGCAAAAAAGCGTGACATGTTGAATTGTAGAAAGTTATGCTTAGCACAAGAGTTATGTATTATATAGATAAGTATAGTGCATCTTAAGAATAGAATTGTACTTATTTAAGCCATGGGTCCCGGCCCAGGAATGGGTGTTCTTTGTGAGTGTCCCTTCATCAATTTCATCATATTATCACTCATCCTTATTCTCGCAGTTAGCCAAAAGTGGCAGAAAAGATAAGTAAAATAAACCAAATCAATCAATGAACTTATTTAAATTTCTTAAAAGTTGCATTGGTTTTTTATAGTAATGAGAAAATAAAGATTTATCATAGGCTACCCTGAGTGGCACCCTATGCATACCTTGTAAAACTTTATGTTGCATTTTTGTTTTACTGTGTGTGACAGGGAAGCCTTGTGTACATGTGTGTTGGATGATGTTGGTAGTATTATTATTCTCCAATGCGTTGATTTTATTTTAGATAATACGTTTTTGCACTAATGCACTTAGCGAAAACATCAAGCAAATTCATACCATACCAAGGAAGAGAGCATTTCTATATATCAAGCACACAAGACATTACGTCGAACAACCATCTCGTATTTCACTTTGTCGTTACTGTTAATTCTATTGAGATTGAGATGGATATCCATGATTAGCATACAAGTTGCAGAATTATGGGTTGCTTTGAAGCTTGGCGGTTATACATCGGAGGCTTATTTCAAATCACTCTCGGACGTTAGACTCTTACTTATTGAACTCGGCATGCTGAGTACAGATTGATGCAAGCCCTTTCCTTGAACTTCAACGAAGCATCCTAGTATTCAATTTACGAAATAGCAATTAGGATTTTGATAACTTCAATGAAACTCGGACGTCACTATTTAAAATGTCCATATATATTTTTGGTGGCCGCGGTGGCTCAGTCGGTAACGCGTCTGACTACCATGCTCAAGGTCCCGGATTCGATCCCCGGCCGGTTCAAATCCGGGAACTTTTCTAACGTTGGAAGCGGCCCCGGCGCTCACCCAGCGTCGAATAACATGGGTACCTGGGGGCAACCCTGGGGGGTAAAGGCTGTCAGGGGCGTGATGCTGATCACATCACCCCCACTCACGACCGGATCAAGAAAGTGTTGGGCGTTACCCCCACACCCCCTATACGCCTTCATGGCGTGGTGCTATGCACAGGGGAGCACTTTACTTTTTTTTTACTTTTTACAAATATTTTTTACTTATTGATCAACTGTGTTTTGTTTCTTTTTCGTTGCTATGGTCAAAAATAATATAGAAATGTATACATCGTAATTTTACATTATGAAGAATGTGATTATAATTAATTATACATCATATTAATGCAACAACGTTTTCCAAAATATAACAAAACAGAAATTGATAACATAGATATATCATCGTGCGTATTAAGCACAAAATTAAACAAAACATAATAAATGAAATAAATGAACATCTTTGGGTCAGTCACAAGATTACAGGAAAGACTTCTTCAAACTGACGTGTGAAAGGTAATATTTTCCGACTAAATCGGCCTACAGAAATAGCAAAACGTTACATCATCAGACATCTCAAGAGGACAAGAAATATGTGGAGAGAGGCCTTTCTCTGAGCATAAGCAGACATCATTTGGAATGCGATTCTCGAGTGCGGGTCAAGACAGGTGAATGCTTGACCACATCGTTAAGGATCCGTAAGACGATAGCGTGATACAACCTTGGTGACAATGAAGTTCGACCAGAAAGGAATACGTGATTAAATGCACAGAGGCATAGGCGGTGGAATGGGTGACCCGCAGAAGTGACGCATGTGTGTAAGAGGAGGCTTGTGAGCAGGCAAGAATCGTGATCCCAGCATGTTGCACCCAAGGTCACGTAAAGAACGAAAACGGGGAATTATATGCGTGACATTGAACTTCGACCAGGCACCAGACCCAGACGGAAAATTCCAGATAGTGGCGCATTCGACGGAAGCATGACGTCACGGACACGATAAGGGAGTCCGCCGTATATAAGCGCTTGCTGTGCACCGAGGAACCGCAGTGCATCATCACCATGGCCAGGGGCAAACCTATTGACAACCTATTGTGGACGGACGAATCCATTTTCAATGTTGTGTACGGGACAATACAGAAAGCAGTCATTTGTCGGAAGGAGGAACAGAATGAAGCAAAATGTTATGCACGTCTGGTACAGAAACCTGCGTCAGTGATGGTATGGGGATGCATGACGGCATCTGGGGTTGGCCCACTACACGTCTGTGAGGGCATTGTGAATGCACACACCTATACACGCACACTGGAGCGGCATCTTCCCACAGTGCGAAGGCACCTGTTCCACAGGCGGCGTCTCATCTTTCAACACGACAATGCCAGGCCTCATACAGCGCGGCTGACAAGAGAATGGTTGACTCGCCATCACGTGCGAACTCTGCCATGGCCACCATCGAGTCCCGACCTCTCGCCCATTGAGAATGTGTGGCGTGTTCTTAAGCGACGTGTGCAACAGAGGGGACCCACGACAGTGGCTGCTCTTATCGCCTGCCTGCAGGAGGAATGGCACCGCATCGATGTGGAATACCTTGAACGACTCGTCCGCAGCATGCCCCGACGCATTGCCACAGTTATTCGCCGACGGGGCGGCGTCACACCATGGTAAACAGGATCCCCTCTAATAGTGGTCGAACTTCAATGTCACGTGTAGATGGACGAAAATGTTTTATTTTGTGTGGGCACCATACATTGCTGCGTTGCAGCAGAAATTTAGATTTTCCTTTGTTCCATGTAGCCTGCTGAATAAAATATGTTCAGCATATGCATGTGTTCTCCTTCTTTCACAACGCACTCCTATATTTGTGACTGGTCGAACTTCATTGTCACTAAGGTTGTAGAATAAAATTGGTAGAGCTTAGGATCCCTGAGTGCTATCCTTAATGTCGACGATAGCAACGAGGCATAATCATCACGTCACATGGGGTGAGTGTATATATTTTTGACAATATCTTTAGTGAGCAATTCAATGTTCTTACCTATTATTATTATTATTATCTATCATTTCAGCAATGACATTTTGGACGGAGTTCGTGTCACATACATCTTTTCATGGAGTACCGTATATGGTAAACAAAAGGGTTTCCGCATACGAAAGGTAATATAACTAGTTACAGCATCAACTGACAAATTCCAATAAGGCTACAATAAGTAGAGATCCTTTTTGTCTTCTTAAATTGTAATATGATTCTACAAGCTCTCCCAATCATAAGTACATGGTTAGTTAATCAATGTTCTATAAATTTTGTTTATCCATGTGTTTTAGTTGGATCAATTTCTTTATTTCTGGCGTATGTGGAACCATCCGCTTTGTTCGCCTATCTCTTTGAATTATTGAACCTCGAACTGAGTTACACAAAGTAAGAAGATTTAATGCTATATAAATTGGACGCATAAATTTGTGTCCGAAGACATGATAATTTTCTCACCAGAGCTATACGATATATTTACCAGAGCTATACGATATATTCATCACATTTCTTCCGCCTAATCGAGAAATTGAACGTAGAGGGCCTGAATTTCATCTGGATTACATTAATCTCAAACTTCAAATGTTTTTTTTTTCTGTAAAGCTAGTTGGATTTATTTATTTTACTTCGCTTTCCTGCTACCTTTGGCTAATCGCAAATATGAGCAGTGACGATGTGATGAAATTGATGAAACGACATTCACAAAGAACACCCATCCCATGGTCGGGATTCGAAGCCGCGAACCCTGGCGCCGTAGCGCGCTGTATAGCTTGTAATCAACCCATAATATGTCGTATCATCTAAATAAAATTTACCATGCAATATGTGATTTCATGTAAATAGTCTGCAAAGTATTCACCCTTAAGTTCGATACACTTTTGCATACGCTCAAACCAATTCTGAAAGCATTTTTTCCACTCTGAAAGCTGATACCTCAGAAACCGCTGTTCGGAATGCGTCAACAGCTGCTTCAGGCGACACGAATCGCTCACCACGCATCTTATTTTCCATGTGTGGGAACAAAAATAAGTCATTAGGTAATAAATCAGGTGAGTACGGACTATGAGTCATTAATTCGTCATTTTACTGGACAAAAAAATCAACAGTTTGGTGTGCTGAGTGGGAACTGGCGTTGTCGTGGTGAAGAATAATGCTGCGATTTGGGTTTGTTTTACGCAATTCATTGATGACCTCTGGCAAACAAATTGTTGTATACCACTCAGCATTTACAGTCCTTCGATCTCCTAAAGCTATTGTTGCCACATGTCCGGTATAATCGAAGAAACAAGCAATCATTTGCTTCGCAGCACTTCTCGAACGAACAACTTTTGTTGGTTTCGACTCACTTTGAAACACCCAAACAGTGGATTGCTGTTTAGTTTCGGGTTCGTATGAATAGATCCAAGTTTAGTCCCCTGTAATGATGTAGTACACCAAATTTGACTTGCCTCGGTTGAATTTTTTGAGCATTTCTTTACACCAATTTACACGAGCCTGTTTTTGAGCTTCGGTCAAGTTGTGTGGGATCCAACGGGTTGAAAGTTTCCGTACGTTCAGATGACCATGCAAAATCGTATGTATTGCTTTCATGTCAATGTTCAAGGATGCCTGAATCTCACGGTATGTCACATACCGATCCCTCTCAATCATTTCACGCACAGCATCAACATTACTGGCAACAACAGCGTGGATGGACGACCTTCACGAAATTCATCACTGAGAAATGTGCAACCACAGTGGAATTCGGAAAACCAATTGTACACAGTCCTATTGGATGGTGCTTCATCCCCAAAAGCCAAATGAAGTCGCTCGATGCATTGTTTCGGTGTTAAAATACATTTGAAATCATAAAAAATCATTGCCCGAAAGTGTTCACGAGAAATTTCCATTTCTCACACGAAACTACTTCTTCAAACTGCTGTGAAAAATAAACGAATAGGCTTAAGAGGAAGGTGGAGTTTGGAGAAGGTTGCCGTGGAAAGCGCTTAAATTTAACATGGGCTTTTTTGCATTTTGTTGAATATAACGTTTTAGGACAAATATTTGCCGGAAAACACGCAGTAGATGTGAACTTACTTTATAGAACTTTGAGTACATGACACATTTACGCAATTTCAGTTCGATAAATGTGCACAAATTTCATTATTTTTTTTTTTCAATTTCCCATAAGTAAATACGTAAATAAGTAGCTGTCACAGCTTGAATTATTGCCTCTTTCCCTGGCAAGAAACCAAGAAAGCAGGAAGGCCATGAGTTTGTGTATGTTTGAGTGTAGAGAAGCAGAGCATATTTACCGTGAATTGGAACCAGTGACACAGTAACTTTATCTCGACCCCTACTGCCAAGGTAGTCCCAACCTCCCCCCGAAAGACTTACCAAGTACAAAATATTAAATAATGAGATCATAAAATAACTTCAATTAAGTAATGAAAATAAGGTTGTTATTAAATCGCAAATTGTTTATTTCCGCAAAAATATTGGAAAGCAATACGACTTTAAATGACAGTACTAAAGAAGATTTATGCAAGAATTATTACTACTTATAATAACATGCAAAATATTACCAGGAATTTTACTTTCGTCAACTGGATCTAACATCATTTTTTCATACTCAATAACCCTATATTCTTTATATATTTGACATTAATTTCCTTGCCAGGGCAGTTTCTATTTTTTTTACAAATTTTGCCGACCTTAACTACACCTAAGCTAGATAATGAATACGTGATGTTATATTGTATCACTGTTGTTATACCGCCTTATTACCTATTCATGTTATAAAAATATAGTAATTATTTTTATATAATTATACTTATTTTAATATAACATTATTAATATTATTATTTTGTGACATTACGTTAGGACGCCGCTCCGAAATATATATCTAGATACGTGCCTCGTGTTCGATTTGAATAAAATGTAGAAAAGGCGGCGAGGATGGTAGCGCTTCCTCTTTTTACATTTCGATAGTTTTATCTCACACGTAGTACTTTGTGAGTCAACGGTGCAGATAGGAAATACGTGTACACACACACACACACACACACATAACTGATGATTCGCAAAGGAACTTCGTTAAATGTCCATGCTTGTTCCGCTCACAAATCACATACTCTCCAAATTACAATAGCCTACTATTGTTGTTGCTTACATATATGTGTGTGAATGTGTGGTTCCTAGAACTTCACTATTTCCAAGCATAAACTTGATGTGATTCTTACAAAACATTTGTTTTTGGAGTGGAAGGATCATGAAAAGGTCTACTGTTTCCTTGCAAATCTTCAATTAATCTAAACTTTAGTATAAAAATATAATTTTGGCTCACTTGCTTACTTGAGATTTAAAGACAAATTATTAATTTGAATTCTTCATTAACAATAACAAAAGTGACATAAAATATAGAAGAACAAGACTCTTGGCTTGGTTGAGAATTACATTAGAGATGTACAGGTTAGGAAAGGGGAGGGAGAATTCCGTCTTCTTCCTCTTCAGCGCGAACCCTGCCTCCTACATTCTACTTGTCCATTCAAAATGTCTTCTTAGTTTCAGATATTTTTGCCTCCCCTATAGCGTAATGGTAAAGATGACCCTCGTAATGTCAAAAGGTCCCGAGTTTGGTACCTGGTGGACGCCAAATAGTTCAATCCCACTATAAATGTAGGTCCAGTCCCGATTAGCCTATCTATACATAAAGAAGACTTACAGAAACTCAAACTCAAGATACTCAAACGACTGGCATAGGGTTGACGGCGCTTGGTGGAGTGAGAGAGATCCCCTTTGCCAAATCAAAATTAAGAAACAAAAACTCATCTTCAGGGGTTCCCACACTTTTTCACCCTTAGATGGCAGCTGCTGATAAGGGATTAGCATCCCCCCCCAAAATAAAATTCTGCCTACGGGCCTGCTGTCCTGTATCGTGACAGTTCGGTCTAAGGCGTTATGCTTTGGGCTCCAGCTACGGGACGCACGCAGGTTCGATTCTCCTGGAAGAAGCGTAACAACTTTTCTCCTGATATTCCAGCCAGTCAAACTCGCGGCCTGCGGGTCGCATGTGGGCCCCAGCATCCTTTAATGCGGCCCGCCTTGGCCCCACTTAACACTTCATGCTTGAAATTATCTATACATTTGTAGTTATCCCGTTTTCTCTTTTCAGACTCATCCAAACTTCAACACATTGACCAATTTTCCCTACACAGGTATACATTCCATTATAGAGTAGTTGTGTCAACTAAGCAAGCTGATGGACAGGTTACTTCTGAAGTAAGAAAATATCTTGCCAGCTGGGGGAGGTCAGCGTGCATACTTTCTGTCGCCTATGAGCCTGTTTCTTGATTTTCAAGGATTTACCTGGAAGAGAAGTCAGTTTCTGTAAAAGTTTCAGAGAACCATATGGCTGCCCAAACTTCCTGGGAGTAATAAAAGGACTATAGAAGAGGAATGTAGATTTTTCAAGTGAAATGCTTACTTTTGTTGTGAAGTGAATAGTGAAAAGCGTAGAAATTTTGTACCCTGATAGTTAATTCATTCAGAAGTATTTCTTTATCACGAAATAAATTTGCCAACCTCTGTGGCGAAGTGGTTAGCACAGCCCGTTGCGACACCAGAGGTTGCGGGTTGGAATCCTGGCCTAAGCATGGGTTTTCTTTGTATGTGTCCCTTAATCAATTTCATCATACCATTACTCATCCTCAACGTCGCCATTAGCCAAACGTGGCAGAAAAGCAACGCTAATAAAAAAATATTGAAAAAATCAGAAATACAGTTGAGGAGAGGATTGATGACTTAGTCAACGAACAATTGAAAGCGAAAATTGTTCGTGTTGTTGCCTTTTCGCTCACAATATGTGAAATTGCGAACGTCTGCGAGCTAGCTCGGTTAGCTCCCTTCATTCGTGGATGCGATGCTCATCTCGATATGACAGTAAAACTACTTGAATGATTCCTCCCCGTGACACAAGGGCTGATATTTTGAAGGAAGTGAAGGCCATTTTGCAGAGTTACAGTCTTCCGTTATATTAAAACTTTTTTAATAAAATTATAATTTGTCCTTCTCAACTTCTCAGGAATACCAGGAATGGCAGGAATATTTGTCCACAGTAAAAATACTACGTGATGAATTTGGAAACAGGTTTCAAGACTTCAGACGGTGCGAAGGGCAATATTCTTTTCTTTTCATGATGCGTGTGCAAGTCCTGCCTTCGAATGGAACTTTTGAATTGCAGTGCAACTCGTATTGAAAAATAAATGTCGCGAGGTGGGTTATCCTTGATTTTTCTCATATCTCCCATAGCAGCACCATCGAATAAGCTATTTTGCTGTAGAAATTTTATTAATTTTGGTTGCACTTGCCTTGGTGAAAAGTTGTTTTCCAAGGTTAATGAAACAGCCGAGCCGAATGATCAAGAATGACTGACAAAACATTTGTTGTCTGCATTAAGAGTTTCATGCTCACAAAAAAAAAAAAACTTATTGCAGACTTTTGAGAAGCTTGTTAAAAAAAACTGTCAAATCTGTGCGAAACGAAACTATAATTGCACACAAACAGTTTCTTGCAAAATGTTTTGCACAATTGTAACCAATTTATACTCGAAAGTAACATGTAAAATACTATAACCATGAAAAAATATGGGGGAGGTCTATATATAATTTACATATCGATTCTGCAATAATAATCACTGGAATCCCGGCACCGTTGGGTCGAACCACTTAGTTCTGGACTTCAAGGTGTTGGGGTTCTAGATGTGTGACCCGGATAGTTTTGACATTATCGTTATGAGCCCCTACTCACGAATTGAGTTTGACATGGCTGGTCTATAGGACCTGTTGAGGATATTGGGGAGCTTCGAATGAACCCGGTCACGGAAACCTTCAACAACGACTGGGGGATTCGTCGTCATGACCACACGTCACCCTGTAACTGGTTGGAGTGTGAGTGAGACCGGCCCTTGTGAGTGAGTGAGTAGGCCCTTGCCTTCAAGGGCTGTTGCGCCACGGGTTTACTTACGTATATTGGCGTAAGGTGTGGGTCCACAGTGGCTCGACCTCTCCTCGAAATTCTGTCAATTTATTTTGACCAATTCACTGGGGATTTTTTAAGAGTACTTTGTAACACGTATAGTGCTCATCTCGAAGATCATACTATCGTTACTTGGACTGAAATTTCAGTTTGAAACCAATCAATCAAATCAGCCCATTATATCTGCTGTGAACTCAACGATGAGAACTGCACAAAGGGACTTGAAGATTATAAGAAAGGAAACTGTGGCCGAGCGCGCTCAGCAGTTGCCCGATGGTCTGACCATGGAAGGTTCCACGTTCCAGCCGTGGCATCAGCCTGGACATAGAGTGTGAGAGTGTAAAAAGAAGAAAGAGAGAGAGAGAGAGAGAGAGAGAGAGAGAGCGAGAGCGAGTGAGTGCGTGTCTTCATTCATCCTCCTCGTCGCTAATTGTCAAACGTGGCAGAAGCAGAAAATAAAATACAAATACAGACGTGTCAAACGTGTAATTTTCAACTACGAAAATGTATAATTAGAAACATATGCATTTTGTATCCACAAAAAAAAAAAGAAAATGGCGACGAGTATGCCTCTGCCTCGTTATCACTGCCACTGTTATGCTATACATTTACACCTTATATAGACGGTGTTAAAGGCGGAGCTATTGTGGATCCTGCGCACTCGTCTGGCTTCCCTGGAACATCCGGTTACGCTTACGGTGCTATGGACGATAATATGAAACGGCAAAGTGGAGATTCTTTTACAAGGAAATAGTGTGTCAGCTGCGTAGCATATGGTTGCACAGTTCGATCGGGAACAAATTTATTGAGTCAAGTATGACTTCGTAGGTTTCCGAAGGACGTAGAGAGACGAAACCTGTTGATACAAGCAGAACGAAAAAAGTATTGTTACCCGGAAAGGATTTGTACGACTTGCATTTTGTTACAAGCATGTCGATCGCTTATCTGCGTATTGTGTTGTGGTGAAAAGAACGGCTCTTAGTAAGGTTTCAAACCGAAGCGACACGCGACAGCAGTGGTTCACACCGAAGTGACAAGCAACGCAGACCCATTTAGTCTATAAATAAGCATTTACCGCGCATGGGAAATCAAGTCTCAGACGGCACAATACACGCCATTGAGAATCTGAGCGACAAGTGCAGCTTGTCGCGTCCCTTCGGTTCGATACATTTCGTTGATCACTGAGGATTCACTTTCAAGTGGCACGGAGATTACACACCGAAGCGACAAGCAACGGCCCCTTATTCTAAAGAAAACCACCCACCTTGCATACGAGTACAACAAAGCGAGGCGAGAAGACGCATAGTACTGAGAAAACAGACCAGTCCAAGCGACACGTGCATTTTCTCGTGGTGAATTGGTAGGAAAGGAAGCTTTCAGACTGAAGCGATACGTGTCTCTTGGAAACCAACATTAAAGAAATAAACAACACCTTCCCAATTAAAGCGACACGACAAATTGCAGGTGTCGCTTCTCGCTTTCATGTTGCTCGGACTGGGCCGTTTTATCAATACTGTGTATTGTGTTGCCTCAGCCTGTTATTTGCGCAAGCGTGGTGAATGGTTTGCTTCAGATCGAATGCTTCTGTGCGAAATCTCGATATCGCTTGTCGCTTCAGTCTGAAAACTCCCTTGTTGTTTAAAGTAAATTCGTGCAAGTGAAAATGGCATGTCATATCATAGGTTGTCCCGGCGAAGTTGAAAGCTGGCAAAGATTCACTTAAGCATACTTTATAATATAATAATCACTAATTTTATAGAATTCTCTTTCCTTCACTTTTCCATTTACAAAATAATTGAATATATCTCAACTTTCGTACGTTTTCAGTTCGTCGTGCGTGTACATGAGATACGTAGTGGCAGTATGCTATACAACTGGCGGCCACAAAGACACGTAATGTTTTAATAATCTGCTCTGCAGTTGATCATCCGACGGATTCTTGACGTCCACTCCTTCATAGTAGAACTTTAACAAATACCTTTCTTGACTATTGTCGCACAATTAATGAAAACAAACGCTCATTTCTTACTTCGTATGCCGGTGAATCTGTACTGGAAACAACGGGAACTGGCCTAAACCGGAAGTTCCGGGGGGAACGGGCAAGACCTCATCAATGTTTATGCTTAAAAAGATGCAATACAAACTAATTTGGAGAGTCTGTCAATGGCATTGTTCTCCAGAAGAAACAGAACTTCGATTGGTTATTGGCTGTGAATCGGAACGTTGACTGTTAGTCTGGCGAATTTACCAGCAAATGCATTGTCGAAAGAAAACAACTTACGTTTATTTGTGCAACATCCTCCGTCGTAGACATGGCCTCCACTCCACCGTCGTCGACGTAGACACGAACCTTACATCGGCGAGCGCGTTGCGGAGAACGACAACATTCCTTAATGTGCATAAATTTACCCATAATGCTAACTGTCTCTTCAGCGGAGATATGAGACTGCATAGTTCTCAGGGATCGGGTTTTAAAAGAGCTTCTCCAAATATTTCAGATGAAATGGGACCAATAGCTTTTACCTCAACAAAACAACAGATGATGAAAGTTTATATTCCAGTTTATTGCCTTAACAAAATAATAATATATATACACGTTTAAAAAAACAAACTACCCAGGGTTAACAATAACAAATACCTTGAGAAGCTTACTCATTAAGCTTACTAAAATTATACTATACATATATACAAGTAGGGAAACGGAAAAACACATTTCTTACTTCAGCCGGTTTCTAACAAAGCAACCAAGATACTTTCCCATTATTAGGAGGGAGTAAGCCGAAACAAAATATTATAAGAGTCTTTTATCTCTTTCACCAGAAGGTAGAGTTTAACTTCTCTATGGTGCTTGGACTCTCGCCTTAGCGGAGAGAACCTTCTCTCGCCCGAAAGCCGAGTGGAATTCGTGTATGGTGCTTGGACTCTCGCCTTAACGGAGGGCACCTTCTCTCGCCTGAAAGCGGAGCAGAAATTCTCCTCGGTGCTCGGACTCTCGCATAAGCGGAGGGCACCATCTCTCGCCCGCAGGCGGAGTGTAACTAACTTACCAGCCAGGCCTACGCCTTTATATAAGGTCGGCGATGCCAGCGTAAGCGAGCGGAAAAATATTGAACTACATATATTAACATTAAATAGTTACAAAAGTTGATTATACATAGAGGTGGATCCGTCTTTACTTGCTACGATTTGAGTTCGTTACTGGGTCATTCCATGTCGATTCATCCAGGCCATGTCACCCACCATCCCCGATTTTGATGAAATTCGGTATACTTATAGAATTTTTGATGCTGATTACAAAAATGACATTTTTTTTAGATTGGTCAAGGGGTTCAGAAGTTACGCGCTTTTTAAGATCTCCATGTACGCCACTTGCGGCTCGACCTTGAATGACACGTATTAGGTTATAAATGATAGTATCTTCCCTCAGGTTTGCCGTAGAAACTTCAAGTTTCTTTTCTTTTGTTCAAAATGCTGTAAACTTTCGTTTTAATAAGGTTTCAGATGATTGTATTAATAACCATGTATTTTTATGTATAGATTCATATATTTTTTTAGAAGAAAAAATGACTAACTTCAAGAGCAAATTTCGTGCAATGTCCCCCCTTCAATTTCCCCCCAATTTTATATGTAGGTAGCTCAAAGTGTGTACTAATGCCTGATGGAAAAATTGGGATGGGCGGTTCAGAGACAGGGTGATAAAAAAATCATTTGCATCAAATGACATTAAAAGTTAATCTTATTAAAAATGCTTATGTATTTAGCACAAAGCCTGAAGTACAATATGTTTTAAGGTATAATATTCAAAATTTCTGTTCACTATGTGTGAAGGTAAGCATAGGCGTAACCTGGCTTGGCAAAGGGAAGCATTTGGCCCCTCTAATATTCATAAATTAAATTAAATTTACAAATTATAATTGCAGCGGAAAGCCGATTTCAAGTTCCTTGATTTTACATTGTCCTGCATTTTATATTCATCTTTGTGATCCCAACATAGCAAATTGCTAAGAAATTTTCCTCCGTTTTACATTTTCTCGCATTATAAGTTTTTTCAGCTTGGCTGCCTGAATAACATAAAATCGAGGTTCCACTGTAACTAAGTCAGTTTCAACTGTCTTCATTTTTTTAAAGAAATATAATCATCATTATTAGCATTCCCAAATTTAGCAAATTATCTTCGAGAGTATTCTTTTTGTGCATTTTATCTCAATATGGAAGTTCTTTTTTTGGCTACTCTTCACGGGGATACGTAATGTGAAGTTAGATTTAATAATACACACTTGTGATGATTGAAGTTTTTCCATGGAAATTTTGCCATATACCACAGAAACTCTTGTGACAGGCTGGTTTGGAACACTTAAAACAAGTGTGGCAACGATGTACTAATTAGACATAATATTGAAGGCATACATTTCTCATTAATCATGTGCGATGTGTCAGCGATTGCAAAGTACTAAACAACAGAACCAGGAAAATTAAGTATGCACTATTTTGAACTTAGGCTACAGGTTCGGTAAGCTACTTTTTACAAGTAACAGAGTTACAGTTACTCATTTAAAAACTAACTCAGTTACAGTTACTGGTACTTTGAAAGTAATTATGAGTACTTTACAATTACTGTGAAAGTAACTTACAGTTAATAATCGATTTGTGTAAAAATTACACAAAATCAATGATCATGAAGACTTGAGTGTTTTATTTATGTTTCTAGTACATAATATGCCTTCATATATTTACATTACTGCTGCAAATAAATGATGGAACACAGAGTCAGCTTTGCTTGAATGATTTTAATTAAGAAATCATTAGTATGCTAACCACGGTATATTGAATATGGTGTCATTGATTCCACTTGTACCTATTTCTTTCCCCTCCATTATAAGATCACCAAGGTCCACTCCTTTGACAATGACATTTTTCTAGCTTGAGAAGCACATTCCAAATGAACGCAGCAGACCACCAAAAACACTGAAGTTTTCACATGCAATTAAAAATAAATTGAAGTAAACCGTAGATAGCATAGCTTCCTTTCCAGGTCAGCAATTCCAGTCGCTAGTTACAGTTAGAATTCCTAAATAAAAAGTAACTGTTACTTGCAACCATTACTTCGAAACAGTAGTTGTTTAACAGTTAATGCAAAAATAATAAGAGCTGATGAAATAAGTTTTGTGTAACTGTGTGGTTTGACTGTTGTGAAGAAGTTTCTTCCTGAATTCCAACTCTAAACAATTATGTATTAGCTTGTGTGTGTGACTAAAATTTGTTTGTAAGATTGCTTCAAAATTCCATGGGAAAAAAGGAAATGCAGCAATTAAATTCTTGCATCCACTTGGTCCATCAACTTCCTACTACTGGCCACAAAATATTCTGCGTACAATGGACATTAACAACACAAATGGAAGGACATACTGTATATACTTAGTGATAAGTCAAATACTTTAGAGTGTTCGAAATGGTCAAAATATTCCTCTACAATGTGAAGGGCACAATCCTACATGAAACTTTGGCAATGCATAGAGTACAATAGTGTAAGTATTATTAGTACTATCTTCATGGGCGTAACTTGGGAACTATCTTTGGGTTGAAAGAATCACAAAGTTTTCCAACCCATAAAAATAGTGTCCAAGATTACGAGTATTTGCTAAATACATTTGAAAAATCACAATTATTACTCTTTATTTGTTTGTTCTTCAAGTGTCAGAAAGTTCACAATATATATTTAACTGATAAAGGTAAAGTGTTCCCCTGTGCATAGCACCACGCCATGAAGGCGTATAGGGGGTGTGGGGGTAACGCCCCACACTTTCTTGATCCGGTCGTGAGTGGGTGTGATGTGATCAGCATCACGCCCCTAACCGCCTTTACCCCCCAGGGTTTCCCCCAGGTACCCATGTTATTCGACGCTGGGTGGGCGCCGGGGCCGCTTCCACCGTTAGAAAAGTTCCCGGATTTGAACCGGCCGGGGATCGAACCCGGGACCTTGAGCATGGTAGTCAGATGCGTTACCGACTGAGCCACCGCGGCCACCATATATATATTTAACTGGCAAATTGTAATTAATTTATAAATTTTGGAGGGGCCAAATGCTTCCCTTTGCCCAGCCAGGTTACGCCTATGCTTACCTTCACACATAGTGAACAGAAATTTTGAATATTATACCTTAAAACATATTGTACTTCAGGCTTTGTGCTAAATACATAAGCATTTTTAATAAGATTAACTTTTAATGTCATTTGATGCAAATGATTTTTTTATCACCCTGTCTCTGAACCGCCCATCCCAATTTTTCCATCAGGCATTAGTACACACTTTGAGCTACCTACATATAAAATTGGGGGGAAATTGAAGGGGGGACATTGCACGAAATTTGCTCTTGAAGTTAGTCATTTTTTCTTCTAAAAAATATATGAATCTATACATAAAAATACATGGTTATTAATACAATCATCTGAAACCTTATTAAAATGAAAGTTTATACTATTTTGAACAAAAGAAAAGAAACTTGAAGTTTCTACGGCAAACCTGAGGGAAGATACTATCATTTATAACCTAGTGCGTGTCATTCAAAGTGGAGCCGCAAGTGGCGTACACGGAGATTTTAAAAAGCTCATAACTTCTGAACCCCTTGACCAATCTAAAAAAAATGGTCATTTTTGTAATCAGCATTAAAAATTCTATAAGTATACCGAATTTCATCAAAATCGGGGATGGTGGGTGACATTTTCACAAAATTCTGGATGATTTGACATGGAATGACCCTACTATCTTGAACTAACAATATTTACAATAAACAGTTACAAAAGTTGATCATAGAAGCTAACAAACTTAGAGATGGATCCGTCTTTACTTGTGACGATCCGGGGTCGTTACATTTGTACATGCACGCTTTCCAAAGCAAATCTTTTCAAGACATTCTTACGGTTTAAGTTTACGATATCAATAAAAAAGAAGAAAAATAATTCTTTCCTGCCACGAAATGACAATTTCCAATGTAGTATTGAAATTCGGCACCTTTCTTTGTCTTCTGTGTAGACGCAACTGCTTACTTGCTAGTTCGCTCACCACACTGCAGATGTCAGTGGAACCAAGGCACATGTTAATTTGCACGTCAAATTCCAAATCCAGCTCTATAAGCTTTAGAAATCACAATAATTGAACTATTGACTACCACCGACCCACTAATTTTGATAGCAGGATATAACGTTCCAGAACAGCTTATTCCTATACAAGAACTAGAAACTGTTTTTCGCTTGGGCCGCAAAGTGATTTTAGCTGGTGATCTAAATTGTAAAAACCCTGCATGGAATTCGCGTGTAGTGAACCGTGGAGGTGCCTCTCTTCTCCAGAGTGTCCAACAATTGAACTTGCCCATTCTTGCCCCAAGGGAACCTACTCATTATCCACGAGGGCGTGGACTTCCAGATGTGTTGGATATCTTCATATATCAAGGTGTAAGTATTATGACTGGTCCATATATTATTCATGATCTAGACTCGGACCATCAACCAATACTCTTTGAAATTGTTCATGATAATTTATTGAAGCCTCCTCCTCCAAAATATCACGTTACAACAAACTGGGATGCTTACAATCGACAATTAGTGCCTATCATTGACTTGCATTTAGCGTTAAAAACCCCAGCCGAAATTGATTCAGCTTTACAAAACCTTACAGCAGGCATACAAACTTCTTATCTTCACTCCACTATCAGAACCCCTCAGTTATACAATAACTATGGCTATCTATCCCGTGAGGGTATGATCCTCCTGAACTGTAAAAAATATTTCCGACGGAAATGGCAACAAACTTATAACCATCGCTACAAACAGTTCTATAATCAATTTCACGATCGATTTCGCCGATATCTCATTCGGTAGATTGGGACACCGAATTCTCCGGGATATCAATGCAGGATAGTAGATTCTGGCAATTATTAAGAAATTATCTGCGAAAGAATCCACAATCTGCTGCCTACCCTCTCCAGGGTCCAAATGGCATTGTGTACACACCAGAGGAGAAGGCTGAAGTGTTCTCCGCATATCTGGAGAACCAATTCCACATACCAGATCAACCGCATAATGGCAATTATATCCAGAAGATTCAACATCGACTGGAACAATTACGTCATGAACCACTCACAGCTTATCCACTTCTCACAACCCCTCAGGAGGTCAAAGGTGTTATAAATCTTCTTCGACCTGGTAAGGCACCTGGCTTTGATACTATTACTACATTACAACTGAAGAACGGCCCCAGAAAATTGCTAGTTTTTATAGCAAAAGTCTTCAATGCTATATTCCTTACCGGCTATTATCCATCAAGTTGGAAACTAGCAAAAATAATCCTCTTGCCAAAACCAGGAAAGAACATTTTTCTACCACAGAATTATAGAGCTATTAGTCTTCTGAGCCATGTTAGCAAAATCTTTGAACATATACTACTCAGACGATTACAAGCTGTGGTGGATGAAAAAGGTTTGGTACCTTATAATTAATTTGGATTTCGTCAACAGCACAGTACTACTACGCAACTGGTCCGAGTAGTGGAGTATGTTACAGGAAACTTTAATCTCAGTCGTCATACTCTAGGAGTATTTCTCGACTCCGACAAAGCCTTTGATCGAATTTGGCATTCTGGATTAATTGTGAAATTATCGGAATTGGGAGTTCCTATTTATTTGGTGCAATTATTGGATCAGTATTTACAAAAGAGACAATTTCAGGTGCAATTTTTAAGTGCTCGATCTACCGTTAAGATCATACATGCTGGTGTCTCTCAGGGAGCTGTTTTATCTCCATTTCTGTTTGCTTTATATACCAGTGATATCCCTGCTACGCATAGATGCATGTTAGCTACCTATGCAGATGATGTTGCCATCTTTACAAGTAGCCCTTTACAAGATCTATGCTATAGCAGGATGAGACAACAACTATTAGAGTTGGATGACTGGTCTACTCGTTGGTGCATGAAGTATAATTCACTGAAGAGTGCTGCGGTTTTATTTACACGTCGACATAGACAACTACCAAAGATTCTACGACTCCAGGGATCTTCTATACCGGACAAACCTTTTACCACATATCTAGGAGTGGTTTTGGACCGAAGACTAAATTTCCATAAACACATCTCAACTGTGACAGCAAAAGCACAAACTCGAGTTGGACAATTGTATACAGTTTTCCGAAATCCTACCTTGGGACTGACGACTCGCTTGCGTGTGTATAAGATGATGGTACGTCCCACACTCCTGTATGCAGCACCAGCTTGGAGTCATCTCCGACCTTCAGTCATAAGGACATTGCAGATTATACAGAATAATGTTGCTCGACTTATTACTGGTCATAGCCGAGATACTCGTATCTTACAAATCCATGAGGACCTTGAACTAGATTATGTTCAATCTGCTATATATGCCCTGTGTTACAACTTCTGGAGCCAGATCCATCAGCATCCAAATCCAGCGGTTCGGGGCATTGGAACTCGACCACAGGTCCGGATGCCCCACTCCATGCTCCGAAATTTTGAACAAATCTAAATTCAAAAAAATGCTATTGTATTATTATGTTATGTGTTGCATATACTTCCTGTTTATGAGTACTTCAAAGTACTGTTTTCAATGGAGCAGATTAGTGTTACTTGATAGTGCAGCTATAAAAGCACAGATTGTGATTTTGTTGTTTCTTTGTTACTTATTGTTACTTATATATTGTTATCATTATTATTATTCTATGTGGCTATTTTATGTTTTGTGTCTTAAAGTGATGTGCAAAATGTAGTTTGTGATTAGAACTTTTCATCAGTTCACAGAACTATTGTATAGTTTGAAAAATAATAGTGATTATTTCCTTCCTCTGTCAAGGCAAAATTATAACAAGGAACTCAACAATTTCAAAATTATTGAAATAATACAGATGAACTATTGTCCAAATCCCGGCCGACAGTCGACCCGGGTTGTAGCAAGAGAAATGTTGTACATACACTAATTTTTAAGAACATGATAGTAAGTCAAGGTCACAATTGTCCCGATACTTACAAAAAAAAACCTGTCAATAAACCATTGGCATTGGCATTGGCATTGGCATTGGCACATGTTATATATATATGTGAGCGTTTCCAACCTATAGTTTTTACCTACGATTACAAAAACTACAAGTACGGCGAAATTCCCAGCATGGCGAACATCCCTTCTTTTACCCTATACCTAAAACCTGTAAAAAATATTTGAAAAGATTCATCTCATACATGTATCTCGTAATTGTAAGCTTGGAACAAAACAGATTGACTTTGGAAATGTACTTAAAATCAGTGGGGGTGGCCTCCCCGATGACGCAGTCGCCTTATAACGAAGGGATCCTAGGTTGGATACCCGGTGGAGGCACATAGCGGTTTGGATCCCACTTCAAACTGTAGGTCCAGTACCGATTAGCCTTACTGTGCATAAAGTGGACTTAAAACACCAAATCAATCAATCAATCATTCCAATCAGTGGCGGCGATTAGGAGGAGGTGCGTGCAAAATTGATATTTAGGAATTTCCAAAGAGTTTGTCACCTGTTATTAGGAAAATGTATTTCAATACCGTGAGTCGATATCTGAAACTGTTTGTGAAACAGATTATATAAGTATTGGTGCTGTTCTTTGTCTTCGCTGTATGTTGGCAGCCCCCCCTTTAGAACTATGTCTCCGGAAAACGGTATATTTATGTGTGATTTCATGGTTTTCATTTACGAGCATAAGCTCCCTACCCTTCTGGAAGCGATGTATGCATTAAAACAATGTATTATTTTTGTTTCAGATGTTTTTGGAAAATTGCACTTGTATTGTTCTGCGTTTTAGCACTGTCCATCATATTTTCTAAGTGGGTGCAGTTCCAGAACGACCCAACCATTACATCCATCCAAAGAATTCCTCCGTTGGAGAAATTTCCAAAAATGGCTGTAACATTTTGCAATGTAGACATTAGTGAATATATATTACGTAATGAAAGAATGTAAGTACGAAAAAATAAGATAGTAACAAAATTTTCCTCACATTATAAAGTGATCGCAGATATTATTTTCGTTTGTATGGATGCATGCATCCATCCATCCATTCATTCGCACACACACACAAATATACCGCGTGAGGCACCTAAAAGTACCACCTGAAATAGCAAAGAAACCATAAACAGTAGTGATGTGAGGTTTGCGGGAAACAATAATGTCAAATGGGGCTCGTAAATCGGAGGTATGGGGTGGGTCGAAAAATATCGACAAATGGGGCATCTGGAGCAAAGTCATATTTTTTTTAATGGAACGATATACAATAACATGCATAATATAAAAGAGCACACGCAGAGAAACACAACGCCGTTGGTCTCATGCAGCTACTGCACATAGGAACGAAGATATGGCCATGTGAAAATATGTAAACAAACTAACAAGTGGCCCACTTGACCGTCAGTACCACGGCATGTACAAGTATGAGATGTCGGAAGCTATTGGACAAGATGAAGACAGAACGTGTTAAAGGAAGAAAAAAATACAGTAGACATCGTCAGCACCATGTATTTGACAGTGTTACAGCATAATGAAAATGACCATGACAGTATGTCGAAGAACCACTGCGTAAGAAGCAAAAACCTGTCAAAGTGTGTGTGTTCAAAGTGGTGGCCGTCAGCTGCGATACAGGCAACGAGGCGCCCACGCAAAGATCGTTGCACAGAATGTAGCATCTCGTAGGGAATGTCCCTACAGGCCGCAGTAATGCGGTGTTGCATATCCTCTGGAGTTGTTGGCACATCCCGGTAGACAATGTCCTTCAGCTTTCCCCACAGGAAAAAGTCTAACGGTGCAAATCTGGGGAACGAGCCGGCCATTTGACAGGCCCTCCACGTCCAATCCAACGATTTGGAAATGTATTTTCCACACATGCTGTAGCGCGTCTTGCACCGTGAGCTGGGCACCCGTCATGTTGGTTCCACATTTCCCTCCTTGTCTGAAGTGGTATGTCCTCCAATAGTACAGGCAGTTCATGTTGTAAAAACTGTATGTATCGGTCAGCATTCAGTGTCCCTTGTATAAAAAAAGGGCCAATGAGATGTTCACCCACTATACCACACCACACGTTCACACTCCATGGGCGC
The DNA here is from genome assembly GCF_977018435.1 of Lepisma saccharinum. NCBI lineage: Eukaryota > Metazoa > Arthropoda > Insecta > Zygentoma > Lepismatidae > Lepisma > Lepisma saccharinum. The sequence goes on from NC_139237.1 coordinate 59,420,700, forward strand.
TGGCGTTCCACTTGGCGAAGCCAATGTGGATTTGTCACCGACCAGTAGTACATGTTCCTTAGGTTGACATTTCCATGATTGGTAAAAGTTGCCTCGTCAGTGAAGAGGATATGTGACAAATCGGGTGTGTCGTGTCGTAACAACCATGTGCAAAACCGAACACGGTCCACAAAATCATTCCCGTGAAGTTCCTGATGGAGGGAGATATGATATGGGTGAAACTTGTGTGTGCAGAATGCGCAATACACTTCGCTGACTCATCCCATCCCTGGCAATTTCACGGGAGCTAACGTGCGGATTCACAGCAACAGCGGCGAGAACATTTGTTGCACCTGCCTCACCTGTAGTTGGCTTGTTCCGCACACGTGCTCGTGGTGTTACACTTCCGATGTCTCTTAATTTAATAAATAACTTACCAAACAGACTTCGAGATGGCTGTCGTCTGTCCGGATATCTCTCTGCGTACACACGGTAGGCTTCTGAGGCATTCTTTCGGCATTCCCCATAAATCAGGATCATGTCCGCTTTTTCTATGTTTGTGAAGACCATAATCTTTGCTCTTACCACTACGACTGCTTGCTATGAACTAACACGATCTCGTGGACCTGCTATCAAAACTTGCTCTGCGTAAAGGCAGTTCTGTCAGGCACCTGAGAAGTCTTACATGCCGTGGTACTGACGGTCAAGTGGGCCACTTGTTAGTTTGTTTACATATTTTCACATGGCCATATCTTCGTTCCTATGTGCAGTAGCTGCATTAGACCAACGGCGTTGTGTTTCTCTGCGTGTGCTCTTTTATATTATGCATGTTATTGTATATCGTCCCATTTAAAAAAATATGACTTTGCTCCAGATGCCCCATTTGTCGATATTTTTCGACCCACCCCATACCTCCGATTTACGAGCCCCATTTGATATTATTGTTTCCCGCAAACCTCATATCGCTACTCTTTCTGGTTTCTTCGCTATTTCAGGTGCTACCTTTAGGTGCCTCACGCGGTATATGTATATATACACACCCCGTTTTAATTTACGAACTCAAAGCAAAAGGGGAATGGAAAATTTTATCGTATCGAGATGTTAATAATAATAATAATAATAATAGAATGCAGTTACTTTATGAAATATAAAGTGGAATGGTTATAACCGATGTGCAAATTACAATTTCCAATTTACATCGGTCTTTCTACGCGTCCACCCCCAAGATCTCAATTTTCTGCTCTCTGAGAGAAGACAGATGTCTCAAGGAACCTGCGGGCTGTTATGTCTCAAGGAACCAGCGTTCTTTCCCATGAAGCCCTGCATATATCACCGCCCCTACTCCAAGGTGAAGGAAACAGTGTGTCCGGCAATAAACTCCCATATCTGTCCCGTCCAAATTCGGCTCAAGTCAAGATAGATCCAAGCTGAGAAGGAGCTAATCACCTGGAACTTCAGGCATTTAAAATTTAAAACCCCAAGAAGACTTTCTCCCTTGTTTTGAACAAAGATCCTCTGTTCTCGCGAGATTTTGCAGGTGGCCAGGCTCGGAATCGAGACAATTGCTCTACACATGGCAGCCTCCACGAGACGCATAAATTCCAAGATCACCGCCAGCTCGTCGAGCTCAGGGACAGCTCAGTGACAAGAGTGATTAGTGCAGAATCTTGAACTCCAACCCTGCCAGAACATTTCTCTTCGTATCTCCTCGCTTCAGTGGGATTTTGGCAGCCAAGGAAGGCATAACTTTAACGAAGTGTCCCAGTTGCGAGCAATAAAATTTGAGTTGTGAGCATTAAAATTAATTAGAACAAAATACTTTTCTTCCTCGAGATCGGCTCTCGAACAAGGTGCTATTGTGTTTTTATGTTACGCGATTCTCACCCATATCACCCCCGTGTGTAACGATTCTTGCCCCTACATGCAGAAGTGACCACGTGTGGGCGGAGCTAAAAGTACAACGACCAATAGAGTGAAGGACAATTCTTCCAAGAACGAAAAGAAAAGACGAAGTAAGGACTTAGCAAACACAGTTCGACATACGCAAGTGGAGATAGACAGTTCGACATACGCAAGTGGAGATAGACAGTTCGATATAGACCTTCGATTTAGCAGTTCGGTATTCAATTTTAAGAGAGACAGTTTTAGAACATTCATACACAGTTAAAAACTTTCAGCACCTTTGTAGGTCAGAGAGAAACTGTTTTATCTTCTCTGGACCATGTTTAGATTTCTAGCTTTGTGATTTTTCAGACTTAAACTTTAACTGATTAGGTAATGGTGATCGAGTATAACGTTTTACGGGTAGCGTCAACCATCAGCGGTCTGCGCTGCTAACTTGTTCTGACCCGGTGCATCATGGGTCTGCGAGTGTTTTGTCTTGCGTAGGTGAGCGACCAGAGTTTGTAAGTATTTCAACAGTAATGTATTAAACACTATTTCGTAACATATTTCCGTGTCCAGTGTTCTGATTTCCGATTTCTGAATCCTAATTGTTTGTAAATTTGGCTAGTAAACGAAGACCAATGTAAAAGGAATTTCATAGTCCTTTTCCATCGGCCGAACTTTGGACCGTACACACGATGATTAATTCCGTGTCTAATTTTAATGGTACATTTTTAATTTCTATTACGTGAACGAACATCCATGCCTTAAATAACGTAACGTAGGTTCGAACCCTAAACTCCCCCCTTTAAATTTTTAATTATTGTTATATGGTTCAATAGTTCATGGTTAGTACATATTACTTTATGTGGTAAACGGATGTTATATGTACATTAAAATATAACCATGTTTAAGACATAAGCAGGGGCGGCGCCAGGCGTGCAAAGGGGTGCTTGCACACTATTTAATTTTCTTTCGCATTCCTTTTTCAAAACATTTTTTCAACCGAGAACCCTATTAGTTAGTGCATGGACATATTATCTTATGAGTTAATAAAACCATGTCGTCATATCAAGAGTAGAATGTTATGTATTAATATAAAGTGAGACTGCTTTAATTGTGTAAAACAGGCAAGCCATTGGTCCTGATCTGACAGAGAAGCCACGTTTATTTTTCCTGTACTGGCGGCAGTCTAAACCAAAATCAGCATCTTATGTCTTACTCTCTTCAGTAATGTTGTTAAGAATTGTTCATTCTTTTGTTTATTCAGCTGACCCGTTTGTGGTTTTCGATAATAACCTATAGCTTATGTCAGTTGTCTTATGTTTTCTTTCTTGAGCATTGTTCATAAAAGCTAAGATGATATTTTATGACTGTTATTATTTTGCATTTCACTCCATAGCTCAATAAGATTATAATTTGTGTTTACAGGTTCACACTGTATATAACCACGTCCTTGTAGTGTCATTCCCGCCCTGAACAAGTTTTGTTCGTTTCAAATTACAAAATATGTAGTTGTGACAAAGCAAGCAAAAATTAAGCAAGTCATTAGTAGCCTTCAGATTCGTTGGATCGTTGGCATATTTTCATGCAAGCCTTAAAAGTTGATTGGTATTTGATGCAATAACTAATGAATGCCTGCATCTGTGTGTGTTTGGTTTGTTTTCAACATCACAGCCCCTTAAGATCAATCCGCCAACCATCAACACCCCTACATGATTAATTTTAAAAAAAAATCTTATTGGATTTTCTCAAAATGGCGTTCAATTCCTTTCAAATTGGTACAAAACAGTCACTTTATTCAACTTGCAGAGCAAACAGTGTTAAATCAACCAAATTGTGTGCAAAGAATAGCATTTTCTTCCTGATATCTACGCCACTCGGCACTCGCTCACACACATACGTCAGCGAGAGATTGAGCGACACAATAGCCTATATGATGATTGATCAACACACGCCTATCTTATGTTGTAGTTTTGTAAACATTTATTTTTATTGAGATACACTATTAAACGCAATTTAAATAGTTAAGTACTTGTGAGACTTCTTTTATGAAACTATACATATGCACGCAGTTTTGACTTGACTGAAATATAAAGTTTTTACGTTGCAGGTTGCCTAATTCTAGTGAAGAATACATCGCTGAAAGGAAAGCTATCTACCAAAAACTGGCTCAGATTTCTTATTCCAGTTTGTCAATCTTTAGAGATTTGCCAGCTGGATTCAACACATCGGAAATACTTGAAAAGGTTCGTGGTATTACTAAGTGTTCGACCAAGGGTGTGCAGGATCAATTACGTACCTTACCTTACCATGCATCTCTATAGCCCCTTGTGGGCTTGGCTTCTTCCACTATTCGTCTCCAGTCTTCCTATTCTCCGCTTTTCCTTCTATCCTTGGATCGTAATCGTTTTCAGGTCCCTCATGACATCTCTTTGGGTCTAACCTAATTTTTTCAGGAATATATTCTCTTATTCTCTCCTGTAGTCTCCTTTTTGGTAAACAATGATCTTCCATTCTTGCAATATATCCAATACATATTAACCTTCCCGCTTTTGTAATCCTAACAATGATTTGCTCTTCCAGTATGAAACTTGAACAGTATCTTCCTTTCAAAGTTCGTTTTCTTTATTGAGCGTCCATACTTCTGAGCCATAGGTTACTACTGATCAAATCAATGTTTTGTATATTTTCATTTTAGATTCTCTACTTATTACCTAACTTTTTAGTAACTGTATGTTGGCACAATAAGCCTTATTTCCAGTTTCAATCCTCTCTCGGATAGCGTTAGTTATGTTATTCTGCTTGTCGATCAGTAATCCAAGGTACCTAGGTATTTGAATGTGTTCACACAATCAAATTTTTGCTTCCAATTTCAATATTTTGCTTATTTCTTCTATGGTTATCTGAAGTTACACTACTCATGTACTTTGTTTTTAGTGTATTTACATATAGTCCCAATTTATTGGTTGGTTCTTTTCCTTGATTAAATATTCTATGAAGTTCTTTCTCAGTTCTGGAGATTATTGTTGCATGGTCTGCATAGGCACAAATCTGGCTTGTTTTGAAAATTTTATCCACATTTTGGATTGCCATATGTAGATCCAGTATAAATAATGTTGTGGATAGCCCATCTCCTTGTTTTACTCCTTTTGTGTATTCAAATTTTCCCCCTATTTGTTGTCCTACCTTGACTTTTGCCGTAATTTGATCTAAGGGCATAGCTATTAACTTAATCAAATTTCTTGGGATTGAAATTGTAAGTTCTATTGCCTGTATAAGCTTCCTTCTGCTTACACTGTCAAATGCTAAATACTAGTAGTGTGTATGAATGAATCTATTCCATGTTCATGGTTTTTTTCAATTATTTGTTGCAGAATAAATAATTTATCTGTAGTGCCTCTATTTGTTCTGAATCCGCATTGGCATTCACCAATTATGCTCTCTGAATACTTCTTAATTCTGTCATTGATAATTCCTGTAAAGATTTTATAGTAGGATCAATTACCACTCCCTCAATTTTATCCGCAGGGCGAAGTATGTAATGAACTAAAAATTCTCAAAAATGGCCCATCAATTTTTAAAATTTTCAGTAGTTATTAAAATGTTGGGTTTGTTTTTTTCATAAATGACAAGAAGTCACTGTACATATAAAATCAACAATCCAATACAACTTAAGTTTTTTAGTTGCCTCTCTATGGACCTAAGCTGAAGAAGAAGATTTATTATCAGTTGAACAATTTTTAGAGAAATAAGTATGACTGATATTCATCAGAGACCCCGAAACAGAAAAATGAGGTTAGAGAAATCTTAAAATACTTAAAATTAAATACAAACTCATAAATACTGGAAAAAATTCAAATGTGCAAAATAGATATATTAATAATAATTTCCTTTTTAATTTGTATTTGTAATAATAAGAATGTTGGTTATATTACGATCACTACTACTCAAGACATTTTATATCAACAATTTGATGTCCCCTATAAAAATTATTGACCTAAAACAAATACTTTTCTACCTCTGATGAAAAACTATTCCTGCTCCTCCAAAAAAGTTCTGCAGACGCTTTGTGTGCGACAAATAATTATGGACTAATTTTTACCCCTCTACTAGAAATTAATGTTGTACTTGTACACCCTACTATGTACTTAAGGAGGTAGTGAAAAAGTGATGAAAACGAAAACTATGCCAATTGCCATTAAGGATTATACTGCTGAAGAAGGAAACATATCTCTGCACTTTAATGTCTTTTTTGGTAAATACAATAGTTATTAAAAATATGAGATCAAATTATAACTAGTCCCTCGTACACATAAATTTGATTTGCTCTATTTTACTTCGCTTTTTGTGCCACTTTTGGCTAATTTGCGAAGATGGGGATGAGTGATGACGATGAAATGATGAATGGACCCTTACAAACATCCATGCCCAGGCCGACATTCGAACCCGGGACCCCTGGCGTCGTAGCGCGATGTGCTAACCACTCCGCCACGAGGGCCGGCGTACACATAAATCAATAGCCCTTTATCTGGTACCTGCTTAATACTGAAAGTAGGAATCGTAGGGCGTCTGACTGCTAAGGTGAGAAACATGGGTTCGATTTCCAGAGTGGGTGATTTCAGGTAATTCACGCAGTCTATGATAAATGGGCACCTAACAGAAAACTTGAGGTGTAAATGAGGCCAGAGCGTGGTGCTGAGCACATCACTTACATACTGGTGGCGGAGATTGTGAATGTGTGGAGTCCTACATCCACATGCCCACATGTATATGCTGTTGTATGCAGGATGTAGCTTTACTTTTAATTTTTTATCTTACATCTTCGACATTTGCATAATACTCTGTTTCTTTTTCTTATATTTTTAACAATTTCATTTTGTATAAAATTATGTTCATTAAGTAGAGATTCTTAATAGTTGAAATTATCAATGTTCTTGAAGAGATAAGTTCGAATTTGTAGAATTTTCTAATTTTTTTGTCTTCTATTCACATACATGTATTCAATTTTCTTTATTGATTTATATTCAATCTTATTCCCAGTCCCTCTTTCTCCAACAATTTGAAATTTTCTTCTAGAGCTTTTTTGTAATAATATCAACATCTTCTTAATGTCTCATAATTGTGGATAACATGTATCTTACATAGCCTCCATAGATCTTAAATACTGACTTATATAAGGTTGCTGATATAGTAGAACCTTCGCAGACCCGCGACTCCGTTAATCGTACTCGTGGAGGGGAGGGGCAGAGTGGAGCATGTGCTTCCTTATGGCCAGAGTTGAACGGATGAAAGGTAAGGTCTGCAAAGGTTTTCGGCCGAAGGTTCTTTCGTGTGTATCTGCTCTATTGTGAGTCACACTATGAAATTACTAGTGGATCGGCGATAAGGTTTCGCACATTTCCTTAGGTTATGTCGGATAGTAATTTTAAGAAGTCTAATGATTTTAATTGAAATCAATTAAATTTAGTTTCTCAAATAATTTACCTTAGTAAATACGTTTCTAAAATCTATGAAGATTAAATGTAGCGCAAGTTATATTCGTAAGATTTCAAAATAGTTTGTCATCTGGTGAATATGCTGTTCGTTGTTGATCTGTTTGCTCCAAATCGATTTGAAATTATCCTATTGAACATTCAATGTTCAATGGAGGGGCAATTCATTATAATTACTGCATGGATCCATACATGCACATGCACACACACACATACATATTGTTATATTGTTATCAAAATATATTGTTTTGATAATAACGTGACATGTCTGTAAAGTTGGTGTAGCGGCAAAGCCATAGATAGAAAAATGGAAGGCACGTATGAAGTGACCCTTTTTCTTCCTTTTGCTTCCACCCAGCAAATAACAAATATACATAAACAAAACAAATGCCTTTTTGCTGAAATATACACTTTCTGCATGATATTTAGAGGTATATTAAATATGATTTTCTGCCATAAAATATATTCCTCGCTCCCAACACCTCTTGTCGTTGCGAAATTCGTGTGACTTTGAAATAACAGATGACATTAGTTTTAAAGGCATCAATGCCTTTAGTAAAATTAACTGAACCTACGAGCTACATCAAATCGCAATTTCCTAGAAATCCTTTTATTTGTGTGAAACATAATTTAAGTATTACTAGAATTTAACAACTGCTGAATAAAATGCATACTTATATATTACAGATGATGGCTTTTAATGTAATACATAGAAAAGTTGATCCGTCCAAACAGCATGAAGGAGGATATATAATGCAGAGAACACCTTCTGATGAAGGATCATGCTTCACTTCAAATTCTTTTTTTTATTTTGTGCCTGGGTGAGATAAGTACTGAAAGTGTGGATGTTATTAAAATTTTTAAATATATTTTCTATTTGATTTGTTTCCGAAGCTTTAACTCTACTGTAAAGGGGGTGCATACTGAAGAGTTAAAGCACGTTATATACCCTGTCCCGCCTATCTCTGGAGTAAGACAGCGCATAGCGGTAGAGAAGGGGTGGGGGACATCGAGTGACCAAAGTGAAGCAGTACACGTTTCATTTCGCCATTTTACAATCAGAAATGTTTTATATGTTGAAATATCAAAAATATAGCGTTTACTAAATAAAATATACCATATGGCCCCAATCTTATCGACTGCCTTCGCGATCAACCAAAAATGGTAGAAACGTGAAGTAAAATAAACTAAATCTATCATTAAATTATTTCCTTTTAACTGTTTCATTCACGTAATTCTTCTTTAGTATGCGACGTTTTTGCTAAAATTATACTAAAATTTATAAAATGATGAAATGGTAAATGAGAACACGGCCACGGACAACTTCTTTTTAACACATCGATCAGAAAGCTTCAGAAACAGGGATTTTCTCAATACGTTTGCACGTGTACTTCGCACCCTTTTAAAAGTAGTGTGTTTTCAGTTGTTACCAATCATTAAAGGAATGCCTCAATACCATCATCTGCATGCGAAGATCGAGTACCAGGCAGGGATGGAAATTTGCGGTGATTATCGTAAGACCTAAAATTTCAGTTTTCATATTGCATTAAGCGCCGTTTAATGGAATTATAAGTAGTAAAATATTCCGTTATATGAGGCTTCGCCACTGTGGATACTCATATATTCGATAAGTATATATTTATTATTTATGTAATAAATATATATAACAATAAAATAAAATAAGCTATTTAATAATAATTATTATATATAGCTATTATATTGAAGTGTGACTCGGATTAACTTGGGGATCGAATATATATATATGGCGGAAGAGATTGTAAAAACTGGTTCATAGATTTGAAAACTTGCCCCCCCAACTCCAAAATAAGTTCCGACGTCCCTGGTAGAATCTGTGAAAATTTTGAACCTCTTGCGTTATGTATTTGTCATATTATTCAAGGCCAATGTTCGCATAAATTGCCCTTTCTGAGCTCGTTTAATGTGCTGAAGCTCTGCTCATATTTGGCCTAGAAAGCTGAAATAAAGTTTATTGTGCAGGGAATGGAACAAGCTTTCCAGTGATATGTAACAAGTCTATCTTTGGATAAAAAGAAAATTTTGCCACATGACCTTGACCTTTGACCTTGAAAATCTCAAAACATGTTGTTGAATATTTATCTATAATACTAATCACGTTTATTCTTTATTTATATATCTTATATTGCATATAGCTTCAATTGTTTATTTGTGTATATTAAATGCCTTAAGTATCCTACACTCCCATTGGCTAATTCATTCTGAGCGCGGTGTCCAGTTGCCGCCATTTTAGCGCGGTAGTTACTTCCAGCCAGTGTGCGTAGAGAAGCTACTCGAGACACAGCCAGAAACCGTCGCAGACAATTATGGATACCGTAAGCCTAACGTGGCTATGTTTCATTAGTGGCGCGTTGTTGTAACACCAGCTGCAACTTCGTGTAAAAAGTTTTCCCTAGACAGGAGTGCATGGGAAGTGTAATCAAGTGTTATGTGTATATACCTTATAATATATAGTTATAGTTAGCAGTGTGTGTGCCTGTGTTTTCTTTACAACTCCTAAAAGGATCGCGGTGAACTTTGCCCTGTAGCGACACAATTCATACCGGAGAGATGTAAGTGGTAACCTACAATTTCACTTACATTTAGATCCTACCGGTTCGGATCATCATTCATTTCTGGTCCTTCACAGCCGGACAGGTTCTACATTCAGTTTTCGTCCTTTACGATCCGGAACGCAATCACATGTCATCGCCAAAAATCATGAAAAAAATATAGTTGGCACACCATGATATACTCTAAAACATGAAAAAACCAAACTGGCACTGCATGTTCCTTTTCACCCTCTATAAAATACAAAGAAATTACGTTGGGTACATTTGCTCATGATAGTAACATGTTAGGCCAAGGGGGAAGCATAGTTGTGTGTGTCAAGCAGATGTCCATCATATTGTTGGTCTGTCATATTGAATTCAACTCAAATATTTTCAATTGAAAGGGGGTGAGGTGATACATCAAATAAGGCTAGATTTTAACGAGAAATGCAGTACTAAGGTTTTTAGCGGTAACGTACGTACAACATTTATGTAACCAAATTCTTGGAAGAGCAAACTATATTATATTACATGTAATATTTATATATATTAAGACACACATAGGCCACTGTCAGCAAGTTTACTTTCCACCGAATCCTTGAGATAGTGGAGTGCACATTCTTGTTATTTCATTATATTACCTAAAATAATAATACTAATAATATATTAATAGTAATTGTCATCTTTTCTAACACATATCAGTCATTTGTTTCTTAGAAGATAACATTAAATTACGTGGATACACATTTTTCATGTATATGTTCTTACGGACTTTTATAAAATAATTTTTAATAATTACATAATTTAAAATGTTTTGTGACTATTAGTAGCTTGATTAGAAATTTGAAGTAGAGCAAACATATGTAGTAATTTGCAGTGGCCAAAATTATTGGTCTACAAAAATTGTATTTATGATATGTGTGCTTATTTTGTAGTGAATCGTTTGGAATTAGCAATATAAAGTATTTAAAAGATCACTTGCATCCAGGTGCAAAGGATACGATTGTGTTCTTCATGTATGAAAGTTTTGGGAAGGTAATATGCATTTCCTTTCTTCTTTCTTTATTTTAATTATATATATTTTTTTATATAGTTTTTATATATACTTGCTAGTTTTTACTAAAAATCGATCACTTGCACGAATGTGTGTTTGTGTGTGTGTGTGTGTGGTTTTTTTAATTTTTTTTATTTTTTTTATATATATATATTGTGTAGTAGTTCTGGTGTGTGTGTGTTTATATTGTGTTATAGTTGTGATGTGTTTGTGTGTGTCTTGTGTAGTAGTTGTGATGTGTTTGTGTGTATCTTGTGTAGTAGTTATGCTGTCTAATGTGTTTGTGTTCGTCTTGTGTAGTAATTGTGCTGTCTAATATGTTTGTGTTTGTCTTGTGTAGTAGTTCCTCCATTCATATCGGGGGTTAGGCGTAGAGCTGACAACTCTGCACTGTAAAAAGACATGTCAAGAAACAGAAATATAAGGCCATGGATGTTCCCAAGGTAAAATAGTCCCCCGTTCGGATCTCCGGGTGGGGACTACTTTGGGAGGTCCCTGGACTAAGGATAAGGTCTACGTTAGGAATAAGGATATTAAATTAGGCACCTGGAATGTTCTGAGCCTTTACCGGCCTGGGGCATTTCAGTGTACAGTTAATGAGATAGTCAAGTATAAATTAGATGTAGTAGCTGTCCAGGAAGTTAGGTGGCCAGGAGAAGGGAATTGTAAAACTAAAAATTATACTTTTTTCTATGGTGGTACTGAAAATCATAATTTTGGAACAGGCTTTTTCATAAATAATAGAATTATCTCGGCTCTTAAAACAGTAGAATTTATTAATGATAGGATATCATATGCAGTTTTACAGGGTAGGTGGTGTAAAATTATTTTAATAAACATACATGCACCAACGGAAGATAAAGATGATAATACTAAAGATGATTTTTATACAGAGTTAGAACAGGTCTTTGATAAATTTTCTCAGTATGATATGAAAATTCTGTTAGGTGACTGTAATGCACAGATTGGCAAAGAAGATACATTTAAACCCACGATTGGTAAAGAAAGTCTTCATGAATTAAGTAATGATAATGGTATAAGATTGATTACTTTTGCAACCTCAAAGAATTTAATTGTGAAAAGTACCACTTTTAAACATAAAGATATCCATAAATATACCTGGTCTTCTCCAGATGGTAAAACTCATAATCAGATAGATCATATTCTTATTGATAAGAGAAGGCATACTAGTATAATTGACGTTCGTACACATAGAGGTGCTGACTGTGCCAGTGACCATTGTTTGGTAATTGCTAAATTAAGAGAAAGACTCTCAGTGATAAATCATAAGCAACAAAATCTAAAAGTTATAAAATTTGATACAGGAAAGTTTGCTGATGAAAGAATTAAGAAAGATTACCAAATTAAACTGTCAAATAGATTTGATGTTTTGCAGGATTTAAATGATGATGAAAATATAAATGAAACAGACGTAAATAAGAATTGGGAGCACATACGTAATGCAATAGAATCAGCAGCTAAAGAAAGTATAGGATACCATAAACCAAGAAAAAGTAAGCCATGGTTTGATAATGAATGTCATAATCTAATAGAAATAAGAAATCAGGCTAGACTTAGGTGGTTAAATAACTCGGATGATACAAATCTAAGCAATTATAATAGAATAAAACGAGAAGTTAACCGCACGTTTAGAAGTAAAAAAAGAGATTACTTGAAAAGCAAAATTAACGAAATTGAAACAAACAGCAAAAATAAAAATATCAGAGATTTATATAAAGGTGTAAATGAATTTAGAAAGGGGTGGCAACCTAAAGTAAACTTGATAAAAGATAAAGACGGTGATTTTCTAGCTGACCCAAGCGATATTCTAAATAGATGGAAGAACTACTTTAATGACCTTTTAAATGTCCATGTAGGAGATAAATCAGAAGTAAATGAAGTACACACAGCAGAACCTTTAGTTCCAGAACCTAACTTGACTGAAGTTAAAGATGCTATTAAAAGGCTAAAGAATAACAAAGCACCTGGCATTGATTTAATACCAGCTGAGTTAATTAAATATGGTGGAAATTCATTAATATGTCAAATTCATAAATTAATTTGTTTAATATGGAATAAAGAAGAAATCCCTCAACAGTGGAAAGAATCCATAATTGTTCCTGTGTTTAAAAAAGGTGATAAAATGAACTGCAATAATTACCGTGGAATTTCTCTACTCTCAACAACATACAAAATATTGTCTAACATTCTTTTAACAAGACTAACCCCATATGCTAATGAAATTATAGGTGATTATCAATGTGGATTTAAACGTAACAGATCAACTACAGATCAAATTTTTCACATCAGACAGACACTTGAAAAAAAATGGGAATATAATCAAAATGTCCATCAGCTATTCATTGATTTCAAAAAAGCATATGATTCGGTCAAAAGAGATAAATTATATAATATATTAGTAGAGTTTGGAATACCTAAGAAGCTTGTTAGTATGATAAAAATATGCACCAGTGAAACAGAAAGTAAAATTCGTGTGGGTAATAATATGTCTGACAAATTTATAATTCATGATGGGTTAAAACAAGGAGATGCATTATCTCCATTTCTCTTTAATTTTGCCTTAGAATATGCTGTAAGGAAGGTAAAAGAAACTAAAGAAGGACTAAAATTAAATGGTGTGACTCAGTTGTTAGCATATGCAGATGATGTAGACTTACTGGGGGATGATATAAATACGATTAAGAATAATGTTAAAATATTTTTCAAAACTGCTAAAGAGATAGGTTTGGAAGTTAACAAAGAGAAAACTAAATATATGCTTACAGGCCGAAACCAAGTGTTAGGTAATAATCAAAATCTAATTATTGATAACAACTCGTTTGAACCAGTTTCCAAATTCAAATACTTAGGAGTAATATTAACAAATGAAAATTATATTAAAGAGGAAATAAAAAGTAGGCTTAATTCAGGAAATGCATGTTACTTCTCTCTTCATAAACTTTTGTCTTCTCGTTTAATATCGAAGAAACTAAAAGTTAAAATATACAAAATAGTAATTTTGCCTGTAGTATTATGTGGGTGTGAAACTTGGTCCCTTACATTAAAAGAGGAACATAAATTGAGAGTATTTGAAAATAAGATCCTTAGGAAAATCTTTGGACCTAAAATGGATGAGGAGACAGGTGAGTGGAGAAGGTTACATAATTTAGAACTACATAATTTGTATTCATGTCCAGATATTATTAGAATAATTAAATCAAGAAGACTTAGGTGGGCAGGCCATGTGGCACGAATGGGAGAGGAAAGAGGAGTTTACAAGGTTCTTGTTGGGAAACCTGATGGTAAGAGACCTGTAAGAAGGCCAAGACGAAGATGGAGGGACAACGTTGAGATGGACCTAAAGGAAATCGGTAGGGATGGAAAAGAGTATATAGATCTTGCTCAAGATAGGGACAGATGGAAGGCCTGTGTTGCTGCAGCCATGAACCTTCGGGTTTAAGAAGGCTAGAGAGTTAGTTAGTTAGTTATATTTTTTTATGTTGTGACTAATTTTACTTTAAAATCAGATTAAAGCGAAAATATTGTCCAACAAGAAAAACTTAAAGTAGGCTTCACACAAAGTATTTTAAGTTTGATGGAAAGAAAGTAAATTTACCACAAAATCACATTGCCAGAGGTTTTGGTTAAAATAATATAGTGATTTTGCATTTGCTGTATATAAAATTAATGCGTACTTGTTAAAATACCATGATAATGAATTTAAATATGTAAGATATGCTAGCAAATGCATTTAAAATTCATGAAACAACTGGGAATGAGAAAAAAGAAACTTCAAAAATGAAAAAAAATGCATTAAAGGCGGCAAAAAAATTCTGAAAAATAACCTAAAAACGAAAGAAGTCCAGAAAATTAAAAATAAAAACATGTTTTGTAGTTCTAACTGTGAAACGGACTAGAATCAGGTTTAGCATTGTCTTCAAAGCTCAGAAAAAAAGATGATTTGTCATCAACTTCCTAGCACTACCCTTGGCCCTACTTCTCGTTTTCTTAGCATATTATGCATAGTTTTAGGGACTTAAATGGATGTAATTAACAATATAGTTAGATTTTTTTAAATTCCAAGGCCTCTACTTCTAGAGAGATAAACGCTTTAAAAGTGAATGGTTTTTCGTAGAATTTGTCCCAACGAAAGTTCATCGATATTGTTTAAAAAACTTTGATGATATAGAAGGAAAGGAAGGGGTTATGGAATAACAGTTTGTATATGGTAATAATTTCATGAGTATTTATGCAAGAGACATAATTCTTATATGACAATACAGGTAATATAATGCTGGTTATTATATAATATCAAGAATTTCTACTTACGGATACAAAAAATGTAAGCACAAAAAAACTAATAAGGAAAAAAGGCGGGGGTTATGGAATAGGAGAGGTATATGGAATATTACTTACTGCAATTGTCATTATAGGCTCATTTGGAGAAATCGCAAATGTAAAGGTATGTTTCACAGCCTGAACAAACTTCATGGGACCACATGTGGCACATAACACATTTTACCCAAGTTTCCCCTCTAACGTCCTCGGAAAATTTGCGGTCGCAGAAGATAAAGGTTGCGTCCTCATTGCCAGGTTGGAGGTGCACAGGAACGGTTTCATCATCACTAAAGTCTTGAAGTTCTATTTGATCTGAATCACTAGAACTAGTGGGACTAATGACGTCTACAACCTGCGTGGTCTTTTTGCTTTGAAAGTCTTTAGTTGTAGTTTTGGTAAGCTTAAGTATTTAAGTATTCCATAATCCCCTCACTTCCATTTTGAATTTTTAGCGTCTACCACGAAATGACTTGATCCAACAGCGAAAATTACTTTCCTTCTCAAAATTTAACATTCCATACCTACACGCTATACCATGTTATTATACTAATTTAGTACGTGTTTCATATTATCCAATTAGAAAAACATACCACCGCGACGTCTCGCATTCGTCTCAATTTTTTTCCCACCTTCAACTTTTTATCTAGAAGGCTCAAGCTCCACCTGACCCATCTTCGCCGACGACGTAGCAATTTACCAATCTTCGTGGCGGCGAACCAAGATCGCAACGGGACTGGAAAACTACCTACGCGTATTGCAAGAATATTACGATGGCTGGCTGATAAAAATAAATGCGACTAAAACAGAAGCGATTATCTTCACTAAGCGCAAACAACCTCTCCCACCGGAAATCACTCTTAACCGAGTCCATATTCCTTGGCAGCCCAAGGTTAAATACCTAGCGGTCACGATGGACAGCAGGCTCTCTTTCAAGAGTCACACCGAAAACGTACTCGACAGAGCAAGAGTCAGGTTTAATCAAATCAAATCGTTGATTTATTCTGCGAGCCAGCTGGCTCTTAATTACAAACTCTTGCTCTACAAACTCATGATTAGGCCAATATTCATGTGCGGATCAACGGCATGGTTTACTGGCAACAAGGAAAATATCAAGCTGGTACAAAAATATCAAAACCGGATATTAAGATACATTCTCAATCTCCCATGGCGAACGAGAATGACTCCCATCCACAAGCAACTCAAGTTGCCAAAGATAAATGAATTCAACCTCAAAATAACGAGGAAATTCTACGAGAAAAAGAGCAAGATCGACAATGCGTTAGTCAGAAACCTCGGTTGGTATCCTCGTGCGACATACAAACACAGGAGACCTCTGAACGTTCTTTGGGACAACGACATACAAAGATAATAATAAAGAAAATAAAACCGACGTGTGTGACCGACAGGAGACGACCGTCGGGAGTGTTCCTGAACTATGTCCTGTTCCTGGATGGTGCACTTCCACACGTGATGGGGGGTAGAGCCTCCACAATTTCCAGGTTCTAGTGAGATCAGGGTCCAAGCAGTCCCACCTCTCTAGGCCCCGCAATTTATTAATTACTTAACCAGTTAATTACTTTAATTTAATTCAAATTTAAATTCAAATTCAACTCATTAAATTAAACCAGAAACATCGACTTATGAATCATAAAGGTGAGGAGGCTGCGGGTGCGAAACATAGTCTGGTATATGACACGGGCCCTGGCTGGTGCACTCTCGCACATGACGGGAGGAAGCTGAGCCCCCACGTACTCAGGTGACCTGGAGCACCAGGTGGCCCGACAGATGAATGCCAACTTGATCCATAAAACTACGTCACATTCCCCAACAGGGGCACAGGCACTACGCACACTTCGTTCCCCAGTGTCTCACCATCTTTGTGGTCCTTAGAAGGGCGGACTAACCTTCTTTTCAGATCCACAAGAAGGAACTAGGTATGCATGAGTAGATCCTACTAACAATAGAATTGATGGGCCGCAAGGCCAAAATACCCAAAACCTTCCTCTCCTTATCACTCCCGCCGCTTGCGGCATCTTAAGGTTAGGAACCGTTAGGGTGTGTGTTTTTTCCCTCCCCTTCAACGTGAGGGTTTTTCACACATCAGAATCTAGATGAAGCTAATGCAATTCAGACGCAGCCGAGGTATTTGCTGGCTCGCCAGTTTGTATCCTCGGAGTCCCTTCTCTTTCTCTTCTAGTTTTTTCAACATCTTTTCTAATTTCGACACTTGGTAAAAGTCTTCTTTAACAAGACTATAAACCAGGAAGCATGAGATCCGATCTCCTGTAGGTAGTTAGCTACTAGTGCATGCCTGCATGAATGGAGGTCTACTCAAGGGGCTATATCCAGTGCTAAACCTGGATTTGACTCTCCGAGAAGGGCTATCTCCCCGGTTGTAACCAAACCCGGCCGTCTTAATCAGCCTTACGAGGCAAAGTTAAGGCACCTGGCGAGATTCAAAGCTGGAAAGGGATAGTTGCCGGTTGACTCAGTTTGGGCACCACTCACCCCCGCGAGCTCCTTTGGGGGCGGGGTTTTTCCTTTCTTTCTTTCTTTTTTTCTTTTTTTCCCCCTGGTTCGGAGCCCTTGCATCCGTGGAATGTAGTTGCAGATGGAAAAGAAGATTTAAAATTAAGGGGGTTGGTTGTGGGGGTGAAGTATAGTCTGCTCTCTGTGCTCTGGAAGTAGATCTTCAGCCAAACAAGTTATCGGTACCACTCGGGGAGATGGGTTCTCAAATGATTTTCTTTTGCAAGGTTTCGATGCCTAAAGATGTGTAGTTGTACGTACTTGTTCAAGGAACTTCAATATTTCAATCTCAATGTTTTCGGCTTGGATGAACTTACCGTGTTTGATAAGGTAGAAAGCAGGCTTCAAATTCTCGTCGATGATAGATGCAATGAAGTATGGATTAGGTGAAAACGTGGTGGGTCCATAGAAACACACTAACTTGAATCCTGGAAACTGAGTGGCCAAGTTATTGAAACCTCCATCTTTATAAACGTAAATTTCATTCGCAACATAATCGTATTCATCAGTAACATTTGTTCAAATATAATTGCCTTTCTTTTTTTCTGTTTACATGTTTCTATTCACAATTGTTCTTTTTTTTAACATCCACGTTCACAATTTCACATTAGAAACTCGTCTGTTAAAACTCACTGAACATTCCTATATTTGGCTGCTCTCAAATTCTAGACCTTTGCTAGATTCTAAACAATAATTCTAACACTGCATGACAACGATGATTTTTATTATCATTACTTTATGATTTAGCTTGGTATAAAAATGTGTTCGTTGATGTAGAGGAAAAGTATGTCTACCTCTAATAATCAACTAATCCTAAAGTGAATTGCCTTTCCTCGAAATCGATTATATACGATGTTTATTTGTTACAGATTGCCAGACATTCTCCATATGATATTCCAGACAAATATATATCCCGTAGTAACAAATGGAATGTACAAGAAGAATTCGAAGTTGTAATGATTTCTAGTTCCAAAGCTGTGAAAGATCTGTTTCTTTGGCAGAGACCTTGCTTATTTAGTGACGAGTCACAAATGCAAATAAAATACTACACTCGCAATTTGTGCATAATGGAATGTAGAATACTTTTTGCCCAGAGAAAGTGTAATTGCATACCTCCTATGTTCCTCTCATCTGGTATGTAAATAACATTATTACTGTAAATAGAATTAACTAAATTTGTTACTGTGTAAAGCACATGCTCACCCCACACACACACACACACATAAGTACAATATCAATCTTTAGAATTTTTTGTTGCTTAAAATCGGAATATTTAATTATAGACTTTTTAAGGTTATTTTCCTCCCTTGTAACATAACTACTATTTCATTCACTTCTAAAACTATTGCATTTTGTGAATATCTGCTATTTGTAGGTTCTTCAGAATATCATTGCTCGGTTTGGTTTGAGTTGGTGTTTTAAGTCCACTTTATGCACAGTAAGGCTAATCGGGACTGGACCTACAGTTTAAAGTGGGATTCGAACCACTTGTGCCTCCACCGGATATCGAACCCGGGACCCCTTGATTACAAGGCAATGACGCTACCACTGCGCCATGGGGGAGGCCCGTATCATTGCTCGGTTGATCTGGTATTGCAAAACGGAGATAAGAAATTCCATCGATTCATTGATTGAATTGTTGTTTTAAGTTCATTTTATGCACATATAGGCTAATCGGGACTGGACCTACAGTTTAAAGTGGGATCCGAACCACTATGTGCCTCTACCGGGTATCGAACCCGGAACCCCTTGATTACAAGGCGGGGCGCTACCACTGTGCAATCGGAGAAGCCCTGGAATTCCATCGACTTTGCATATATTTATGGGTAAAGGGCCTCCCTGATGGCGCAGTGAAAACGTCGTCGCCTTGTAATTAAGGGGTCCCTGATTCGATACCCGGTGGAGGTGTATTGCCCAGTATTTCGGATCCCACTCTCAACTGTAGGTCCGATTACCCTATTTGTACACAAAGCGGAATTAAAACAACACCTCAAACAAATTGTATACATAAGTGTGTGTGAGTGTGAGTTTGTGTGTGTGTGTGTGTGTGTGTGTGTGTGTGTGTGTGTGTGTGTGTGTGTGTGTGTAGTGTGTGTGTACGTATAGAAATACCTTGCGTATCGATTTTTCTCGCCATTCTCAGACATCTTGTTACTACATTTTTCTTGTAATGCGAAATTATTGGTTGATGTATTTACCATGCCTCTATTTAAAGGGGGTTAGCGTTGTCGCCTTGTAATCAAGGGGTTCCGGGTTCGATACCCGGTGGAGGCACATAGTTGTTCGGATCCCACTTTAAACTGTAGGTCCAGTCCCGATTAGCCTTACTGTGCGTAAAGTGGACTTAATACACCAAATGAATCAATAAATCAATCAATTTAAAGAGGGTTAGTGTTCAAGAGAGCCTAAACTTCCAAATGTTGAAATAATGCATGCTCAGAAAATCTGTTCAAAATTGGTCTCTCATATTCAGTTACTGATTCAAAGTTTTAAAAAATCTAACATGGACACAACGATTAGGAGTCTTCATTGAAGCACCGGAGTCAGAATTTTCAAATGTTTCAGTCGATTTCGGCGTTTGGTATTGTAAGATCATGAAGTTTCTTCTTTTACATTTGCTAGACACTTTTAAAAGAAAAAAAAGTGATTAAATAGATCTTTCTATATGTGATAAATACGTTATTCTATCGTCATATTTTGATTAAATAAAGCTGCTGACCACTATTCTTTACTTCGTTATTTGCTTTTTCAATAATTATGTATTTCACTTATATTCTGTCCTGTACCATTTTGTTTCAAAACTGCTTATACAGTGCGTTGTGACGACATATACGTAATACGAAAGGCGCACGAACAATATTGAAATTTTTTTTTGAGAGTCGAACACCGTAACTCCATATTGTGCCTGCGATTGATACAGTTTTATCTTAGCAAACACAAATATTTAATTTTACCAGCATCAGAACCCCATATCCAAATAAATAAAAACCACCATAAATTTACTACACTACGTTGTGGTACGAGTTAAGTTGTTAGTTCATCTTTGCCCTTGGAAATATTTTAAAATCGTGATATAAGGTTTAAAATTTAAACAATGTTATGAAATATCATTAAGTTTAAGGTTATTGGACTGGATGTTATTCATGTTATATAAAGGGTGTATTTACTTGTTTCAAAACAGTGTGCAATTAACCTTCAGTATGTAACAGCTGTGCTGACGTAAATATTTGAATAGCGTTACAATACGTCGAAAATTTTATAAATGGAATTTTCAGCAACTAAATATTTGACCATATGACAGTATTCACATTATATTTTAGACTGTATTCACATTCTATTCTAACTGAAGAGTAGATTTTTAAAATTGCTCTTTCTGTACAAGAGGTTATAGAAAATCAATTTAGTTGGCTCGGTGGGCAAACATGTTAAGTAGCGGACTTTCGATCTTGCCACCGAAGTTGAAATGTTTGAATCCCGGCCTGGGTGCTCTTTCATCATTCATATTCATAGTCGTTATTAACCAAAGATGACAGAAATTCATGCAAAATAAGAAACAAAATCAACTTAACTAAGGTGTATATATATAAATGAGTTGATAGAAATTGTCAATAAATATAATGATTGATTTCATTAATCTTGAACAGGTGGGTTCCTTTGGATATATGAATTCTAGGAAATTATTACGTTCGTTAAGACTGTGCAATTTTGTAAATATTGCAAATTCGATATCAAATTCAATATTTCTTCATGTGTGAATTTTGAATTTCAGGTGCATATGACGTTTGCAATATGTCTGGTATATTGTGTTTGTTGAAATACACGGGTCAGTACTTTATTTATTCATTCAAATTTCTAGTAGAGCATAAGCCAATTTAAACCGGAAAGAAACAACAGGAAAACAATAGACTAGTGTTAAAAACACAAAAAATAAGATAAAATAATATAAAATAAACAAAACAGACAAACAAAAACAGTACCAAGATAAACAGATCATTTTCAAGTACTTAGTAATACATGTTGAATTTGTTACATGCAATTATCTTTTATGTTTAGATATCTTAATGTAGTGACATACATATATGTCACAAATTTATCTATCATGTAAGTTGTGGTATATTTATTGGAAATAGTATATACTTATTTTAAAAAGGAATAGAGAATATTACAATGGCAGATTTTTTTTCTGTAAACAATATATTGTAATTTGTATGTGAGTGTGTGTGTGTATATATATATATATATATATATATATATATGTGTGTGTGTGTGTATATATATATATATATATATATATATATATATATGTATGTGTGTGTGTGTGTGTGTGTGTGTGTGTGTGTGTGTGTGCGTTGTCGTACCGTGAAAAAGCAGGAACCAAATCGGTTTTAACACCAACACTTGTGGGAACTTTTCGAAACGAGGAACTTTTCGTGGTTCCTCGTTTTGAACTAATTAATTTTTCGTAATCTACAGGCTAAATTACACCAGAAAAATTTAATTTTAACGCAGTTTAGTTTCGGGGTTACAGACCGGTCAAAGCCACACACTCGTGTGAAAGGTTCCAAATTTCGATGTTTGGCACCAGTCAGCATAAACACTTTGTGTTTAACAACACGACGGTGGCGACATCTGAGTGTGTGAAACCCGCTGCGAACTAAAAATCACGTGACGGATGACTCATCGAAACAAAATTTCCAGCAGGAGACCAACCAAACGAGGAACCTCAGGCGACTGATTTACCACAAGATTTTATGTTAAAACCATGTCTACAATGAAAGTATGGAGATATATATAATTAAATTAACTAAAAAGCAATATGCTGCTAGTTTATGTTACCTTGGGTATATTAATATGGCGAAACGATAAGTAAGGGAAAGACGACCATGTTGAAGTTATTTATTACTGAAACCTGTACATTCATAATAGCTATGAAGCTTTCTATTCTTAATATGAACTCGTTCAAATATGCGAGTTAAAAAAAAAAAAAACGGAAATGGATAGTCGCCATATTGAACTTCTACAACTCTGCAAGTAGTACACTGGTTAAAACAGGTCCGTGCCGAGTGGCATGGGCAAGGATATATTTAGAAGGGGGTCCAGGTGATCCGGACACCCCTAAAGATTTATGAAATTCTAAAATTAAAGAGTGAAAATAAACCTATTTAATATTTGTTGTTTAGTCAATGGTTATTTCCGCCGAACTTTTTGGAAGGCGAGTATTATATTGGGATCATAACTTTGAATGACAGTACCAAAGAAAATATATGCACAATACTATTTATAATAATATGCATAAAATATTGATCATGGTACATGCCTGGCAAGGGGACCATGCAATCCTCTCGAACTATGGAAATCTATATAATCCCACTAAGGTAATACAGGCATTTATATTTTAAAAAAATATTTAATTTTTTTTTTAATTTTTAGATTTTGAAAGAATTTCTATTTGTATAAATCAATGGGTTTGTTGTGGAGAGAAACAAGCACCTGAACTCTGCACTATGCGATATTGAGTTATTTTAGTTTTATAACCATTGATGCAACGTCACGATTTAGTTGAGTTTGAGTTTTTTTTTTTAATCTCTGTCCAGACTTCTTGGAACCTTAGTATATATATATTTTTTTTATTTTGTTTAATTCAAATTTATGTATGTTCTTTGTTTTAATAATAGTTCCTAATACGTATCATTTAATTTCTAAATACAGATTGAACCAAAAGTAGGTGCACAGGAAATAATAATTTTCAGCATGATCTCGCTCGCTACTGTCTGGATCATCCTCCAATCTGCCATGAATTAGCCGTGGACGATAAGGTTTCAACCCAATAGATTTCAGGATTCGTATAATAGAAGTTTGTGAAATACTCAATTCTGCTGAGGCTCTTGTTGTAGACTTACTCTCCACCTACTTTTGGTTCACTCTGTATATTATTTTTAAAACATGGAATTATCATGGTTTTTCGGTTTTTAAGAAAATTAAAGGAAATTGAAAACATTGTTATACTCTTCGAATAGAGAATCCGAGAAATAAATGTATACAGTAAGCACCAAGCTGTACGCTCTGTGACAGCGTTTGTCTGCAAGCGACTATGTTGCCGATTGTCGGATCGGAATGGATGTTGATTTTTTCTATACTTTGGACCATAATATTTCAACTTTATACTTGTGCGTTTAGGTGCAACACTACTCCATTCTTAGTGGTCGCATCAAATGTTCCAACAGCATTTCACTGACCACCGTGACGAGTGTTAGCACAGCGCGCTATGACTCCAGTGGTCCCGGGTTCGAATTCCGGCCTGAACATTGGCGGGCATTCTTTGTAAGTGTCCCTTCATCATTTTCATCAGATCACCCTCTCTCATCGTCGCCATTAACAAAAAGTGTCAAAGAAGCAACGTAAAATAACGTACTTCAATCAATTCAGCAGCATTTAGATTATATTGTTTGTTCCATATTTTCTGATCTGCACCGCCCGTGAAAAAAATAAATCCTGCGTACAGCCTGTATTCAAGCTTGCCTTGATTATATTATAGATTGATTGAGTTGGTATTTTAAGTCCACTTTATGCACAATAAAGCTAATCGGGACTGGACCTACAATTTAAATTGGGATCCGAACCACTATCTGTATCCACCGGGTATCGAACCTGGGATCCCTTGATGAAAGATGACGACGATACCACTACGCCATCGGGGAGTCTCCACCGTTTCTGACTATTTCATTCTGCTTACTACATAGTCTATAGAGTCGCGGTCGTCTAGACGGTAGGGCGTCTCACATCCACGCGGAAAAACCGGGTTCAATTCCCGGGGTGGGTGATCAAAGGTTGGAATTTGTCAGGCCTTTTCCCCGCACAAAGCGGCCCTGGGGTCCACCTAGCCTTATATCTATGGGTACCGGGGACAACCTTATGTGTTGCTGATTGCATCACCTTCAAAGTGGCCGAGAGAATGTGGGGGTAGGACCAAATTTCGTAAATGTGTCTTCATGGCACGGGGAACTGTGGCTCAGCCTTGCAATGCATAGTCTTAGAATGAACGAACTCTGGTATACTGTTCAGTGGGATTTGCCGTAATAAAAACTACTCGAACTTCTCTACTTCTGAAAGTTGTATGCTGATAATCGGGTTAGAGCTTTATTATATTGATACAAACTTGTTGAAATAAAGAAGTTTAAGAAAATAGAAATAGACTGAACGCGCTCTTGAACTTCTTTTTTCTGACGTATTTGGGGTGATAATGGGTACCATGTTTGTTCATACTGATATGAACGTACCGAAATAACCAAATTGGAGCAAACTGGAGGTGGACCGTCGTCTGATTGAATTTTTATATTTGACAAGGTAATAAACTGATATTCCATATGATATTACAAGTTTCCTGAAATAAGTGTAATAAAACTGAAAAGAGGGCATCGACCTATTAAGCTTGATTCACAAACTAATTTCAAGTAACGCTCAGATCACGCTCCTCTCACCGTGTAGTCAAATATTGTTGAATGATTTTAAAATAGAAGCATTCAGACCTCCTGTATTGAAGAAGTTTTACTGTCTTTTCTTCTTTTCTCAAAAAACTATTGACTTATTACTTGCTTGTTTTAATTTTAAAATTTTGTAATAACAAAGTTCAAAAAGTAGCTACATGGGAAACACACAAATCAGCCTGAAAATTTTAAAGGTGCTTTCGGTTTCTTAGTTTCTGTGAAGCATATTATCCTTGTTTTCCTTTGGAAGTTTTAGTGCTGTTTCATTTACATAACTGACAGTTAATGCTGTATTGCTCTAAAAACTCATAGTTATGCGGATGTTTGTAAGTATATTACATGTCAGATACTGTTGTGTATTAAGACAATAGTATGTATGAAGTCCTCTCTTGGAATGACGATGTTTGAGAATGTTCTGTGTTTTACTCCTTGAATATCACTGTCACTTTTCCTGTTTTAGGGTTAATTTAACTACATAAATTCAAAACAAACTAAACAAAATGTAAAAATGGCTGTAGAATCGTCTGCTTTCTCTGAGCTGAATATGTCAAAGTAGAAGCAGTCGAACCTTGTCTTGAAATTGAAATAATCTGGATAGGGGGAGGGCGAATATTTACTAGCTCGTTTCTCAAGCAAAATAAGCAAGGAGCTTACATAATTGACAACGGTTGATTTTCATTTGATTTATTTTACATCGAACCGAATAACTATGTGCGTCCACAAGGTATCGAAACCTCGAAACCGGTACCTCTTGATTACACGGTGGCGATGTTATAACCAGGGCCCGGATTTTGATGACCTAAAAAAATCTGAAATATGACCTATAAAATGACCTAAATATCAAGAAAATGACATAAAAAATTACTTAAAAATTTGTCTATATTTCAAGGTATGATAGTTATAAAGTGAAAAAGTGACTTAATTTTTTAAAATTTATTTCAGGGTATGGCAGTACAAAAAATACTTACAATTTTTCTCTGTTTCAACGTATGACAGTGTACGGCACGGCACAATTCTTACTTCTGTAATTGAATTTTAGATAAAAAAAATCTTACTTATTCAGAGTTATTGCAGTACTTAACAATGAGCATGCGAAGGTTCTCTAAAGTAAGTGAACGCCTGTTGTCGGACAGCACATTTTTGTATTTGGAGAAACTCCTTTCCACATCTGCCGACACTACAGGAGCGTACTTGAAATGCACTAAATCGGTGGCAGTGAGTTCTTCAATGCACGAAGTATCAAATGAATCACCGGCCAACACCTGAGAAATGCGACACAAAGTTTTGTATCCAGAGTTTTTGTCAAGAACACTTTCCACTTTCTTCGATACGCTTCTACCAACTTCTCCTCCTACACTTTGCAAATGAGATGCAATTTTTCTAACTGCAGTTAGAGAACTTTAGAGGCTTGCACCTTGCTCCCGTACACTTGTGATCCCATGTGTTAAGGAACTGAAATTTGCCTTTATGAAGGCTAGCTGTCCTTCAATTTCACCGTTTGAAAATAGTGTTTTAGCGGCTTGGAAATTATCGCAATAATAAATTGCTGAATCTATCCAGGTACCCCACCGAGTGATGACAGGTTCTCGAGGGAGTGGAACACCGGGAGCCATGGACTTGAACAGCACTTTACGAGCAGGAGCCTTTATAAAAACTTTCTTCGTCTTTCACACAAGGGCATCCACTTCAGGAAAATTTGCTCTAACTTCCTCTGCCACCCTATGCATAGCATGTGCTAAGCAAGTAATGTGCACCATTTTCGAGTAAAAAGCCTTTATTGACTTCCCAGCTTTCACAAAGTATGGCGCGGCGTCAGTCACAAAAAGCAAGACGTCATCATATCTGATACCCTCAGGCCGTAACAAAAACATACACTTTTCAAACAGTCTACATATTGTGGAGTGATTGACAGTTTCTAACACTTCACTCTTGAGCAGAAAGACTTCACCTGGTCCGTCGATCTCCAACGTACCAATGACAACGTTAGCCACGCAACGATTTTCTACGTCATTTGTTTCATCGATGGATATGAAGATCTTCTTCCCATGTACTTTTCCCCGTATCTTGTTCATGGTGCTGTCGTAACATTGTACCAGGTAGTTCTTCCGAAGAGTTGATTCGTTTGGGATAGGACGTCCGAAATGCATTTCGAGAAAGCTCTTAAATTTAGCATTGTTTACTGTCCAAAACGGGATGTTAGAAGAAACTAGAGCTTCACAAAAGTCTCTGTTAAAATCGGACGATTTATTCACCTTCATGGATGTACTCTGTTGCAGTAAGAATTGCGTGGATTTCTTCTTACTTGCGAGTTGCACTGCCCGTATATGCTTATCGAAATTAAATTTGAGCGTAAGTACGTTTTTTTGAATATGGAATAATTATATTGTGAGTGAAACGCGAAAAATGACCAAAAAATGACCTAAAACTTGCAGAAATGACCTAAAACTTAAAACATGGAAAATATGACGAAAAAATGCATAATAAAAATCGCATTTTTGTAACCTGGGCGTCACATCTAGAATTTTCCTACTAAAGAGCAATGCATACTACACAAGGAAAAAAAGATGACATGTCATCAAAATCCGGGCCCTGGTTATAACTAAACCATCGGGGAGGTTGCGATGCCTTGTAATCAAAGGGTGATGAGGGAGACTTCACTATTACACATGGACAGGGCACACAAACTCCACAGAGGACTTCATCCACACGCCAGTGTGTTGTTCGCTTGCGAAATCTTAAGTATAAAACGTATGAGGATTAAGGTTAGTGATTTATTGTAACCGTAAATTGCAATGACGATAACGAATGATTGTTAAATTCGTAACGGATTTATCAGAACCCTTGCAGCTGCGTTGTTTCCTCGCTGCAGTAAACTGATGTGCCCTTTAAATGGAAGTCTCTACCAAAGACCCCATGACCGTTATGAGGTGCCAAAGCGTTTGGAATCCTTTCGCCCAGAATTGTGTGCTGGATCTCTGAGAGCTCGCTTTTCGGGTTCTCTTCCAAACAAGAGCAGCAACAGTGAAATTCACGGGAGCAGTTGGTGGCGACCTAAGTACTTCCAGTTTGGTTCAAGGTCGCTGTACAAATAATTAACGTCAACTGCAAGGAAAAACGGCAAAATTGTGTCGCTGCTGTCTCGATTGCTCCGGATGGCGAATTGTTAATGTGGCTCAGTGTCGCTAACGTTTAGAAAACATTGGCAGGGGCTCAAACACTTCGGTTACAACTTCGCGGAAAAAATTATCTTTTCTGAGAATATTCTTTGCGACACCGGAAGGTTTCATGGCTGAATTTTCTTAAATCATGTTTTCAGTTGGAAAAAGACAGTAGAAATTAAACAAAGGATCTCTTTCCTTTGATGCAAAACTCAATGGTTTTTGATCATTAGCTTCCTTGCATACTTTACACAACGCCACTTCTACATTTTCATCATAAAAACTCCACGGATTTTTGCCCTACCATGAATTTTGAAATTATTTCCACCATCAATTCTTTGAAAAACTCAAGATGCTGACCAAGGCAGAAATTTATTTTATTTTAAAAAAATAAATTAAACGTAACGTTTCAACCTTCTAGCAAGGTCTTCATCAGACTCTGTATCAAGTACAAATTAATAAAAAAATTGTACATGATACAGAGTCTGATGAAGACTTTGCTAGAAGGTTGAAACGTTACGTTTAATTTATTTTTTTAAAATAAAATAAATTTCTGCCTTGGTCAGCATCTTGAGTTTTTCATATAATGGAAACAAGGCTTAAAGGCGTTATAATCAATTCTTTGTTTCCCGTTCATTTGATAGTTTATGTAATAAAATCAATTTATTTTATTATCAAAATAATAAAGATAAACGGGTTTTCTAATGTACGCAAGCACCAGACATGAGTAGCTATGGCAATGTTCTTTGGAACTAAAATCTTTTTTCGAGCGTTTCGGGAATGAATATTGATTGATTTATTTGCTTTATTTTACTTCGCTTTTTGTGCCATTTTTGGCTAATTTGCAAAGATGGGGATGAGTGAATATGTCTATTCCTCTTGAGCGAGAATGCTATTCAACTATTGTTGAAACAATAAATTATTATTGTTATTATTAAATTTTAAGAAAATGTGATTTCGTGCCTATTTTTCCTTCAATTCCTAGAGTTCGTAGGATCTTGACTTAAATATAAGAAATATTTTTTTTTCGGAATAACAAACGTTTTCAGTATGATATAAAAGTGACTACAACTCGTTCCGTGCTTGAACCCTAGATATTACAGAAATAAGAAATTTCTTGTGCTTGTGTAAGCTAAAAAAATTATCAGGATATACATATGTTTGTTAATATTTTCCCACCCATTTTATCTATTATTATCTTCATGACAGTTACGAAGACTAAACTCTGTAGGGAAACAGCATTTGAATAAGGGAGGCCTGCCAATCTGTTTTATCGTGGTTGACACGTGGCCAGCACATCACATCTCATTGTCGCTGTTATCTGGTTATCTCCACAACTAGTATTGCTTTCACGTATTTCCCCTATTGCCTTGAAGAAACAATAATCTTCCAGCTACCACCGGTAAGGGAACCTGTGATTGCTCGAACCGAAAGGCGTGAGCGCTAACTTGAATTTTATTTTAAGTCTGCTTCAAGCACAGATGGGCTAATTAGGACTGACATACAATTTAAAGTGGAATCCGAACCATTACGTGCCTCCACCGGGTATCGAAAAGGGATTTCCTTGATTATAAGGTAACGACGTTACAACTGTAATATACTCCATATATGGAATACCCTATGAGTGAGCGCTAACCATTCGGCTAGTTGGAAGCTCCAACCATAACATGGAAGATGAGATAAATCAATTAGCGCTGTGTATAATTTTTAACAGTAATCCGGCGGTTGGGGCGTGGGCGATGCAATCAGCTGTTTTCCATGCCATCGTCCTTACTTACAAAAAAAATCCCACAGTAAGAAATTTAACTCTCAGTTCTGACTGCTGGCAAAAGTGTAAGGAAGTCATCATTGCTAAATATTGTTAACACCAAAACCATTGGGTTCGAATCGCTATACCAGTTTCATCCATCTATTAATTAAATACTCATCTGCCTAATGAGGTGAATAAGTAATGAAATATAAGAGAGAAATGAAACATACAATTTTAAGGGGGGGGGGAGCTGGAATACTGCTTTCATTTACACACGGAATGTACAGCAGAGAAGCTAATTGCTTTGCAACACATCAGGAGTTAACGGAAAGCGAACGCTGTTTATTCGTTTTGTTCAGCCCCGCTTCAGTACTCTGCTATTTTGTGCCGTTAATTTTAGCGTAAAAGTGAATTCTTTCACTCGGCGAAAGAAGAATCATAATAAATTTCCGAATAATAATGGCCATGTTTTATTACATATTATGCGAATGCCATTAACTATTATTTTGTTACATCTTGCTTGCAACCTGCAGCGAAATATAGATACCAGTCAAATACTTTGTAGCAACCAAACCAGTGGAACAAGGGCTTTAGATTACTGAATCAGATAACAACGTTCACATGTTGAAAGCAGGAAAAGCGCTCTGCAGTTGTTATATTGAAATTAGGCATTTGTAGAGCTTGTTATGATGCAAGAAAGGACAAGTACAAAACATGCTTATCTGGAATTCGAACCCTGAAACCACCCTTGAGCGCAAGGATTGAAAGTAAAATTTAGATCTGGCATTTTTTGTTAATCAGGCTCAACAGTACATGACGAAGAGAGATACTTGTGTTATAATTTTTAGTTGAAGTTTGTTGTAAGGGAGAGCTTTGGAAGCACTCATGTGGTGCGTGGGAAATGATAATTCTGTATTAGGGAAAGGAACATATATGTTCCCACTTAGTAAGTTCTGTGATGAAGTAAGATATTTGTTCGCTTTTTTTTATTTGTCGCTAAGTAACCTAACACTCTTTTGGTTGGAGAATTTGTCCTGGTACACGCGATTCTAGCTATCACTTATAAGTAGGGCATGTAGCTAGAGATTTATGAACTCAGAGCAAGAATGTTCTTCAGTTTTTAGCACTAATTCCATTTCATGCGAATGAAAAAGGATGAGAGGCTGCTCCTTCAGGGAACCGGGAAAGAGCTTGTACAAACACACGATGCCTCCAGTTTATTCATACATAGAAAAGTTTATTTGTTAATGAAAGGGAAGACTTTATTCGGTTAAAGAAGTCATCTGGATGGTTTGCAGGACGCTGCTGAATAATAGGATTTTTTTTTAGTGGCATCGTGGACCGAAGGACATGGCTCTCAAAAAAGGACTGTCCTTCGAAAATCTAACCTATTAGGCAAAGAACATAGGACAGCTCTATAAGTGTGTTTCATCTACGTCATAAACTGTTGCACTATTGGATCTGCAGCCATGATTGAGTAAGGTTCTTGTAAACATACGGAATTCAAGCGGGCGGGCGGGAGATTTGATAACCTGGTTTACGATGGTACATTATGCAGTATTTTATTGTTTAACAGAAACTCATGTTTATCCTCGAATTTTTCGAAAAAGAGAAGGTGTACTTCACGACACGGAATATGAAAGGACTCGATAATTGTTGATCAGAGGAAGCCGTCTCTGGTTGGCAAGAATAAATTGTACCAACATTAATGAACATTTCCTTTCAGGAAAGTTTATACATCACCTTCCTCTGTTACTTTTAGTAGAAATGGATCGAACTCTGTTTAACCATACTTACAAGTATGCTTGTTTGTTTGATTTTTGGGTGCTGATACGATAGAAATGATAACACAAAGTTAAATTCATCTTGGTAATTGAACGTTTGTACTTGATTATTTATATTTCGTTCGTTAACACAAAGTGTTATTAATTCTTATCCGATACATGAGAGAAGATGCCGGTAGTACGCTTTGCGTACTGTCAGAAAAATGAAGCACTGCTGGGTTAAAACATATTAACAAATTGATTGATTAATTTGGTTTATTTTACTTCGCTTTTCTGCAAGTTTTGGATAATCGTGAAGATGAGGATAAGTAATGATACAATGAAATTGTTTAATGGACACTCACAAAGAACACTCATGCCCAGGCTGGGATTCGAACTCGGGACTTCTGGCATCGTAGCACGCTGTGTCAACACTCCGCCACGAAGACTGGCATATTCGAAATTGTTAAAGTTAGGAGTGAAATTACTGTTTTCGACAACGAAACATTTTAAATTACAGAGCTTGAACAAACTTATAGGGAAACAGACGGTAATGTCAGAGCCTTGGAATTTACGGTTAATCTTTACTGGATGTAAATATTTCATGCAGAATCCGAACCACTAATAAATACGAAAACAAATTGATTCCAGGTAACTGGGTCAAGTA
This sequence comes from Lepisma saccharinum, assembly GCF_977018435.1. NCBI lineage: Eukaryota > Metazoa > Arthropoda > Insecta > Zygentoma > Lepismatidae > Lepisma > Lepisma saccharinum. The sequence goes on from NC_139237.1 coordinate 59,453,368, forward strand.
AATAAACAGACGTGAACTATAATTGGCCAAATGTTTAGGCCCTTTTTATTTCGTTATAGTCCAGTTCATCTGGATCTACACCGCAATTCTTCCCCTTTTCTTCATATCTTTTTCTGTCGACTGAGCAAAGAGCTTGAACACGTGAAAATTTACCGCTGTTTTCAGATAGCAGAACATTGTCATTAATTTTATGCAATGTTACCGACATTTTACACAGTACTAACAACAAACGTACCTTTGGCGCAAGTGTAACGGAACGCTACGTGGTGGCTATTTCCGTGCAGACGACAAACACTTTGGCCACGAAGATGGCGGTGGTACTATTTCTGACGTCACATTAAACCCACCTATTGTTCGGCAATCTCCGTAACTTCAAATCGCTCTTAAATTTTACAATTATTTTACACTATTTTTACAATCTATCTGTTCACAAAGTGAACTTGCAACAACTCTTTAGCTCTTTCGCTGAATATCCTGGAACAGTCACTTTTATAAAATAAGATAAGTGAATTACTTCAGAATCACATGTTTATGTAGTTTAATTATTTTTATTAATATCGTTAGAATTACATTCAAAATTTAATGTAAAGTTTTTCTTTAAAATGATATGAATCCAAAGCATTATTTTTCCATACACTTGAACTTCAGAGGGAAACAAGCGTGGGAAGAACGCTGAGCTGTTTCATTGAATGGCGCCTTGATGTCTGGAGGGCGGCAAAGAGTGTGGATCAACAAGGGAAAATAACAATTTACCTAAACAAAATGAACTTACGGCAGTATACATTAAGTATCCTTTTGTTACTTCCAATTTTGCAAATGCAGTAGTAGGCAGGTTTTCCGTCATTGTAAGCATTGTGCATATTGTTATATAGAATTAAAAAATGAAGGATTGAAAAAAGAACTCGAAGAAAACCTTGGACAGTCAGATTGTTAAAGAATACAGCAGGCCGTGGCGACAAGAGAGAGAGAAATGGTAGTGTAACGCGACCTGCACACGTGGCGAAAATTGGTTGCTAAGAGCCCTAAATCTGGCCTCCTAACCTAACAATGCAGACACTGTTAGAACCGTAACTGTGAAAGTAATATATGCTAGTTGGTTACGAGGTTTAAATTTGCTGCTGACAGCATATTTTTTTTTTTATTACGTGATGCCTTGATCACGGTGCTGTAGAACGCACAAAATTTACACGAAATGTCCTCTCCAATCTTCCTCTTACCCATTTCGTCTCTTCTTTGGAAAATAATAAGTATATTAGACGTCGAACTTCACCTAAGAAATGCAGAGAGATTTTTATGTTACAGATTGAGCAACATGTGAAAAATGCATTGGCGCTGTTGTCAAATTTCCAACAGTAAGCGAGGAGTTGGAGCTTGGGCAATGCAATCAGCTGCTCGTCATGTAATCATACCAGTAGTATAGTGGCACGGGTTCTACGCCCGAAAGTGGGGCTCGGTGGGGCTCGCCTTAATGGATTTCTCTCGTAAGGCATGAGCCCCATTTTCTCGCAGTGTTGCCAACCCCCTACTCGAAAAAATCACCAAGGTTTTTTTTCTGGTCTAACCTAACCTAAAGAAAGGAGCTGGCAACACTGCTTGAGGCTTGCTTTAATGGTTTGTTTTTGTAAGGCATAAACCTTATTTTCTCGCAGTGTGGCCAACATCTTACTCGAAAAAATCACCAAGGTTTTTTTTTGTCTAATCTAACCTAAAGCAAGGAGCTGGCAATCTTGTGTGCTCGCAGTGTTGCCAACACTTTACTCGAAAAAATCACCAAGGTTTTTTTGGTCTAACCTAACCTAAAGCAAGGAGCTGGCAACCTTGCTTGAGGCTTGCCTTACAGTGCATAAAGCAAGGTTGCCAACCTACTGGTATTTTTGTCATAGCTTTTTACAAAAAAAAAGAGGAGAGAGAGAGGGGGAAAAGTTAAACAACCGACAATGTTGCTAATATTTACCTACAGCTTTTTTTACTTGGCAAGGGCTTAGCCAATTTATATACTGGCGTAACATACATACACTGGGCAAGGAGAGCCGGCAACAAACACACACTGCCGTAAAAAAGAGAGAGATGGATGGATGGATGGATGGCAACACAGTATGTGTGTGCGTGTGTGTGTGTATAATATGTAGCATTATTAACTAGAGTGTGTTGGCAACCCACCTGCAACTAAAAAAAGATAGAGATACCAACATTGCTGTAAGATGAAGAGAGAGAGAGACCTAGAGCTGGCAACAGTGGTGAGCGAATACGCATTATTTCCAAGTCCCGGGCGCCAATGTATATCGTGACCTTTGTAAACCTCTCTCGCGGGAACGATGTGCTGCACACGCACACACACGTACGTACTTCTCTTTATTTCCGTATTGTGACGCAAACAAACAAATAATAATTGTTGTTTTCTAGGATGCCTGGCCCCTATAACCTCGCCAGGGTGCGTGGTGCCCAACCAAAAAAAGTAAAAGGTTTTCTAATGGCTGCGGTTCTAGATTGCCGCACCTCTGTAGAGTTTCACGTGTTGTTTTTTTTCTCAAACTTCCATGAAACTCTACAGAGGACCTCCGTAATGCATGCAACGTGTACTAACGACTCTAGTGTTATTTTGATGTTGTAATATTTTTGGATATAGAGTTTTATTGTGAGATATAGATAAAAATAATTATGTTTATTATAATATTTTCTTGATGAATATGGAGAATGTATGTGTGTGTGTTACAAATAAAGTTGCATGTTTTTTTTTCTAGTGTGTGTATGTGTTTTTGATGTTTCGACAGCATCTGAAACGATAAAAAAGAAAGAATTTTATTGTTAATTTTCTCGTGTAAAAACAACAACAAATTTTTTTTGTGCAAATTTTCTGATTTGTCTCTCATGCTATAGTGCAAAAAAAAGATATTGTAACTGATAACTGATGAAATTGACATTTGTAACTGATCTGAACTAGTGAAATTCGTATTGTGCTATTGTAACTGATTGTGCTAGTACAAAAAATTTCTTATTTGTGCAAGAAAAGATGTTAAACATGTTAAAACTGCTCTGTGATCCTCTCGTTCTTCACGTCGTGGACGAAGGACTTCTCTGCAATCAGGATGACGCTGCACACGGTGTCCTCGGGCAAGACTTCGTGGAACTCGCAGACGACCTTGATGTTGGTTCGATCGTTGACCACCACCTACTTTCTCTTAGATGTGTTGATGACGAACATGGGTCTGCGGGTTTTGAATTCGCTGGGCGTGTAGTACATGTCCATGCTTCCCTCGGTCACGCGTTTGTAAGCCGTGTAAGCTTCGTAAAGTTTGAGGTAATCGTCTTTGGTCATGTCGAGGTTGTAATTTTCGAGCGGGAACACTTCGTTGCGTCCATTTTTGAGATAAACGTTCTTGATCTTGCAGTCGTCGAACTTGCTGGAATCTTTTTCCTGGTTGTTATCGCGCCCGGTCTGAAAGAGCACTACGACGAAATCTGGCATGTCGAACTGTATGTTGTTGAACTGCGTCGTCACGTCGAATTCCATGTGACTTCCCGACGCCATCTTCTGCACGCACTGGTAACCGTGAAAGTGAATCGGTACCTGCGGACTCTTCAAGATCTCCGCTTTGTACTTGAGGGCGTAGTTCGTCTCGTATTCCACGATCGGCATTCTCAATTCCATGCTCCGGATGACGCACTTGGCCGCTTCGGGTAATGTGTTGGCTATCGGCGTGCCGTCGGCGTTCAAGTTGGTGTATCGCATCAGTACGTCGTTGTCGTTGGCCGCTCTTCGAAACGTGATCCTCAGTCCTCCCTTCCACATGATCTCCTTGTAGTCCGAGAAGAATCCCGGCAGCAGACGCATGGGAAAAAGCACCGTGTGACTTCTAGTCGATATTTTGGTCCCCGCTTCAAATCCTCCCGCCTGGTAGTATGCTGCGTCCGTTTTGGATAATTTCAATGTTCCCACTGCCGTCGACGTGATGCCTGGATAGTCTATTCTGTCTATGACGGTGTTGTGTTTCCTCACCTCCACCTGCGAGAACAGGTGAGGCACAAAGTTGTCCACAAGTATCAAATTTGCATTGGGCGGAAACGCGTCTCCGCTTTCCTTCTTCACCACGTCGAATTGAAGATAGAGGTCCGCTCTGTGAGGATGAACGAACCCGTCGCCTACGTCCACATCGTATTCGATCTCCCTGTTCGCTTCGTTGAGATTGGCGAACGTGCGACGGTTGGGAGGGAAAGATTGCAATTCGTAACTTTCGATTTGCGCCATTTTCACTATGCGTGTTATTTATTATACGTTGATCTCCACGATGGCCGTCGTTGTTGCACCTGCGAAATCCACCACCTCTCCTTTCTCGTTCGTCACCACCAACTCTATGTCGTCTATGCGGTTGCGACATACTGGAAATTAGATCGGCGAAGAGGGCGTGTAGATGATCGGTTCCATGAATTCGGAACTTGGTTTGAACGTGGCTATGATTCCCGTCTGCTTGTGATTTCCCAGCAACTCCCCGTCCGAAGATTTAGTGATCATTCCTTCTGCCACGTTACAGTGAACGTTCAGAGTCTCTATGGCCAGAAATTTAGGAATGTTTGCTGCCGCGTGCTTGATGCCAGCTTCGAGTTTGGTGTTGTTCTCGAAACCTAAAAGTTCTCCCATGGTGCCCAGGTCCACGGTCTCCGTCGCCGACACGATTTCCACTCTGCGCGTGACCGAATTTTGAGAAAGGTACGTGCCTTTGGGTAACTGAGCTTGCAAAGTGGAAAGATTGTATTGGCCTGGCGTGACGACGATGTGTTCGCTTCCGACGCTAATTTTGTTGTTGTGCTGCGTGACGTTAGGTATGAGGTACATGCTGTAGAATGCATGCAGAGCTACGGATTTAGGATGGACGATGTCGTCATGCAGCATGAGTTTCAAGATCGAAGATTCGCTCGTGAGATGGAACACGCCCATCGTATTTAAGATTCCACAATGCTTTCTGAAAATGTTCCACCGACGGGTTATTTATTTTAGACATGTATGCGAGAACGGAAAGGCATAGGTGGCCGCAGTTAACATCGGTGAAACCCTGGATGCGTTTGTCATTGTAGTAGAGGTTGGCAACACTGAGATACTTCACCAACCTGGCAGGTGGTGTGCCACCGAACGAATCGAAAACAAATGCATTGTAATCGTCAATTTTGAGGTAGCATATCCAATGTGTACCAGGATTTTTGTAACTGTCCAGGTTGACCACGCCATACTCCTTTTTCTTCACAGCAGAGGGTAGAGAATCGGACATGAAAACACCCCTGAAGTTTTTTATTCCCAACAGTTCGATCAGAGATTCAATATCGAAGTTGGACAGGGCTTCTTCTTTTTTTTATATTTCTTCAAAGCATCGAGGTTGCTTTTTTGTTTTTTGGTTATACCTTTCCCCTTCTTCTCCATAGCCAGGTTGTGACGTTTCTGTTCTTCCAATTCTGCCTTGTTCTTCTTCGAGTCGATGACGGTTTTCGCGATGGCGGCGCTACCGCCGGCCAAACTTCCAACGGCCCCCAATGCTGCCAGGATGGCTGGGATGCTGAATATGAAACCTCCGATCTTTTGCTGTTTCCGCGAACGCTGCAAGCGTCTCAATTGAGGTGTGCTGAGAAGTAATTTCATTCCGTGTCCTTTCGTCAAGCAAGAACGTTTCTTCTCGCGTTGTTTCTTGGTGAGTAATCCATCGAGGGCACCTAGATTTTTCAGATTGGAGTACGGTATCTGGTACACGACACCCTTGGGCTTCATGTTGATGCTCTATATGTTATCTTCACAGTATGTTATTTATATATATGTTCTGAGATTTTTTTTGTTTTGTGTAATTTTTTTTCGGTATGTTATTTATATATAAATGTTCTGAGATTTTTTTTGTTCCGTGTAATTTTTTTTCAAGGATATACTCCGCGCAGAACTGTTACACAAATTCTATTACGTGCTTTGTTTTCTTACCAAGAAGTTCCTTTGTACCCTTGTACACGATTTGAGTTTTGTTCTCGATTAAAATAGCTAGCTTCTCGTCGGATAACATGTTAGCGTATCGATCTGGTAAAAATAGACTGTATTGTGCGTTGAGCAACAGACGCGCCTTGGGACCATACTGGGTAGAAACAATTGAACCGGAAGTTATCTTGTAAGGTTTGTCCACTTCCAATTCCTGAATTTTTACATATTCGACTGATGAATTTAGCATTTGTTTTAATGCTTGGGCGTCTAGTGATTGTTTACTCATTTTTTTATAAGATGGCAAACAGAACTGGAGTTTTTTTTTTTACGTAGTGTTATTTATATACCGAAGAAATTTTTTTCACGGTTCGAGAAATTTTTTTATTTCTACACACCCCATCCAAATTTTTGTTTTGTGTTCATGGCGATGGTGGTGCCCATTGCTGCAACTCTTTCTCCCAGCGAAGCGTCTCTGCTAACGAATCTTTCGAAAGCTGCGTGCTCTAACTTTCTGTCTGCTTTGTGACGTGCATCCAGATCGGTGCGAGTGGTGTTGTAGGCGATGTCGTGATCTTTGCATGCGGCGTCCAACGGATTCACACCCTTGTCTCCTCTCTCCAATCTTTTCTCGAGTTTGGTACCCGGTCCGCAGTACTGGTAGCCGGGTAAATGCATCTCGAAAGGTAACTTGTTGATGATGTCGTTCACGAGTCCCTTTCCTTCGGCAACGTTCCAGAATCTCGGAGGCAGCGTGTTGATAATTTTAATGAGGTAACCTATGCCCTTGTCGTCGTTCACGATGAAATTGGAAAGTTTGGCGCTGATCATGTCCACGATGCCAACCTTCTCGTTGTAGAAATTACGATTGCCTGCATTCTCCTCTCCTGCAATAACCAACAATCGGTCTATGAGCTTGCGCACGTCGTCCACCCAAACGAATTCTTTGGGTAACGTGTTGTAGAGTTTGACGCCGCTGCCTGTTTTGACCTGGTTCCAAATCGGTTTGATGAGATTTCTGTACTTCTCACCGCTGCTCGATTTCACCCTATTCTGCGAGGCGTCGTTGTTCTGGTACAAGGCATCCGTCATAATCAAAATTTCCTTGTAACTCTGGTAATCTTCGTCGGTGTAATCTTTCGGCTGCTTTTTGGCAACGAGTTCCCACAGTTCCACCGTACCCGGATACCTATTCCAACTATCCTTCTCGCCTAAATTAACCTTAATGTCGTTGCCTTCGAAGGTCACCTTCGATTTTCCAATCTTCCAAACCACACCGCCGCCTTCGTTGCTCTCCATGCTCGGATACAATCCGAACACTTCAACCTTGTCGAATTTCCCCGTGCTCAGGTAGTCTCGTGCCAAAGGTCCCAACTCGATCTTATCCAAAGACGAGGACGTGCTACCTATGGCTCGACGTCGTGCCGGTACGTCCTTCAGTTCGAACGGCGTCGAAGGAATGCTCGAAATGGGCGTGGGTACGGTGTAACTTTTAGCTGCAAGTGGTACAAGTTCGTTGATCAAATTTTTATTTTGTTCCGTGATGCCTTTAATTTCTTTACCTAGATCGCTGATGGCGTCGATCACAGGTTGATCTTGACGTTTCTTCTCTTCGTAGAATCCGCGATTCTCGGATTTCCAACCTTTGAAGCGTTTCGCGAGGTAATTGCGAAGCTTGAGATTTTCGTCTTCGATTTTTCGTTTCGTCATAACGTTATTTATACACGTCGTTTCTTACAACGTTGCAACGTTTAGAAAGTCGTTGATTTTGTTTCTGTATTTTTCCTCGTTGGGTTTCCTCGTCATATCGATCGTCGCGAATCCGAAATCGTCACTGTTCCAACAGTGGGAGCAGCAGCGTTCCGAAAATTGATTGTAGTTCATGTCTCCGCCTACGTAGTCATCGTACGCGTGCTTGAGGTTGGTGCGATCTTGACGAAACAAACATATGAAATTAGCATTGTCGCGTACTAACTGTTTTGGAATTTTGGAAAACGTTTGAGCTAGGAAGAAGCAATCCATTCCTTTGTGACGACCTTGCGTGAAAAGTTGCGAATTTCATTTTGATTTTCCAGGATGACATCGTCGAACACAACAACTGAATTTTCACGACAATCGTCGAGTGGTTTTATTTCCGAAGAGAACATTGCAATGTCCAGACCATCGTACAGTTTCATCAGTTGCTGGTATTTGGATTGCTCCAAACTTTTCGAGAACACGTACAGGTGCCTGTTCTTCCAATCTAACCAATTCGGTGCGAGGAGAAAATTGTCCACGAGCAGTGTCGTTTTCCCACACCCCGAAGGACCTACGATCAGGCAGCGGATGCTGTCGGGGAGCAACTCGCCGTTCCTTTTCTTCTTTCGATTTTCCGAATCAGGTAGACGTTTCACGACATTCCACGCACTCATAGAATCACTTCGTTTGAATCGATCCAACTCGTGTCCGGAAGTCCCAGCCATTTCACCAAAAGTTTGTCGCCTCTCTTACGCAAAACTTTTTCGATAAGGTACGTGTCGGGGTATTTCGTTTTAGAGAGTTCCTCCTCGTAGAAGCGTCCCAATAAAATTTCACCGCCACTGTCCTTTATTATATACGTGTGACGGTTTCCGGGTAGAACTCGAACCACGGTAAAAAGTTCCGTGCTCCAGTTTCGTGTGAAACCCCTGTCGAACGTTCGCTTCAATTTACTGACCCTCACCTGGTCTCCAATTTTGTATTTAGGTTTTTTTGTCGTGGGAGTGTAATTTGGACAGTAAACTGTAGAAATTAATCGCTGCTCATCGGACTTGGTAACGTCAGCTGGCTTCATGCCTATCGTTCTGTGTACCGTATCATTATAGGTATCGATGAGTTCCGGCAGAATGTCGACCCATTTGTAATTTCTCCGAAGCGTGAATCGTTTCCACATGTGTGTTTTCAAGGTTCGATTAAATCTTTCCACGATGCTGGCTTTGATGTGACTGAAGGTCGAATAATGTCGAATGTCATGTTTTTGAATAAACTTTTGGAATACAGCATTGTAAAATTCTTTACCGTTGTCTGTTTGCAAAAACCGTGGTCGTCTGCCGCCGCTTTTGCGAAAAATTGTCTTGAATGCTTCCGTGACGCACGTTCCCGTTTTCGCCTTCAAAGGTAGAGCCCATGCGAATTTCGAAAATGTGTCTATGACTGTGAGGAGGTACTTGTTGCCCTTGTTCAATTTATGTACGTTTTTTAGATTGCCGCTGCTCATCTCCACGAGGTCACTTTGCCAGAGGTCGTCGATGCCCTTGGTCACCACCGCCAAACGTTCGTAGTTGCGGCGTGCAGGTTTATGCAATTCTTGGACGATGGCTTGCCTAGACATTTTTAGAGATTACGTTTGAAGAGAAGCACCAGCGTGATGGGATTCAAAGAGGGTGGCACCTCACCTGTGTTTTGAACGATCAGCTTATCGCCGGCACTCACGTCGAAAACGGTGAGTTCTTCGTCTTCGTGTATTTCATATACGTTGCGCGTTTCGTTCCAACGTGCCAGAGGAATGTTTCCTGCTTTCTGGACACCACGATTCGATATCAAGGTCATGGTGGGAGCGCTAGCTTTTCTGCCGTGAGACCAGTACGAAAATTCGTTTATCTGAATCGTGCCATCGAGGAGAAACTTGTAGTACGGATGATAAGGATGCAACATGTACAGTTTGTTACCTTCGACGAACGTGGCGATTCTCTGTTGATTGGGTACGCTGTTGATTTCGATGGCTTGCAGAGAATGCAGTTTGGCGAATTTAGTATCGACGCTAACGAGGTTGCTGTGAAGCTGTCCCAGTGTATTTTGTACGGGCAACAAATGCTCGACTATGGTATCCGTTACTGTAGAAAATGAGGGTTTGATTTTCACTTCCACGTTCAACTGTTTGTAGTTTTCGTTGAGTTCTTGCAACTTGGCACCGAAAGAGGCCAGCGTCGATTCCTGCGTGGATTCCAGCACTCCAACTTGATTTTTGATGTTGACGACAATACTCTGAAGGTTCTCGACTTGATTCAATTTGGAACTTTTCTCGGTAAGATCGTTCACGATGCTTCGCATCTCGGTAAACTGCGTGTGAAGATCGGCGACGCTCTGCGAAGTGGGCAGCGTCGACACCAGCGAAGCAAGTTCGTCTCGAATCTGTTCCACGTTCGCCGTTTCCGTTTCCAGTCGTTTCAGCATACGTGATATGTTCCTTTTCAAAGCATGTAATTCTTTGGAGGTGGGGAGATTGGCCACCCTACTCTCGAGATCGCTCAACGAACTTTTGATGTCGCTCGATTCGGATAGTGCCGTCACGGCCGTTTTCAATTTTTCCAAATCTTCGCTCGAAGGTACGCTCGTCCGTAACGATTCCAAATCACCCTGTATGTTGTCGAGTACGTGATGAAAATGAGCAAGATTGGATTCGACGTTCAAATTTTCTAAATATTCGATCTTCTGCTGAACCGTGATTAACGTGTCCTGAATGCTCGTCAACGCGCTCGCTTCAGCGTGAATATTTTTAATTTCTTCGTTGATCAACTCCAGAGACGCCTGAAGCGTAGCGATGGTGGTTTGAATGTGTTCGAAATCTTGATAAGCCTCCAATTGAATTTTTATGTTCGCAACGCTTTTGCCGATGACCTGCAGTTCGTCTGACGATGGTAGGTTCGTCATTGTATCTTCCAAAGTCTGTAACTTGGATTTAATTTCTTCCAACGTGCTGGCGAATTCTTCTTGTAATTTGGAAACGACGACGTGCAAGCGTTCTACATCAATATCCTTCACGACGGTTTGAAGTTCAGAGAAATTCTTTTCGATTGCGGAAGTTCGTTCTTCGATTTCGAGTTTTAATTTTTCCAAATCTTCATTTTTCGATTGAAATTGTTGTAATTTGGCCAAATCATTTTGAAGCGAATCCACGCTCAACTGTATATTTTGAACGCTGTCGTAAGAAGGTACGTCGACATAATTTTTTATGAGCGTTTTCAGTTCGGAATCGATTTTCAGAATGGGGTCGAGACATTGCGTTTGGAGCGTAGCGATTTCCGACTCTAAACTTTTGTTTAAGGTCTCCTGCAAAGCGATCAAATCGCTCCTCAACTTTTTAATTCGGACGTCCAACATGAGAATCTCTTCTGCGTGGTCTACACGCTTAGTGTGGCCGAAAATGTCGTTAGGCATTTTTGGTTAACGGTTATTTATAATAGGATAGACAATACGTAATTCTACGAAGAGAGGAATGAGTTTATCGTAATCTCCTAGGAGTTGAACGTAAAGATAATCTCCTGCAGAAACATGGTACGTAATGTTAGAAAGCATCTTGTCGTGCTTGATTCGAAAAATGTTCTTGCCGGTAGATATTTTGATTTCGCCTACGTTTTCCGGATTCACGGTGATTTGAAGTTTCCCACCGATCGGAATTTCGTAAAAATGTAAATTGTTGTTGAAGACGTAAAACATCTTGCCCACATCATCATCCAATTTCGTCCAAATACTGTTGAGATGAACAATCAGTAGACCATTGAGTTTAGTTAACATGGAAGGTAGATCTGTCGTCGTGCGGTGTACAGTCTCCATGTTGGTTTGTTTTCGAAAACCAAAGAGATTCATGCTGGTTATTTAAAAAAAAAATTGACAACATATCTAATATAAACAACACCACAAATAGTAACTTCATCTATGGTAGATCATTTATGGTTTTGGGGTCTAATATAAATAACACCACAAATAGTAACTTCATCCATGGTAGATTATTTATGCTTGGGGGTCTAATATAAATAACACCACAAATAGTAACTTCATCTATGGTAGATCATTTATGGTTTTTGGGGTCTAATATAAATAACAACACAAAAAAAATGAGTGCAATTTAGTAACTTCATCTTTTTTTTTCTTAGCAAAAAAAAATGGAGAAAAAGGAAGCGAAACGTGCATGTGACCACTGTGGGAAATATATATCCATTTCTCACTTGGGTAGACATCGGAAGAATATGCATGGGGAAGGATCAAGTAAGAGAGAGCTTAATGTTGACGATCAAGCGCCACGAAAGAAGCAGAAAAGTGTCGGCGAAAGTATTCGTAATATTTTAACCAAGGAGACTTTCCAATCTGAAGAAACATCTGATCTAAACAACTTTTTTCGCTCGGTCAAAAACAAGTTAATTTCATCTATCACCGAAGCTTTGTTGCAATGCTCGTTGAAAATCCACCTCATCGTTTCCGTCATGTATGAAAACGTAAAAAAAGAGCGAGAAACTTTCCATCATTACACTGGTGTAAAGAGTCTCCACGCCGCCGACGTCGATGAGGTGGATGCCATTTGCAACCAGATGTTTGACGCTTTGTTGAACAAGCACGAGACTTTCCAACAACGTGGATCGGGTTGGACACTTTGTGGTTCGCCTCACACTTTAACTTTGAAGGTGGCACGATACAACCCGATGGGAGCATCCAGCTACATCGATTTGCCTCTGGAAATAGCCAGTAAGAAAGCCATCATCAACATTCAAAATGAGGATAATAGATGCTTTTTGTGGTGCATCATTGCCGATCATCACCCAGTCAATGATCACAAACATCGTTTATACCACTACAACAAGCCAGAATATCTCTCAGAATTTGAAAAACCTATGGCTGGTATTAATTACCCTGTAAATCTACGAGACATTAGTAAATTTGAGGCACAGTACAAGACAGATAAAAACGAAAGTATAGCAGTACACATCTTCGGATTAGACAAAAACAACACCATCTACGTTCTCAGACATAGCAACATTAAAAGTAATCGTGTCATCAGATTACTTCTGATCGAAGATGATGATAATTATCATTATTGTCTAATTCAGAATCTTCCAAAATTAACAAGAAGTCAAATTACCACACATCAACATAAAATTCAAGTATGCGACAGATGTCTGAGTATATTCTACGGTCGAGGAAAAAAGAATGCTGATGAAGAACTCCAAGATCATTATGAAATGTGTAGTAAACATCCGGCTACGGCTATCAAAATGCCTTCTCATGACATGATATTTTCCAACTACAAGGCGTTACTCTGGCATCCCTTGGTGATATGTGCCGACTTTGAAAGTTTCCAACTTCCACTCGCCATCTGCGAACCGAATCCCAGCATATCGAGCACTACCGAAATTCTACATCACGAAGCCTGCGCTTTTGGATTGATGGTCAACAACACAGGCAATGTTATTTTACATCGTGGCAATGATGCTCCACAAAAATTCATTCAAACCTTGAAACAGATGGCCATACAATTCGCTCCTCTACTAAGAGAAGACAAACCAATGGAGCCTCTTACCCAGGAAGAGAAGGAAGCATACAACCTTGCCTCTCAGTGTGATGCGTGCAAATGTAACTTCGCCCTCGAAAATTTCAAAGTTCGCCACCATAACCATCACACGGGAAAATATGTGGCCCCCCTGTGTAACAACTGTAATATACAAATCAAAAAACCAAATTTTATTCCTGTATTCATTCACAATTTGGAGGGCTACGACGCCAAAATCTTCATAAAGGAGATGGGATGCGACGCTCAACCCATTAGCGTCATAGCTCGCACCAACGAGAAATTCATTTCATTCAGCAAAATGGTGGACGTTGGAAATGGCAATCACGTAGAAATTCGCTTCTTGGACTCCTACAACTTTCTGTCTTCGAGTTTGGCAACACTTGTGTCTCAACTCACCGACAATGATTTGGTTGCCACCAGGAAATGTTTTGGCGACCAACATTTAGCACTGTTGAGACGCAAGGGTGTTTACCCCTACGAATACATGACGGATGCTTCCAAATTCTCAGAAACATCGTTACCACCGAGAGAAGCATTCTACAGTCGTCTTAGCGACACCTGTTGTACCGAAGAGGACTACCATCATGCTCAGCTCGTCTGGTCTACATTCTCTTGTCAAACCATGGCCGACTATCACGATCTGTATCTGAAACTGGATGTTACGCTATTGAGCGACCGTTTTCATCTCCATCGCTCGAGAGGAATGGCAGCATATGGTTTGGACCCCGCTTTCAGCTACACCACGCCGGGTTATTCTTGGCAGGCGATGTTAAAATCCACGAAGGTGAAGATAGAACTCATCAAGGACGTCAATCAACTTTTGTTTGTCGAAGAGGCAAAACGTGGTGGAATCGTCCAGTGTCCCCTTCGATACGTCAAAGCCAACAATCCATATGTTGCCGATTTCGATGCAGGGAAACCGACAAACTTCTTGGCATACTGGGACATGAACAACCTGTATGGTTATGCCATGTCCGAGCCTCTGCCCATCGGAGAATACGAATGGATGAGCGAGCAGGAACTTCAAGATTGTTTAGAATGGAGCGAAGATCATGAAAATGGATGTTTCCTGAAAGTAGATTTGGAATATCCTGCATCGCTTCATCAAGAACACCATGGATTTGCGATGGCGCCTGTAATGGAAACGACTCCGGAGAAAAAGCTGATGCTCACCTTCAAGAGCAAAGAGAATTACGTGGTGCATTATCGTCTCCTACAATTCTACCTCCAGCATGGATTGGTTTTGAAGCGTGTGCACTCGGGATTGAAGTTTAAACAGACCAGGTGGCTAGCACCCTATATCGACGGCAACACTCAACGTCGAGCATCAGCTTCTTCTTCCGCAGACAAAGACCTATACAAATTGATGAACAATAGTATCTACGGCAAGAGCATGGAAGATGCCAGGAAAAGAAGAAATATCAACTTGGTCTCCGACCCGAAGAAAATAAACAAGCTCGTCGCTCAGCCCACGTACAAGAACTTCACAATACTAAGCGACACGTTGGTATTGATCGAACGTGCTCTCAGGAACATAACATTCGACACACCAATCGCCGTGGGAGTCGCGATCCTCGAGTTGTCGAAGCTGGCTGGCTATGTACAAGTTTCACTACGACGTCATGAAACCACGCTATGGAGAGGCGATCGAGGTGGCATACACAGACACGGACAGCTTCGTGTACAACATCCGCACCGATGATCTATACAATGATCTCAAAAGCATGAGCCAACATTTCGATTTCTCCAATTATCCGAAAGATCACGCTCTCTTCGACGACAACCAGAAAATGACGATCGGGAAGATGAAGGATGAAGTCAACGGCCGCATCATCGCAGAGTTTGCTGGTCTTCGAGCGAAAATGTACGCCATCAAAGTTCAGGATGAGAGCGAAATAAAAAAGGCAAAGGGGGTGGGGCGTTCAAGCACAAACAAACTAACCGTAGAAGATTACAAGTCGTGCTTGTTCGACAAAAAAATCAAACGCATGACCGAACATCGGATCACGAGCACCATCGACCAGTTGCGTACATCCACGATCAACAAAGTGGCGCTTGATCCCCACGACACCAAATTAAGGCTACTGGACTGCAACATCCACACCCGAGAATGGGGATACCATGACGAGGAAGAAACCTGCTCGCACCATTAGACTTCTTCATAAAAAAAAGTACGTATTATTTCTTGCACCACTTTTTTTTTTTTTAAAAAAAAAAACAATTATTCACACTTATTTTTGCATTCACACTTTTTTTTATATTTTTCTATCATTTTTTTTAAAAAAAACAATCATTCACACTAATTTTTGCATTCACACTTTTTTTTTATATTTTTCTATCATATTATGTACACTATTTTGAGGATATTTTTTTATTTCTTTCAGATACTGCACCCCCTACGGAAACTTTTTTAGTTCTTACACATTCTATTCTTAACCAAAAAATTTTTCTTCTCTTCAATCATAAAACACACACATTACACACGAAGGTCCTCTGTAGGGAGTCATGGGGGAGTTTAAAAAAAAAAAACCCATGAAACTCTACAAAGGCATGGCTTTGTTAGCCGTGGCCATTAGAACTGTGTTGGGCACCACGCACCCCTGGCGGGATATTTTCTTTTTTTTGGGGGCCAGGGATTTCCTTAACAAAAATAAATTTTGATTATCACACACACACACACACATTGTAGAAGATCACGCATGAGAGTTTTAAAAACAAAACATCGTGGCAGATTACGCTGAGAGTGCAAGGTCGTGGTAGATTACACTGAGGGACCTTACAGTAAGAGGAGGCAGCCTTATAGGAAAATGTCGTAAGTCATTTCAAATGTAGGTCAAAAAGCGAGGTAGTATAAAAGCAAAATTTGCAGAAGGTAAAAAAATAGCTTAAAAAGTAATACCAGAGCTTCTCTTCTGTCTAATTTTCTCTCATTGTAGGTTAGTTTAGTGTGTAAAAAACGGATTATGCTGAGAGCAAAAGCCTATTAGCAGGTTGTAGTAGATTACACTGAGGGGGAGCTTACAGTAAGAGGAGACAGCCTTATAGGAAAATGTCGTAAGTCATTTCAAATGTAGGTCAAAGGACGATGTTAGCAAAATTTACAGGAGGTAAAAAAAATAGCTTAAAAACTGATGCCAGAGCTTTTCTTCTGCCTAATTTTCTCTCATTGTAGGTTAGTTTAGCCCGTAAAACGGATTACGCTGCGAGCAAAAGCCTATTAGCAGGTTGTAGTAGATTACACTGAGGGGGGCCTTACAGTAAGAGAGAGGCAGCCTTATAGGAAAATGTCGTAAGTCATTTCAAATATAGGTCAAAAGGCGAGGTAGCATAAGAGCAAGATTTGTAGAAGATAAAAAAATAGCTTAAAAACTGATGCCAGAGCTTTTCTTCTGCCTAATTTTCTCTCATTGTAGGTTAGTTTAGTCCGTAAAACGGATTACGCTGAGAGCAGAAGCCTATTAGTAGGTCGTGGTAGATTACGCTGAGGGGAGGGGGGGGGGCCTTACAGTAAGAGAGAGGCAGCCTTATAGGAAAATGTCATAAGTCATTTCAAATGTAGGTCAAAAAAACGAGTTAGCATAAAAAAATAGCTTAAAAAGTGATGCCAGAGCTTTTTCTGTCTATTTTTCTCTCATTGTAGGTTAGTTTAGTGCGTAAAACGTCGTAAAATAAAAAGTAGGTCAAAGGGCAGGCCCAGAATCGCCCATTTCACCTACTCATACCCCTGTTTTACCAAAATATGCGACATGAAGGGGGAAAACTGTACACATCGAAAGTAGAGATGTAATACGAGATCGTTGTTAATGTTATTGAGAACGAAGCACTGAAAGGAAATTATAGACATGACAACAAGGCGATATTCGGGCACAAGTTATGGGGAAGCGCGAGGAGAGAACAAATGACTGTCCACTTTATTTCGCGAGTTTGCCGGATTCTCCACATCTTTGTTGAGCTGTACTATGACGTATGTGGTCATAGGAGTTGTTTTTTTTTATTGTAATCATTCGGTCCACTGTGTTAATTCATGAATACAATGAGTAAATTTTATGTTAACTGCCACGCCACACTCGTCATAGATATTTGTGGGCGATTCAGATCAATGTTTGTACACCTGGTGACAGCAGTGTATAGGACGGATGAATCAGATGATCATTTGAACAGTTCGTAAACAATACGTGTTCTCAGCCGACCTGCTGTTTGCATACAGAACAATGACTGTTTTCTCTTTAATTTATGTAAATGATTTATCATGAAAGCAATGCCATGGTCTAATAATTTGTTTTGTGAAGGAGACACAACTTAAATTGGGTTATGGATGCAACTGTGCACGGAAGATTGAACCTCATCAAGGAACCGAAGAACGGATTCGCTTTCTGATGAACAGGTCAAAGGAACGATTCAAGGACTGGTTCGAGAGGAAGGAAACATGAAGGTCGATTGAGTTTTCGCCGATCAAAGATATCGGTGATCATCCCAACGCACAAAGGATTGCGATGGAATTTGATTGGATCCAATGAAACACAAAGGACTGTGTAACATGTTTTGCCAAAAATCTATGCGCGCAATATATAGTGTGGACAGATAATTGAAATTTTCTTTGGCTATGGTGAGCTTCGTTATGAGGTAGCCGGATGGTCGTAAGTACAGTATCTTTACTTATCGAAGTGTCATCGGAAGCCTGCAGGATATTTCGTGGTACGGCGGAATCTACTTGCATCTAATTATAAAAGCTAGCTTTCGTGTGCATCGAATTTGGCCATTTTCGTCGACGCGTCGCATCGTTAATTTAGGCGGGAAGGGAGAGCGTCAGGTAGCCATCTTGGCGAGTATAAACAATCGGTCAAAAAACTGTAATGTATATATCAATTATTGTAAATATTCTTTGATGCTCTTATTCTGTGTACTCGGAACTTCCCTTGAACATGTGGTGTGGGTAATGTTTTATGTTTAAGCATCGGGTAGGTGACGTATGGTAATACGTAACTGCCTCACATAGAGTGAATGATTGACTTTTACGTTGCCAAGTTGTTACCGTAATTGTTCAAATTTTTATTGAAAGATAAACTCTTGATAATACAAGTCACCTACAAACTGCTTGTTTTAGGGGTGTTTACATTGTAATTTCACGAGTGAACACCAGTAATTCGTCGAATAGATTCTAGCTGGGGATGACGTCACGTCATGTTAGCTTGAACAGCTGAGTTCTATAAATAACTGCACTGTTTGTTTATCGGAGTCAACGGACACAAAATGCTACTTGGATATTATGGCATGTAACTTTGTAGTTAATAATTGAGTATAGAAAAAAAAACGCTTGATCAGTTGGATTAATCTTTGTCTGTGTTTAACAAAATAAATATATATTAATTGTACTTCGTAGCGTTAACATTTCACCACAAAGAAATCCCAGTGTTAAATGTATTGTTATGTATGTATTAATGACAGTGTTCCTTTTCAGAAAGGGGGGGGGGGTACAATTCGCACTAGTCGCTCTGGGATGATAAGTGTCAATTAACTCATAAATAATTGGGAAGTCATTGTTGCAGGATTATTTTTACTTTAGTTTGATCTGTCTTGTCTTATTTGGTCACTGTAGTTCTAACGACATCGCAACCAGCGCTACCAATCAGGTGGGTGGCTCTGAAACTCAGCGAATAATTGGACGCGGTTTCAGTGTTTAAATTAAATTGGTAATATTCGTGAATGTACTTGCTCCAATTTAATATACCCATCTTACGAGGCAAAACGCTTAGTCTTTAGGGATTCCTATCATATACAGGGCTTCCCCTGGAGTTGTGGATTTAATTTGGAGTTCACAGCACCCACAGAGCGTTAAAGTACTTCTGAACAATATTATTATTGTCGGAATTGGCAGAAAAGGAAAATAATCAACTTCTGTTTATTTGAAAGCTTAGTTCACTCTATTGATTATGTTATGAAGTAAGCCAGGTTTTATTTGGGTTTAGGTTTGTCACAATTATTACTCATTCATTGGGAATGTCATTCGTAATACTACGCACGTTCTGTCCGAGAATAAAGTACGAGTACGAAAGGTTACTTTTGCACTTCCAGCACTCTGCCCCTTCAGTTTCGTGCTACGTGATTAACAATTTAAAATTAGACATTCTAACATTTCTTGATTTGATCGTCATTATGAAAAAAAGATAAAAAATGCTGGGGCTGATTGATTGATTTGGTATAATTTGCTTCGCTTTTCTGCCACTTTTGGCTAATCGCGAAGATGGGGATGAGACATGATGTGATGAAATTGATGAATGGAGGGTAGGATTCTAACCTAGAACTACGATGTGCTAAGTTAACTACTGCGCCACGGAAACCAGCATAAGCGAAGGAAAAAAGGCTGGGAACGAAGTGTTCGATCGCAGATTAGTTTCCTGCCTTATTAAACAATCTCACACATTGTATCTACTACTTGATACTAAAAAGGGGTCCCAGTAAAGGAACACTTTCAACTGTAGGAATATACTCGATTACTAATCTGTGCATGAAGAAGAGTACTTTGTACTGTCTCGGTGGCGGATTAAAGACTTCCTCGAAAGGAAGGAGAGGGAGTGTAGTGCTTTTTTTTTTAAACCGCCCTTCACTCACTCACTGGAGTATTTTTTTTATATATAACATGAGACGTTAGGATAGAGGAAGCCCTCAAGTCAGCCCATGTCTAAGTTTACATTGCATGAGCTCTTTGACACTTTAAATGAGAGAGGGAGAGAGAGATGTGCGATGGCTTTGTAATTATGCCTGCGTGACTCGACCTTGACTGCATGAATATGCTGGGAAAAGTTTTTTTTATTACGATCGAATGTATGAAGTCGGTACAGTCCGTGTCAAGTGTAATGGAAAGTAAATCGCATATACATATTTTCATTCCATCAGTAAGAACATCAGAATAAACAATCGTATGGAAGCAGAATGTCCCCTTGTGAGGTGAAACACTGAATCACTTAGAGAATAGACATCCCCTCCTACAGTTGTCATGGCATTAATGATTATTTTGCATTCTGACATTGTTGTCGGCTCGTTGGTGTTCTTGCATAAAATAAAAGGTAAAAGGGAAACTTGCCAACTGTTCCATTTGCAAATCATATAGTAAGCTAATCCAGGTAAATGTTTACCACAGAAAGCCCAATAAGCAGCAGAGAGAAATGGATTATTAGCTCCTGGTTTTTGTTCTTTGCCGCCTGTTCACCCAGACTTGAAGGTGCAGTGTAATGGAACCTTCCTCTTTATCAGGCATTTTTCTCTTTGGCACCCAAATCTAATGACATGGGTGTGCGCAGACCCTCACATTAAAGGGGCAATAGCTCTGATGGAAGTACAATCAGAGAAAGAAAACACCAATTCCATCTCGCTGTTATATTGTATTCATGGGTCTGGAACAGGGACTGCGAAAATCACTGTGTTAGGGGAATTCAAAGATATGTGGCACCATCCGGGGCGCAACTTTGCAAACTCTACACAGTGAAGCATTTTCTGCCGTCTTATTGGCTACCGTAGTGATGACGTCACACCTACAATGACACGGTCTTGACGCCGCTGTGCTTATTGTCCGAGGCTCGCACGTCAGAGCAGAAGACTAGCCTACGTTAGAGATTATTTTGTTTCAAGATATTTTTTCGTAAAAGAGACAAATGACGAATGCAATTAATGGAAGTGCTAACATTAGCGTGTGCCTCTGGGATGTGGATATTTCGTACCGTAAAGATAAAAAGGGAGTTATTAATTCATGCAGTTGAAGACTACAAACACCAGTGGCATTTCAGGTGGGAACGCCAAGCCTAAAGGAAGGGTCGGCCCTTTCTTGCTTAATAATTTACTTATGGTATTAGTTGCCACAGGTATTGTTTATTTGCCTAAACTCAGCTGGGTTTTCAATAAAACATCATCCATGCATGTTTTAGCTAGAAAACTAGATGCCTCACTATGCCACAAATGTTTTGAACTCGGTGTCTTATATCTTTTTTTTATATACCTTTCGGCATGACGCAAGTCATTAAAAAACCTACCTGAATCACAAGCGCCTCTGAACAACAGTATACGTCATTCTTGTGGATGATCCAACTACTGATTGATTTGGTTTATTTTACTTTGCTTTTCTACCACTTTCGGTTAATCGCGAATATGAATATGAGTGATGATATTGAAGAAGGGACACTCAAAAAGAACACCCGTGCTCACGCCGGGATTCGAATCAGGGGCCTCGGTCGTCTTGGCGCGCTGTGCAAAACACTCTGACACGGAGGTGGGTGATTTAAATACAGTACAGTCAACTGACGTAACAGTGCCGATTAGTAATTGAGACCACTGTTTATTACAATTTGAGAATGTTGATAAACATTTTAAAATAACTTTATTCAGAGATCATTCGCTGTTAAGAGTTTTCAAATGAATGCTAAACATTTACATTGACAGATACTAACGAGAAAAAATAATATTAATAAAAAAATAATAGTTTTGCGGGTTAAGTGGTAGAGCAGCCACAGGGTGAACTTCTACCACGAGGACTTCACCAACTTATTTGACAAAAACTGTGTTGATATTTTAGTTTCTAATGCACATCGCTTTTCGTGCGATAAATTATACAATGCAGTGGCAATTAAGAAGTGGTATATTTGAGTTTGGTAAAGCTACGTCAGTCAATATTGCGTATTGTATCATCACATAGCACGAGCGCGAAGACCCAGGTAGGAATTCTAATGCTGTCATCTGCTTCAGAAGGCAGGAAGGGTCACATGAACCAATCACGTAGCTAGTCCTCCTGCTCCGTACGCTGGCGTACGAGAGAGAATTTGCGCGCGTGCTGTAGAGATCCAAGCTTCCCCTCCAGATAGACAGCAAAGAATATAGAGTCCTTTACGCCGAACCTGCCCGGCGTCCGGCCAGGAAAGGCATTGAAAAAAGTCTAGAACGAGTGTTGTTAGTGGAGCGTTGCAAGCGGATCGCGAAAAATAGCTATTATAATGCCATGAAGGTCAAACATATATGAAATTAGTCAAGTTTAAATTTATATTTACATCATTTACGCATTTTTGAAATTGAAAGCTGGGACGCCGGGCGTACGGGCGTACTATAACGCTACGCCACTGACAAACACCAAGTTACCCGTTGCATCTATATAACGTGCAGACATTCCTCTCTCTCCGTTAAATAAATTATAAGAATGTCTTTGGGCATTTGGATATTGCACAATTTTCACATCTGTAGCATACACATATTGTATATATAAGTAGATTCTTTCTCCTTGTGGTCTCTTAAATGTTTATAAAATTTTGCAAATATTTCATTACCACCCCTAAGTAGCAGTTCCACTTATCGCAAGGATTGTTAGCTTCAGTTCGTGTCCTGCATTTCTCAATATTTCAATAGAAGCGGATTGACATTACGAAATGTTATTTATTTATTTTTCGATCAAAATCAGTTCTTTCTTCTGAGAGGAAATTGAGGAGATCATTGCAAAATAAATATCGAGTTGCGGTGTACTGTGTATTGAGTACTCTGGAAAAAATGAGCATTCTGGAAAACTCAGAGAACAGAATGGAACATATTACTTCAAAATTGATTATTACGTTTTATAAGGTAAGAAATAAATTCATCCCTGGCAGGTATGCACATTTATTTCGTTGCTCGAGATGCTTCAGTCTGTTAATGACAAAACCGCAGCTATTAGGGTTTGGGGGGCTGAAAGGCAGTCGCACCGAGCGCAAGCAACAAGTTTATTGTGTTCCTTGAAAAAGAGTTTTTGTGCATAATTGTTCATAATAATGTCGTATACAAGATACCAAGTAACGACTAATGATAACATGCCTAGACGAGTTTGAAAATTTGGGAAAAGTGATATGAAGTATTAAGAGACACAAATATATTCTCAGTATTAAATAATAATGTTATTATATTATTCGTGCGTTTTATTTCAAGTACACAGCCGACCTTCGTGGCGGAGTGGTAATGACACCGTGCTACGACGCCAGAGGTCTCGGGTTCGAATCAAGCCTTGCCTTGGGTGTTTTCTGTGAGTGTCCCTTCACCAATTTCATCATATCATCACTCATTCTCATCTTCGTGATTAGCCAAAAGTGGCAGAAAAGCGAAGTAAAGTAAACAAAATAAATCAATAAAGCACGTATTTTTTGTAATATTCTCTTTAGAAATATAATTCACGGTATTCTCTAACCCATAATAATTACTCTCAATAGACTACACACAGAAACACATTGTAAATTACCCAGAGAAAAGGGAAGGAAATAATAACAATTGCACATTTGTTTTGTAAGGGAACGAAAAGATCTGTTGTTGCAGTGGATGCTTTGTAGTTTAATTCACGAGAATGACATTTGAATCAAGCACGGCTCATCCCTGTCACCCAAATCATTTTATCCCCTCATATGAACTGCAAAAATCATCAGTATTTATGTCATTCCGTACTGCTATATACAGAATGGAAAACATTCTTACGTAGATAGTGATATGTGTAGCATTGTTATTATCTAGTAAAAATATTAAATTTTACATATATACTAGTACTATTTAAATGCACATTTGATTTTTGCACAACTTACGATACGAAATGTAATCATTACATTCACATGTAAGGGTATTGACAAGGGTTAGGCGTCAGGACACCTCTAGGCTGAACCTCTCCCGCTTAATAAAGACAATTCATTATTATTATTATTATTATTATATTATATGAGGAAATAATATTAACACTAATTATTAAACTAAGGAAAGCATAAATACTATTCTCCAATGCGCCAATGTGACCGCCCATGCTTATTAACAAGATGTTGTTTTTCTACCGTCTTCTGCCGTGCACGCCAGTGTAAAAATTCTGCTGAAATAGGATCCAACGAGTATGTGGTTCTACGCGTTCTGCCAGACCGAATGACGTCATGTCGTAATCAGCTAATAACGGCAATGGAATAAGGAGACTTGTGCTTCGCTATGTAGAGTTTGCGAAGTTGCATCCGGGGCCCACCTCCATTTTTTTTTCTCTCCATGGTTGGGTTCAGAGACTATTTTTCATGTACTGACAACATGAACAGTACACGAGATTCAAAACAACCAAACGTAATTTATTCATTTACAACATTGACGGCGATTAGGTGAAACCCACATTTTTTGTCACTTCTATCCCCCATTATGTTCTTAATTCTAAGCCTTGTCTACGAAGAAATAGAAAACTGTCCTTCACCCTCCCTCACTTTAACCACCCAATCGCCGCTACTGATTTACAATGTATGAGGAATGTATATTCTACATACATAAAGGTAACACAACTAAGGAATAAAGTGTGTGTTAGTGGGAGAGTTCAATTTCGTAGTTTATAATGCACCTCCCCCCCAATCTACCATAGTTCCTTTGAACTTTTGTCGATTTGATAATACTTAATTTTGTAAAAAGCATAATATTATTTAATAACGATAAGATTCCTCTACACTAAATTTCTTAGTGAGAGTATTAGGGGGACAACTGCCCCTTCTTATCCCCCATCGTGAGTATGTCTATGTCTATGTAAATTAAAGTAATTAAAAAGAAACGCTTGGAAATTATTTACGTGGGTAATTAATTGAAATTATTTAATTACAAATTCATAGCATTGTCTAAGATTGTATGCAGTCATATTCTTTTACTTGCTATGTGTCAGGAAACAAATTAATTATGTATGATACTTTAATAAACAAGAGAACAAACAAAAAGAAAAAGCAACATTACTGGTCAATTACAAAATAATAATAATAATAATAATAATAATAATAATAATAAACGATCGTACAGAACCGAGACCGAGATCAATGTTCAGAAATCAAGAACGAGGCGAGACGAGACTTCCGAAAACTTTTCTAATCTCCACGATTTCAAGTCGGTATACAACAGCAATAGATAGTCGATGCTCGTTGTCTCATTCTGGGCAGACCTTGCCCAGAGCTCCAGACATGCAGGCGCCACTCATTCAACCCCACCACTGCACTGCTTCTTTCCCGCTGGGGCTGTTTGTACAACTGCCACATGTCTGTTGAACGAAGGCAATGCGATAAAAACTTTTACTGTAAATTGAGCAGTGATGCCTTACGTAAGTATCAGTGCTCTCCTGGTTTTCTCTATACTTTCAAATATAGCCGGCCTCCGTGGCGGAGTGGTTAGAACATCGCGATACGACGCCAGGAGTTCCAGGTCTGGCCTGGGAATGGATATTTGTGTGTATTAATTCATCAATTTCTACATATCGTCACTCATCCCCATCTTCGCAAATTATCCAAAAGTGACAAGAAACTAAGTATAATAAAGCAAATCAATCAATCAATCTACTTTCAAATAATCGCTTCCAAAGAGGAATCTCTCTACTCTGACAGGAATACCTACGTAAATGCTATCAATTTTGTCTTGGAAAGCTATTAGATTAAATAACGTCATTGTAACAAAACATCGAACACATACTGTAAGTCAAGTCTTGTCAGATTCTGAATTACAATAAGAAGAAAATTTTCACTTAGTTTATTTTTTTGAAAACGATAACAAGTTTAATGTAATTCGTTGCAAATACTTTCACAGGGCATCGCATCTACTCTTTTTTTTCTTTCTGGCTATCCCGCAATTTTCTTTTGTTCCGCGCGTTCTTCCTTCAGCGTCTGAGGTATCCAACCTGCTTGCCCCTTGAACGCTCTCAGTGAGTCCTGTCATGTAATCTAAAATATGTTTCCAACTATCTGACGTTCCTTTTTTTACCAAATGTTGGAAGAGAGGGATAGATGAAAATATAACGTAATACGTTTCTGTATAATTTACGCAATATATGTAATACATATTACACTTAAAATTTGCATAATATATAAATTTTTGCATAGAAGTATCGAATGTTTCGATTTCTAATGTGAGATTGGCTTGCATGATACCTACCGATTTCTCTCAAAATTTTCTACGGGACGAGCACTAATAACAAATGTTTGATATTATCAGATAAAACAGGATTTAAAGGATGAAATTTTAAATCTGGATGATAATAAATTTGTATAATTCAAAAAAATAAAAATATTTGTTTTTAATTCTATATTTTATATCCAAACTGACCATATGATTTATGTTTCACATACAACCTAAATGTTTCAATTGAAAGTGGATTGCGATGCATCGTGAATGATGGTGGTGGATTTTCAATTTCTTTGCACCCAAAACCAGTCGGCGTGGTTGCAATTGTGTGATCTGTAACTGCATATTTCATCCAGTGATTGTAATTGTCTCCAGATTTGCCTTAATGCCAATTATCACGTTTCTCTGTGAACAGTGAAACATTATTATTCTCAGGAAGACGGTGGAAAAATATATTGGAGGATATTCTGCGCTTAAAATGCAGATGGAACGGGCAAAGCTTGCTGGCTTGTTTTAGAAGACATCACTATTCAATACGCTTCTTTCTATCTCACCCCTCCCCCCAACTTGAATAACAGTATTTCATTAACTTTAGGGGATATTTCGTACCGAAATGACAAACAAGACGCTACATGCCGCCTGAATTCTGAGGGACTTTTAGCTTGAAATCGAACCTTCAGATGAAAATGAACTATTGTACATAACGACTAAAAGTTTTATTTGTTTGTCAGTATTCTCTGTGTTTACACAATGGTCTTCTCTTGCAAGTTAACGTGAGTGTAATAGAGCGAAAAGTCTCCGCGCAACTTCTTTTTCTTCCTTTCAGCTCGGGCCATAAAGAAGCATGGTCCACTCTCCCCCTCCCCTCCACGCGGGATTGCGGTGCACAAGAGTCGCGGGTCTGGACAGGTTCCTTTTTTCCTTGTGGTTCCACTATAAAGCTCTCTTGTCATAGGACTTTGTCGGTTTAGATTTCATATCGAAGATAAAGAAAGGATTTCAGCTCAGTGAAGTCCAACCTCAAAGTACCAATCAATTTATTTATTGCTTTTAAAAAAAAAATATGAACACATCTCTCCAAATAGATGTCCAGGAGTTATCTTGGAACCAAAGTCTAAATTTGAGACATTTCATGCTAAAAAAATATTTATTCTTTTGTATGTGTTCCATTATTTATAAAGCAGTGAAAAAGCTTGCAGTTCCTTTACGGAATTGCAACAACAATTTAAATTCCCTGCGTCTTGACAAACTCAAAATAAAAATCTAGAGTTGTTTGTCAATACATATATGTGAGGTATGGTTTTCTGCACTAGCGCAACCACACACAGGGGGGGAAGGGGGGCATTGCCACCCCCACCCCCCGATCTTGGTCGGAAATGAGTTCTAGGGGAGGAGAAACATTGAGGGCCAAGTGTCCTGCAGGGGGCAATTACCGCCCAGAACTTCAAATTTTATGCAAATAAATAGACTTTTCGTAAAATTTTCTTGCACGCTTCGCTCGCAACACATGATTTTCTTAATCTTATCAAGTTCAAAACCATAGCTAGAGGACGGCGGGAGACGTTCCTGGGCGCCGAACGATCTAAATTAAAAGAAGTTGTAAAATTGATTGATTGATTTGTGTTTTTTAAAGTCTACTTTATGCACAGAAAGGCTAATTGAGACTGGGCCTATAGCTTAAAGTGGGTTTCGAACCACTGTGTGCCTCCACCGGGTATTAAATCCGAGACCCCTTGATCACAAGGCGACGATGTTACCATTCCACCATCGGAGAAGTACAAAAGTTCTAAATGATATAATGCAATGGCGTTCCATGAAATTATTTGCACCCTATTAAATTAATATTAATTTCAGCCTGCAAAATAATTGGATCCAAAAATTTCTTGCTCGCTTTGCTTGCAATTTATGTTTCTTGGCTATAATGCATTGTAAATCAACAGACAGAGAAATAAGACTTGTCTTAATTTATTTTGTTCTAAATGCATGAACAATTCTTTTAAGGAAAGGGAGCGTGCACATTTTGAGAGACAATTTATGTAATTTTTGCTGTTGGTTTATTGCGAGATGGATGAGTTTGTTGTGTAATGTATTTAAATAACATATGCTGTATATAATATTTATTAAAGAAACTTTGAATACATACACAATTGAGTGTCCACGTCACTCCACGTAGCATATAAGTGAAACATATATTGTGCATGAAAGTTAAGTTAATGTAAAAAGGAATGGATTTATCTAGCATTTTCTGTCTTTAAAAAATAGTTTATATGCTTGTTTTCCATTATTAATGTGAAAATGAACGCGTTAAAAAATAAATTCAAATCGTTTGTTCAAACACAAATGCTTTAGCACACACTTTACCCCCTTTTTGCGTAATTTACGAGTAAAATAACGTCCTTGATACTACCACTACTAATAGTAATAATAGTGTTGGTCCTTGGTTCGAATCCCGGCTTGGGTTATAGATGTTTGCGAGTATCCATTCATTATTTTCATCATGCCATCACTCATCCCCATCTTCGCAAATTAGCCAAAAGTGGCACAAGAAGCGAAGTAAAATAATCTCAATCAATCAATCAATCATAAAGGATACACACTCGAAGGATAAAAAATAAATAATCGAGATTCATACATTAAACTACAAAGAGGGAATGAAACGAAGAGAGAAATGTATGGATATATAAAGAAAATTAGCGTTCGATATGAAACAGCGGAAGATAGAGAATTGAGAAAGAGAGGAAGATAGAATGATAGAACGAGAGAGATAGATAGATAGAGAGAGAGAAGAGTGAATGGAAAGAAATGATAAGGAAGTGGTCTGAGAATTCACGACTACTTAGAAAAAACTCACTTAAAAAATATGCCATCCACCTTTGAACAAAGCCGAACGGAATTACCTCTCAAGAAGTAAGCTTGTGCCATGCGGGAAAAAAATGAAAGGGAGAGACTGCTCTTGAGCAGTCAAAATTCCTTGGGAAATTCTTTAGAGCAAATGCAAATTAACTCAACTTGGCGTGGAAAAGGGCCGCTACTGATTAATGTCATTTAAACATTATTTACCTTAAATGACTTAATTTTTTTTTTTTAATTTAGTTTACTTTATGTCGTTTTTCCACCACTCTTGGCTAATTGAGACTATAAGCATGAAGAATGGCCAATGTCCCAATCTCGTACACAATTACTAAATAAGTATGATATTGGGTCACTTTCCGATTTTCGTAACAAGGAAGCAAGATAAATTTTAAATTCTTCCTTTCAAATCTTACTTAATGCTTTAGTATTTTAATTTATTTTCTTCATTTGTTATTTACATACTATGTGATGTTCAATGAAATAAACCAAAACAGAACCGTATTGTTTTCCCTTGCACTGAAAGTAACGAACTACCCAGAATGCAGCCAGTATATTTTTACCATAGAGGGAATATTGTTCTGTGGAGTTATAATGAAAATTTATCACATGCAAATAGAAAGGGAGACCATAACCACAAGAATGGCAAGAATATATACATTTCACAATACACATGTTTTAGATTCCATTTACCATAACATTTTCTTGAACTTCAACATCTGACAGTAAAAATCCGATCTTTATTCCAAAATTCTGTACACATGTCTAGGTTTTCATTAAGCAAAACGAAATAGACATTTTCTTCTGCAAGACAGACAGAAAGAACCTGTTAAAGTCATCTTACTCCATTTTTGGCAATATCATCAAAGCAGTATCCTCTCACAAAGACTTAGGCATTGTTTTCGACCAAAAACTCACATTTGAAGAACATATTACAGGCACGACAAAAAAGGCTATGCGTCTCTTAGGTTTATTGTATCGTTTCACCGAAATTAATGACATCTCAGCCCTCACCTTGTACTTCAAATCATTCATTTCTCCAATAATAGAATACTGCTCTCCCGTCTGGTCCATGGCATGTCCCACTCAGCTCTCCAGAATCGACTCTGTTCTTAACTTTTTCCTTGCTATAGTTCGTTACAGGGTTCCCTTTTTACGCAATTTTTCAACACCGCATCTTCTGTCTATTCTAAACTTACAGACTCCCTATCAGCGCCGTTTACTGAATGATTTTGGGTATCTTTACAAAATCGTCAATGGCAAAATCCGTTGCAACACGCTTCTCCAGGAATTCCACTTTCGAGTACCTATGCGCACAACAACACGCAACTCAAATCTATTTTACACAAAAAAGCCTAGACTGGAAATTCAAAAAAATATCGCTCTTCCACAGACTTTCCACCCAATATAACGACCTCCCATCAAGTGCTGGTGAATTTTCAAGAGAGTACGCCTTTCGGTCAACCAATAGAACATATCTTGCTAAATAATATTTAATGGTGCTATCTTGACTTATTTATATTAATATTTTGTCTAATTTTGTTATTTTTTATTTTGTTATTTTCATTGTTACTAATTTCAGTGTAAAATGGTTACGATCTGTATCTGAAATTTTCTCAATAAATAAATAAACTATAGAGGAGAATGAACTGATCTGTAGGCTACAGAAATCATTTATTTTCTCACTATAGACTAAAGTTTCTAACTAGGGCTATCGCACACAATACTCTAAAGCAACAACTCATGTAAAACGTCTGTAATGAGAACATTTTACGTAGAGCATGAATACCAAGCCCTAGTTTCTTCTGTATTATGCTTTCATGAAGCGTCAAACATAACATAACATTCAATAAAAAAGAAGCAACGATGATATCTCACAATCCCCCATGACATCGTAATATATATTATGTTTACAACATGTGGTTTCTACACTTTAAGTGTGTGCATGTGCATTACGTAACGCAGTGCTGCACAAAATGCAACACACACAGTTTACGATATGAATCACTTGAATTTATACGATTTTGTATGAAGTAGTCTGTGGTCAGGGACTTATGGCACACCTTGTCAAGGCAGATCCTTATTAATTTACCATCATTTTGAAGTTGTTAGTTTTCATTCATACGTTTTGAGAGCGCTAGTTACTTCCGTCTCCAACGCAAATATAGTGTAGCAACTTCCCTATACGCCTAGTGATTTCCGCAGTCGCCATGACCATGGTTCCGTGTTATCCTCATGTACATTATCCATTGTTATACTATGGTCCAGGCGATAGAGCCTCGTTAGCCTGCAAGAAATACAGACTAGATTGTGTAGGAAAAGTGTGTCTTCGGTGAAGATTACCCTCTTACACTCTTCAGGCACATCACATATAAGTTTTTCTAGCCAAACAATCCATTAACTTTGCCCTAAAATATTTAATCCTTATATTGCACAACGCGTTAATTAAATACCTGCGCCTCTCGATGGCGTGGTGGTAACGGCTTGGCCTTGCAATGAAGGCGGTTCGATACTCGGTGAAAGCACATGGTATTTTGGATTCAACGTTAAACTGTAATTCCAACCCATATTACCTCTCTGTGCAAGAAGTGGACTTAAAAATTAACTCAAACAAACAAGCATTCTAGTTAAATAATTCTTGTTGTTTAACTTCCATCGATACAACAGGAAGATTCATACCAAGGCAAGTTGCTTTCACATAGAAACATAAAAAGGAACCATACTCAACGTAGGCATATTTCTCAATAATACCGTTTAATTACTTAATAATATTATCTGTTGATTTGAATTTGATTCAGATTTTTTAGAATGTTCTGCTTTAGAACATACAGACTACAGTCATACTGCAAGTTGATTTACAAAATGTATTAGGGAAGAGAGGGTTTATATCCAGCAATCATCCCACATGGTTGTGCTTTTTTCTTATGACTTCTCTGCTAGTCCAGGGTAATTCTTCAAGTACAACTCTAACCAACGTCACGTGCGATTCATTATATGTCCTTGTTTGCTATTTTTCTTCATCTCTCCTCGCCTCCATCACAATGTAATTAAATCTTCAAACAAGTGACATTAAATAAAATAACTAATTGCCCTAAACTTATCTCCTTATTTTCAAAACATTTCAACCTGAACGAAAAATAGAGATCTCTTCAGACTTATTTTATTATATCTTAAAATAACTTTGTTTTTTGTTCCTCACAAGGTTGGTGTGCAACCAAGTGTGTGAACAAGAACAAAGTTCCTTCTTTTGCGGTTCCCCCAATGGACGTTACACAACGTGTCAGTGTTCAACAAGACAAAAGACGATCGGGTCCTCGTTTCGGGGTGTAAGTTCCTCGTTTGGTGGGATCCCAGTTGGTGGTCTATATCTCAGCTTCTAAGCATAAACCGCCAGCCACACGCCAACTGGAGAATACCAGTGAGATAATAGTTCACTGTTCGAAATCTCAAGCGGATTGGAGCACTTTTTTTGGTTCCCAACTTTGCCGTTGCTGTGACCGGTTCCTCGTTTTTCACGGTGCGAAAACATGTGCGTGTGTGTGTGTGTGTGAGAGAGAGAGAGAGAGAGAGAGAGAGAGAGAGGGGTATAGAAATAATGAAAGAGAGGAAGAGAGAGACTTATCTCATTTGAATTTTCTATCGGAAAGAGTTTAGACATGTAACCTTGATACAATGTTTCTATGCTCTTGCTATCTATGCATCTTCACGATCAGATTAATAGCTATGACTCTTTAAGATAAACACTTCGTAGGTGATTTACATTGTGCAATCTGCTGGTTTCACATATATAATTTACACGGGGGAGGCACACGGCACAGTGGTTCGTATCCCACTTTAAAATGTAGATCCAGTCCCCATTACCCTTTCTGTGCATAAAGTGGACTTAAAACAACAAATAAATCAACACATATATAATTTAAGTACGATGGGAAAACTCGTATATAAGTTAGAATGTCGAGACTAAAATGGAGAATATTTCCAATTTCATTATCGTATGCAATCGTAATACATGTCAATCCTTCATTTCCTCTATTTTTCTCTTTTTAAGTTTTATTAAAGAATCAGATTAGAAATTTTAGTTGGCCCCCGCTCTTGCTCTTTTTGCTATTTGTGCCCGCACACTATGCTAAACCTTATCTACTAATGAAAAGTAAACTGTCCGTGCCCCTCTCCCCCTCACTTTTGGCACCTTGCTCCTCCAGGTTTGAAAGGTTGCATGCGTGTTTCATGTTTTCTTCATTTATAGCATCGCACCCCCTAGGCTGCGAGAGTGTCACACTTTTGAAAGACTTAGGCTCGCTGGATTAAAATTGTCTCCTAAAAAGGCAAAATTCCTTTACCATGATATTGTCTATCTTGGACACCATTTATCCGGAAAAGGATGAGCTATTTCACTTAAGATGATAGAAACTGTTAAGTCGTATCCGACACCTACAAGCAAGAAGACTTTACGCCAATTTTTGGGCCTGGCAATTTTTTCCCGTCGTTACTCACCACATTTTTCCAAACACGCATCAGTTCTTACACAACTGCTGAAGAAGGAGAGAAACTTTCGATAGTCAGATGCACAAAACGAGGCATTCAGTGCTTTAAAACATGCACTAATCACGAGCCCAGTACTAGTCACATACGATCCCTCCGTTCCTATTCACATATACACGTACAGTAGCAAAATAGCTCTAGGGGCTGTCATTGCTCACGAAAACCCCCAAGGAAATGTTAAGCCGATTGCTTATGCAAGCAGGATACTAAATGATAAGGAAAGGGAACAAGACATACACATGTTAGAACTCTCTGGCATAATTTTTGCTTTAAAAGCATTCCGACACTACATCCTTTCAAAAGATTTATATTACACACCGATTCCAAATGTATTCAAAATTTACGACAATCAACTACCCTAAAAGGCCACCTTTCGCGTTTTTCACAATTTCTGTCCCACTACGATTTCGTTATTCAACATCTAAAGGGAACCGACAACAGTGCCTCGGACCCCATTAGCCGTAACACGAGGATCTAAGATGAAACTTTTCTCCTCTCCTGGAAGATGAAATTGTGTCTGTTTTGAGAACATGTGAATTTGACCTTGATAAGGAACAGCAATCAGACCCTTTTCTCAAAAATATTTACCTACATTTAATTGGAAGTAAAGAAACCGACCATAAATATGACAGAACCAGCCAGCAGTTCCGTCTCCTAGATGATATTATTTACAGAAGGACACGAAGTTCAGACAAACAGGCAAGACTACTCACGTGCACCCCACATGCATTACAAGATATATGGTTCGAACAAGTGCACTCTTCTCTACACGCTCTCAACCATTTTTGATACTATAAAACATATGTCTATGCGAAGGACCGTTATTATTTTCCTTCTCAGAAATTCTTCAATAACAAGAAATGCAAAGAATGTGAACAGTGCACGACTTAAGCAGTCCCGCCAACCAAAGCACTTCAAACTACAAACAAGGACTTGTCCGACACCTTTCCAAATTATCGTCTTGGATCAATGTGGTCCATATGTCACATCAGGACCAGAGGGACATCGCTATGTGATCACATGCACTGACGCAGCCACGCGTTACGTAGTAGCCGCACCGACACATTCTCTCACTGCTGAAGTTTTAGCGGATTTTCTGTACACGAAACTCATATTACCGTTTGGCTTTCCAGAAAAAATCAATGTCGACCAACTTCCAGCTCAAACTTTAGATTTGTTCAAAGAATTGGCCAACAAATTCCAAATTGAACTAAGCATTGTCAGCCCAGGATTTCATCAGAGCCTCGGCTTAGTTGAAAAAACGCAACAAACGCTGGAGGGAATGATCAAATTCTACGTCAATGCCAAAAACAGTAATTGGTCCGATTTCTTACCCACAGCGGTCTCAGCTATCAACAACACGCCGCATTCATCTGCACGGTACTCGCCTACCTATTTACTGATGGGTTTTCATCCCCGCACCTTACCGGATGCGATTTTTCAAACCCCTGCCCGACAGAACGTACCAGCGACAAAACGTACCACCTGGGTTTTCGCGACGAAACGTACCACTCAGATAAACACCTACCTTCAAGATATTTACTCCGCGACAAAACGTACCACTTCAAGGAAAAAGCTTGAACTTTAAATCAAAAGAGAATAAAGTTGTTAATGGCCTGTCGAGTGATCACGTTTGTGGAGTCCCGAATGATGCTCAGTTAGATGTGAAGAAGCGTATGCAAGAGGCGAAGAAAAGGGTTAGTGAGGAAGACACGATAATCACCAAGATTTAGAGCGATACTCTAGGTAACCTACACGACAAAGGTTAGGTTAGGGTAGGTTAAGTTAGGTTAGGTTAGGCTACGTTAGGTTAGGTTAGAACTGACATAACTAAAACGAAAATCGAAAAAAAGACGAAAAGATAAAACAAAAGAGAAGTGGAAAGGTATTGTTTCTACGGCCCTCCTTGTAGGTATGCCTAGTATTTAACCTTAGTTGTGACATATTTTGATGATTTTTTTATGCATTTTATTGCGTTCGACGATGTTCTAATCCTATTTTTTGCTTAATCTCATTTTTGAAGCCTCTTCTTTGTAGGTATGCCATGATCATACGTGATATAACTTAACCTATTCACTTTTTTACAGCCTTTTACGGGTTAAAATAACCTACAAAGTGTAAAAATGGTTGTTTCTATGTTATCCTTGTAGGTGGGCCTAGTATTTAACCTCAGTTGTGTCATATTTTGATGATTTTGATGATTTTTTTGTTGATTTTATAGCATTTGACGATGTTATAGCCCTATTTCGTGCTCAATCTTGTTTTGGGGCCTTATTTTTGTAGGTGGGGCCCTCAACGTAAACGCCTACGATGTATTTGGGGGGGGGTTATTTTTTTTTGTAGGTGGGGGCCCTCAGCGTAAACGGCTACGATGTATTTTTTATGATGTGTGAGCCCCCCCTTTTCACGATGTATGTCGTGGAATTGGTTCAATGCCCCCACTACTTTTGGAGGGGCTACAGTGGGGGCTCCCAGTGTTGCCAACTTATTTCGCAAAAATTTCACCATATGATAATTCACAGGCGAAGCTAACCTACAAATATAAGTTGGCAACACTGACTAGTACCAGAAAGTTGCTTCACAAAACTTTTTTTTGCCATATGATATTTCACAGGCGAGGATAATCTACAAATAGGAGTTGACAGCGCTGACTACGATCTATGCTGTAATATTTTGTAGCCTTCTAAGATGATAAGTATGCAGTAAGATGGAGAGTTGGTGACAAATGACTGCGATCTAACACATGCTAACTGGCAATAGTGGTGGTGGTGCAGTGTTGATGCTCTTGTTAACCCCCTCTCCTCTGTCTTTTCTAGCATACTGATCTATTGCATGCTAACCAAATTTTTAAGCAGGCTCATCTTTTGTAATGCCACGGACGGAAACATGCATACCTCTGTCCCCCACATGTATGTAATGCGATTTTCGGGAAGGGGGCCAATTAACCTTATGGTTTGGTTTGGTTTGGTTTGGTTTGGTTTGGTTTGATTTGGTGTTTTAAGTCCACTTTGTGCACAGTAAGGCTAATCGGGACTGGACCTACAGTTTAAAGTGGGATCCGAACCACTATGTGCCTCCACCGGGAATCGAACCAGGGACCCCTTGCTTGTAAGGCGATAACGCTACCACTGCGCCATCGGGGAGGCCTTCAATTAACCTTATGGCTGGCAATGTTTCTATAAAATAACAATGCCTATGAACTCTGTTTTGTAAATTTCCGAGCATAGGTTGTATTCATATTTTTACTTATCTTCGAGTGTACATCACAAATCTGTAAGCAGATTTTGGCTATGTCCAACAGTTTTCGAGATAAACCTACTTCCGGTCGCTATTTTGGATTTCCGAGCATAGGTTGTATTCATTCTTTTACTTATCTTCGAGTGTACATCACAAATTCGCAAACAGATTTTGGCTAACTCCTACCATTTAAGAGATAAACATACCTCCGGTCGCCATTTTAGATTTCCGAGCATAGGTTGTATTCATACTTTTACTTATCTCCGAGTGTACATTACAAATTCGCAAACAGATTTTGGCTAACTCATACCGTTTAAGAGATAAACCTACTTCCGGTCGCCATTTTTAATTTCCGAGCATGGGTTGTATTCATACTTTTACTTACCTTCGAGTGGACATTAGAAATCTGCAAACAGAATTTGCCTGTTTCTCTCCGTTTTAGAGATATTATAAAAATTTATATATAATTTGCAAATTTCTCATACCGCCATATCTTGTTCTATTAGACCTCTTGAAGAAAATTGCCAATTAGTGAAAATTAATTGAGCAACAACAGCAAAAGAGGTGCTAATAGGGGGCAAGCATACAGTGATATGAGAATATACGAATTGTCGGTTTCTTCGATTCAGACAGATGGATCGAATTGAAACTGGGATATTTTGCATGTTTTTTTTATATGATAGCTAAAAAACAGAGATTTTGATTGGCTAATAATTTATACGTGGTGTTTTCTGATTGGTTTAAGTAAGCAAGATTTCTATTGGCTCTATAAATCTATATAAGTCAGAGCACAGTGCTGAATTTCTCACCTTTGCTAGATCGGCAGAGGAACCCACATCGCGGGGGATAGAACCTGAACGGGCTCCACCAAAGTATAGGAGACTAGAAGCATATAATTTGGCGGAAAAAACCCAAGTAAGGTCATAGAGTTTTTCATAGAGAATAGTATTATCAGGTTGAATTTTAAGTTGGTGATATCCCATTAAATTTTATATAAAAATTATTTTATATAAATAACATATCTGAAATTTCTATCGTTTGTTTGCTCATATTTTGAAGCATATAAAGAAATGGAATCACCTACCTGTTTTACTCGTAAGAATGATAAGATCGAATGTTTCACTTGTGGGAAACTAATTTCAAAAAATAATTTATCGATACATAAGACAAAGTGTAACGGAGCAAATCGTTTGTTACCTTCTAAAGCCTGTGCTCAATGTGGAAAAGAAATTAGCATTCGAAATCTATGTAGACATTTGAAAATTTGCAAACCATCGACCGGAGAAGGAACATTGAAAAGAAAAATTTATTATTCTGAAGCTCAAGCTTCTGCTCCAAACCAAATTAAATTAAATAATAAATATAAACCTGTTAGGTCTGCATTTAATGGTCGACATCAGGATTTATCATTTACGTCGGAAGCAGGCCGTGACATTCCTTGCGTGAAGCGAAAACTTTTGTACTGAACACCTTGAAAAGTAATCTTGAAAATAATTCCATAAAAGTATACGTTGATTTATGTTCCGAATATAAGAAAGTCGATGGTACAACAAAAAATTTTTTATCATCGTACCAAAAACCAGGCTCTTTATTTGGCAGATGTTGAAAATTTGGACGCTTTTTACTCTAATCTGTCTAATTAGTTGATTATGAAACATGACATTTTCGAGGCTAATTGGTCGGGATGATCTTTATGTGGGAGTCCTCATACATTAACCGTTTACGTGAACAAATTCATGCATTTTTCTGCATCGAGTTACATTCCTCTACCACCGAACATTCAAAGCAAGAGAGCAGTGTTAAATATTCAAAATAATGACTAAAAATGCTTTCTTTGGTGCCTCTTGGCAGCTCTGTATCCTGTTCATTGGAAAAATAATCCAGAGCGAGTTTATCATTACAAGCAATACGAGACAGAGTTTGAAAATGTAATGTCTAGCATTGAATAACCCGTGGCATCGTCAGACATATCAAAGTTCGAGTCACGCGAACGAGATTCTGATGGAAAACGCATTGCTATTAATGTATATTCTTATACGTCAGAAAACATCTTGTGCATCCCACCAGGATAAATGATATCAACGATAATAATGCTCATATAATTAATCTTCTTTTAATTTCAAACAACAATATTCACCATTACTGCCTTATTCGTTCACTATCACGACTAATCAGAAGTCAAGCAACGAAGTATGCAAATCACATCGAGGTTTGTCCAAGGCGTTTGACTACGTTTAATGATCGAAGAGAATTCAATCACCAAATATATACCGCACGGCAAATTGCTATTGAAAAACGTGTCGAACATGAAATATATTGCGGTGACAACAAACCAGCTCGAATGTTGATGCCCAAAAAGAACGAAGTCGAAGAATTCAAAATGTACAAGGCTTTGTTTGATCATCCAGCCATTATCGTCGCAGATTTTGAATCATTTCTGAAGCCACTGTCCTCCTGCAAACCACATCCAGAAATTTCCTCCAGAAAACCATATCAGCTTCATGAACCAAATAGTTTTGGTTATATTGTCGTACGACAAGATGAAATAAATGAACCATGTGTATACCGTGGACCGAATGTTATCGAACACTTTTTTGAAAAGATGGAAGAGGAGGTTGAGAAAATTGGCAGCTTCTTGCAAATATCCAAACCGATGAATTTGTTGACATCAGAGGAACAAAAAGTATTTGATGAAACTGTCGAGTGTCCAGTGTGCAATCAATACTTCACAAACGAGAATCGTAAAGTGTTTCACCATTCGCACACAGACGGTCGTTTCATCAGCGGAATCTGTAATGCTTGCAACCTCAAAATTCAAAGGCCCAAATTTGTGCCCATATTTTTTCATAATGGATCGAATTACAATTTTCATTTCTTAATTCGGAAACTTGGATATGACACACACAAAAAAGATATTCTTGCTCAAAATGAAGAACGATACATTTCTATAAGTAAGAAAGTTAAGATTTCGGGGACAAACAAAACCATAGAAATGAGGTTTCTTGACTCCTTCAGATTTCTCTCTGCAAGTTTGGACGCTCTAGCAAGTAAACTCTGTGACGAACAATTCACAATTACGAAAGCTAGATTTCCCAACATAGAAATAAAAACTGATTAGAAGTAAAGGGATTTATCCGTATGAATACGTAAACAATGAATCTAAATTTAATGACGACGCTCTCCCTCCTCAAAAATAATTCTTCAGTCAACTGAGAAAAGCAGGAATTACGGACAAAGAATACGAACATGCACAACTGATGTGGGATAAACTAGAATATAAAACATTCGGAGATTATCACAACGCATACTTAAAAATTAGACGTAACAATACTTGCGGATGTTTTTCAAGCATTCAGGAAAACGTCAAGGTCTATTTACAAGTTGGACCCTGCGCATTTCTTCAGCTTCCAGGGATTAGCGTGGTCTGCAATGTTGTCGCAAACAAAAATTAAGTTAGAATTATTAACAGATGTAGACATGTTACTTTTCATCGAGAGAAGGATTCGGGGTGGTATGGTACAATGTGTACAGAGACATGCAGAAGCCAACAACATGCACATGGAAGAAAAATATGATGGGAATAAACCATCGAATTACATTTTTTACATCGACGTTAATAATCTCTATGGATATGTTATGGTACAGAAACTTCCTTATGGAGGTTTCGAATGGATAGAACCAACTTCCATAAATATTATTGATTTTGACGATTGTGAATTTGTTTTTTTTGCAGAAGTGGATATTGACAACCCGAACCTAATTCTAATCAACGCAAGCTTTTATTAACTTTGGAGAAAAAAGAAAGATACGTTCTCCATTATCAAAGTCTACAGTTTATGATTGCGATGGGTGTTAAGGTATTGGATATTAGAAGAGTCCTCAGGTTTAAACATTCCGAGTGGCTCAAACTATACATTGAAACAAACACACAACATAGAACATTTGCCACTTTCGATTTAGACAAAGATTTTTTCAAATTGATGAACAATGCTGTATATACAAGACAATGGAGAACGTGAAAAATCGCGTGGACGTGAGATTGGTTTCAGATGAAAATAAATGCACTAAGTGGGTGGCTGATCCTAGATTTAAATCACGAAAAATTTAAAACGAGAATCTGTCACTTTTCAATCTAGATATAAAAGTGATAAAATTCCGAAAACCAATTTATGTGGGGGCAAAAGTTTTAGATTTAACGAAACTTCACATTTTTCAATTTCACTACAATGTTATGAAACCTTTCTACAACGATAGCATTTCATTACTTTACATGGACACCGACAGTTTTCTTTATAGCATTAAAACATCCAATCTATATGAAGATGTAAAAAATCCGTCCTTATTATGATACTTCTTCCTACCCTCAACCAAACAGATTTGGAATTCCATCTAGTAACAAAGAAGTTCTAGGTAAATTAAAAGATGAGTGTAACGGTGACATCATTCTCGAGTTTGCCGGTTTGCGTTCCAAAATGTATACATTTAGAACTGAGAGCAGCATCACGAAGAAAGCTAAAGTTGTTGGTAAAAATACTGTACAAAACAAACTTTCATTTCAAGACTATATTGATTGTGTGAAGGAATTGAAGCCGCAGCTACGATTGGAAAAAAAGAATCCAAAGTGTAGACCATGTGATTACAACAAACAAAGTTAGGAAAGTAGCATTAGATCCGCGTGATGATAAAAGATGTATTTTGTCTTGTGGGATCCACACGTTGCCTTGGGTGCACTATCGTTTAGATAGTAGTAAGAAATGCATACAATGCACATAATCGAAAAAAAACATCGTACACATACAAAAAAACAATTATTATATCATACAAAAAAAATCATTAATTTTTTACATGCAACTAACGCTACGGCTGGCAAATATTTCTATCAACACAAGCATATAAAATAACCATGCCTATGAATCTGTTTGGCTTCAGGAAGCAAGCTATGAAAGTGCCCGTCCAGACTTCGTCGTCGTCGAGCTTCAACGAACTCCTGCCTTCTATGCTATCTAAACTTAACGGTCTGTTAATTATGCACTTGAATAGCATCCTGACCCAGTACGATGATGACGTGGGCAAAACTTTCTATGTATTCAACAACAACTTGAATTATTACCAATTCCTCATCTCCGGCAAACTGCAGTTCAACATGAACCCTGAGAACAAAGGGGAGGTCAAGGTTTCCTCTGGCAAGAACATCTATCGCATCAAGCATGATAGGATGGATGCGACTACAACGTACGATGTGTCTGTTGGCGATCGTCTGTACGTGGAGCTCTTGGACGACTACGACAAACTCATTCCTCTTTTTGTGGAGATGCGAATCACGTATCCTATAATAAATAATCACAGTGGTAACAATGCCTAACGATATTTTTGGTCACACGAAACGCGACGACCACGGCGACGAGCTACTCATGCTCGACGTCAGGGTGAAGAAGTTGCGAAGCGACCTTCTGGTCCTGCAGTCCACGCTCAACTCCAGCCTCCAGTCAGAGATAACCAGCTTGCAGTCTTAGTGCCTGGACCCCAGCTCAAATCGCTGCTGCAAAAATACACCGACCTCGCGTCAATAGACAACCTCGACAACTTAGCGCTGAGCATAGGCAAGCTGCAAAAAGAATTTTTGAAGCTGCAGCAAACGCAGACCTCCGATGTGGAACAGCTGAATCGACACTTGCAGGACCAAACGAGCACCATCCAGACTGAACTGCAAACCATCATCCAGAGTATAATAACTCAAGATGACTACGAGCGCGTGAATGCCAGTATTGCCAAATTGCAT
The DNA here is from genome assembly GCF_977018435.1 of Lepisma saccharinum. NCBI lineage: Eukaryota > Metazoa > Arthropoda > Insecta > Zygentoma > Lepismatidae > Lepisma > Lepisma saccharinum. The sequence goes on from NC_139237.1 coordinate 59,495,902, forward strand.
GAACAGTTTCAATCGTTCGAAATTCCTACGTTGGAAAGCATCAAGGCTGAGCTTCAAACGGACGCTTTGCATTCAGCCATCAACGAATTTAAAACTAAACTCCAAACGCTACAGGACTTCATCGACAATCTACCTTCGTCCAGCGAGCTGAATGCTATTGCCCGTAGCGTGGCCAACATCAAACTCCAACTTGAGACCTACGAGGATTTCGGGAAGCTGCAAGCCACCGTAACGCACATTGAGGATGCTCTCGCCGTCATCAAAAATGATCTGGCAAACGTACACGAAGCACTGGAATCCAAACTGCCTGGCATCAGAGATACTCTGGCCAGCGTCCAACAGCAGTCACCAAGTTGGAAAATCTAAACACCGAATCAGAGTTGTCGCATTTTCATCACTTTATCGAGGACATACAGACTAAGTTGGAAACTTTGCAACAATCCACCCCCACCCAGGACGACATGACACAATTACAAGAAGGCATACGCGCTGCTGCTGCTGCCTCAGAGTTGGATGAGATGAAAAAAGCTTTGGAGTCGCTCCAAAACACGGTGGCCACCCTATCTACCTCGCAGGAATTGAAAAGCGTGAAGAGAGCTCTCAACCGAATACTCAAATCCGACGAAAACAAATACATCCAAACTGAAATTGAATTGCTTCGGTAGTCTGTTGCAACCTTGCCTACCAACCAGAACATCAGCGAGCTACATGGCTTCTTTGCGGAAATTAAAACCCAGGTCCACAACCTCGCAACCCAGAGCTCCAAGTTGACACTCGTGGAAAGTCTACAGCAGATTATCGCAATGTGAAAGAGCAAATTGGCAGCATCGAGGCGAGCCAGGAATCAGCCGCAAGCAATTTCAGTACCCAACTACACGAAAAAAAACGAAAAATTCAAGAGGCTAATTGTCGATGTGAAGATTAAGCCCGATTACGACACTGTTGTCCGTGCTATCGAGGAACACCTGGAATCAATAAACGGTAGATTGGAGGATGTGGAGAGCGAGGTTCGAACCAATGTAAACACCCTGAACGCCAGCATCGACAATCTCAAGTCCACTGTTGTCATCGAACTGTACAGCATTCCAAACAGGGAATTTTCCTCGCTCTTGCCGAACTCTACATGCTGACTCCTGCCAAAGCCTATCACCAGTTTTTCATCGCTGGCACACTTCAGTTCGTCAAGGTTTCATACTGGTCTTTGCCTCACGCAACCCACTACCCAACCATGACCGTGACGAACATCAGTGACGAGCCTAAAATAAGAGGAGTGGAGTTGGTCGATTTCACCCACCCCGAAACTCGCGAGACTCTCTATGCCGAAGATGCCACTCAAAATATCGACATAGAAATAGGTGACAAGTTGTACCTAGAAAACCCGGCATTGTCTGCGGCCAGAAATCCCATCCAAGCTATATTCTTATTTTTACACAATGTCTAGGAAGTCTATTGTGAACGAGCAGCACAAATCTGCACGGTGAAACTACAAACGACAGCAAGTAGTAACCAAAAGCAAAGACGACCTGTGGCAAGCTGACTTTGTAGAAATGAGCAATGGCAACTTAAAAAAATTACATAAAATCAACAAGGGATACAAGTATCTTCTCACCGTTATAGAGACATTTTCAAAATTTGCGTGGGAATTACCCCTCAAGGCAAAAACAGGAACCCGTGTAGTGGAAGCATTCAAAACTATTTTCGATAAAAGTGACAGTCGACCTCGATTTCTTCAAACAGACAACGGAAAAGAATTCTACAACTCTGTCTTTCGGCAATTTATTGAAAAACAAAATATTCAACATTACTCCACCGTTAGTCACATCAAAGCCAGCGTAGTGGAACGTTTCAACCGAACTCTCAAAACACGCATGTGGAAACAATTCACGCTTCAGGGGAATGACAAGTGGCTCGACATGCTTCCGGAACTTGTTAACAGCTATAATCACAGTTTGCATCGCACGATAAACATGAAACCAGCTGACGTTAACAAATCTTACGAGCAGCGTTTAATTTCTACAGTTTATTGTCCAAAGTACAAATTTACAAGCAAGAAACCGAAATACAAAATTTGAGATCAGGTGAGAATCAGTAAATTTAACCGTGCGTTTGAAAAAGCCTTCACTAAAAATTGGAGTACGAACTTTTCACCGTAGTTCGAGTCTTGCCCGGAAACCGTCACACGTATATAGTAAAAGATAATCGCGACGAAATTCTGAAAGAAAGATTTTACTAAGAGGAACTTTCTAAAACAAAATAACCCGACACATATCTTATTGAAAAAGTATTACGTAGAAAAGGTGACAAACTGTTGGTGAAATGGCTGGGACTCGAGGAAAAAAGTTGGATAGACGCAAACAAGGTGATTGTGTAACGGGTGCTTGGGATGTGGTAAGGCGACTGCCAGATTTTCCATAGGAACGTCAGGATATGAAAACGGCGAGCTCCTACCCGGCAACATTCGCTGCCTCATTGTTGGACTTTCTGGATGTGGAAAAACAACCTTACTTATTGATAATTTTCTTCTTGCACCCAACTGGTTAAACTGGAAGAACAGGCCGAAGTATCGCCAGCTGTCGAAACTGTACGAGGGACTAGGCATAGCTATATTTGCTTCTGAAGTGATACCACTAGACTGCTGTCTCGAAAATTCGGTGGTGGTTTTTGACGATGTGATCCTGGAGAACCAGAACGAAATTCGCAATTTTTTTACTCAGGGTCGGCACAGAGGCATGGACTACTTCTACCTTCCTCAGACTTTTTCCAAAATCCCCAAGCAGCTACTCCGAGACAATGCTAATTTCATTTGTTTGTTTCGTCAAGACTAAAGCAATTTACGATGATTATGTAGGTGGGGACATAAACTACAATCAGTTTTCCAAATTTTGCTCTTCATGCTTCAACCAAGATGATTTCGGATTTGTCACAATAGAAATGACGAGGAAACCCAATAACGGAAATACAGAAACAAAATTAATAATTAATTCATTCTCAAACTATTTTCATCTTCTCCCGACTTGCAACTGTCCCAAATTTCATACATACATAATACATGGATGTGGATGCAATGTAGACGCTTCATGACTTTTCGGAAAAAGTAAGTTTTATTTATAAGGTATAATTTAAAACTTTACTTTCATGGCAATATACATTCATCTCTCGAAACATAAAGTGAGCAGACTCGTGCATTCTTCGTAATTTCCTTGCCGAATTACAGTGTCATTCCCCATGCTAGAATCTTTTGTCAATCAATTACGTTTTCCCTGATTTATTTACAAATTTCATTTTGTTGATTCTACGAGGTGGAAACATGAAATCTTTTCATTTGTTCTGACCCATAAAACGATTTAGAGCACAAAAAAACCTGAACAGTAGTCCTTACTCTTTCGCATATTCCCTATGCTTTAAACGACTTCAACACAATGTATCCTATATAGACTAGTTCCTGAAAGTCCCACCAGATGGCATATAGGTTAATTTTAATCGCGAATGGGTAGGCTTACCATACGTCCGGGATTAGCCCAGACAGTCCTGGTTTTTTAGTGCTGTCCGGGATCCGGGATTGCAAAATGTCCGGGGTTTTGCGAATCTGAACATGAAAATAGCTACCGGTATTGAATATTCACGACCAGAATTTAAAACAAACGAGCCATATCTGAAAAAAGTCATGTCTAGTGAAAAGTGCAACTGTGTCAACTAACAGATAGTGCTACCTAGAACAGAGAGGTTTCCTAAACATCAGAAAATGTATTATTCAATTAAACATTTAAAAATTAATTGATGGATTTTAGAAAATAATGTTAATATTTTTCTTGTACAATTTATAGTTTAATGTTCCAATAAAATATTAAGGCTTTTAAGTAATTTCAATTTATTTTTGTAAAAAAAAAAAGAAATTCAGCATTATCGAGTTGATTGCCAATATGTCCTGGGTTGGACCCAAAAAACCTACCTATGGCTACCATAGAGGCTACACCAAGACAATTCATCCGAGTGCCATTCCAGAGAGGCTACATCAAGTCAGCTCATACCTGGGACACACCATAGAGGGTACACTAGGGCAACTCATTCAAGGGCCATCCCAGAGGCTACACCAGGACAACCCATACCAGGGCCACCCCCAGAGAAGCTACCAGGACAACGCATACCAGGCTACCAGAACAACCCATACCAGGATCACCCTAGAGAGGCTACCAGGACAACCCATACCAGCCCCCCCCAAATAGTCTGCCCCAGGACGACCGACACGAAGACCACCACCAAGCATCAGCCATTGCCCTATCAACAAACAATGTAACTATGCTTTAAAAAAAAGAAAGAAAAAAAATAAGAACAAAAAAACAAAGAAAAAGTAAGTAACCAGCAAAGCAGGATAGATCAGGGAAATGTCATGGGAAGGTGAACGAGCATAAAAGCTTATAGTAAAAACAACTTTAACTATCAAGGCGACGACAATAACAAAATTCCTCTGGCTACACAGAATCCAGCTTGCAACTGCCAGGTTGCTTTTCCTAATCGAAAGAGAGAAGTAGTGGCACGGTAGCAGGGCCGGCGGAAGGGAGGGGGGGGCGAACCATGCCACAGCCCAGGGCGGCAAAATTTGAAGAGAAAGAAAAAATAAGCCAATTGAAAACTTGAACGTTATAATATTATATTATATTATATTATATAACTTGGAAGATATGCCAACCCACCGTTCTGAAGGGACATATCAGTAGTCTCACTTTAAAACCACTCAGTGCCACAAGGTGGGAAAGCAGATTCGATGCCTTAACTCCGTTGAGATATCAAGTGGGAGAGGTCTTTGATGCGCTCCTTCAAATAATTGGCGACAATAAAACTGTTCAAATGGTCGCACATGAGGCTCAGTATATTGCAAACCAGTTGTGGGGTTTACATTTCTTTGCTCACTAGTTATCTGGTATGACATTTACTCCACGTAATGTAATGAGCAAATATCTTCTAAACATAAATCTACGATTTGTTAGATGCTGTTAGATGATTTCTTGCAAACATATCAGCGCTTTGAAGAAAGCAGGAGTGATGAAAAATTTCAAAGTTTCTTAGGCGCCACTTGGCCGCCTGGCAGGGACTCCCTCCTTCCACTCGTGGAGGCGTCGGGGGCGGCGACCTGTGAGTCCTGGTTGATGAGAGAGAATTGGCATCGAATTTAGATATAGATGATCCAAAGATAGGCAACACTCTACAGGGTCGAAATCGAAAGAAGTAGTAGTTTCACTATGATGAAATTGTTGAAGATCCACAAAACGGAAAAAAAGTTTTTTTTTTTTTAATACCGAGTCCTAGACGATTATTTTAGCTCTAAGAGAAATATTTGAGCAGCTTAAACATCATAGTGAATCTTTCAATGTCTTTTATGACATTAGTAAGCATAAAGACATGCCATTTGATCTATTGTCTGAAAAGTGTAGAAAACTTGCAGGAATGTTAACACATGAGGGTTACTGAATTATGAATATGAACTAAATTTGCTTTCGGCTATACTAAAACAATTACACCAAAGGAGACCTTAAACTGATAAAGGGTCATGATTTTGCACCTAATGTGAGTGTGGAACTTCCAATTTATTAACTTTATCGGTAACCATGGCAAGTGGCGAACATTTTTTTTTTAAATTAAGGTTAATAAAAATACTATCTTCGGTCAATCGTGTCTGGAACACGCTCGTTTCCATTTTATGCAAGATAGCACTCGATCTTGGCCAATTTGGAGGTGATGTGATCAGCACCACTCTCCAGCAGCCTTTATCTCCCAGGGTTGTCACCAGGTACCCATTAATTTTAGGCTGGGTGAACCCCAGAGCCGCTTTATGCTGGAACAACGCAGGAAAGGATTTAGACTTTAGACAACCTACGCGGGAGATCCGGGAATATTACATTTTAAAAATCCAATCATATATCACAGACTTACAACGGTAAACATATGAAGTCAAGCCTTCATTTCTTCCGTATTACTTGTTACAATTAAGATACTTTTAATTGAGAGAGAGAGAGAGAGAGAGAGTTTTCATAAAATATAATAATAATATAAAATTAGTGTCGCATTTTTTAAAGTTTAACTGTGGTCGAGCGAGATATCCTTTTGTGTTTAATAGTATTGATATAGCTTAACAAGTCTCATAATTTATTTTATAGTTTGATGTTTTACTTAGGAATATATTGATTTTCAATATCCCGTTGCTGCTTAATGACAGGAGGAAGGGGACGTTCGAAAGGGAACGACATCTGCCGCCACTGTCCAGGGCGGCAAAATGACTAGCGCCGGACCTGCAAGGTAGCTTGCAAGCTCATCAGAAACACGGCACGTGGCAAGTCGGATAAGTACCGCGGATTTTTGGAAACATCAGGGGCGCGTCAAATATCTGAGCGCTCAGCGAGCAACGTGATCGCTCGGCTACTTGACGGCCAAATAGGCGTTGATCCGCGAGCGCTGCTCACTTGATCGCTGAGTGAACTTGAACCTTGCTCGCCACAGATTTGAGCCACAGAATATAGCGTTTTTGTGTTTCGATCTCGTGAGGCAGAGGGAAGAAGAGGAATACTGTAAGAGGATGGCGACCAATGAGGGAAATATTTATGATGAACGGCTTTCGATATAGCGTAATTAGAGAGGAAGTTCAAGTAACCGAAGGTGATGTAATAATAATATTCCAGTTTTTTTGTAATTGAATTAAAATAATAGTGTTGTTTATTCCAAATAATAAATATTGAATGTAAATATACACCGTAGTTTCGGAAAGTTGTGCAAGTGTGTGAAAACGAAAGTTTCGACAGTTTTGATCACATCAACTATTCTATTTCCAGTCCATAATTAACAGCATTTCAAACACCGAAATGTTGTCCACTCGACGCAGCCACATTGACCACAGATTATTCAAAGGCAAGGCTCTGATAGTTTGATCAATGAGCAAACTCCGTCATGTAAATGATCTGTCTGCTCAAAGAGCGAAAATCTTGCTCAGCGAGCGTCGCTCAGATACTTGACGGGCCCCTGGAGTGTGCAATGCGCGCCACCGATCAGCTGCTGACATCGGACGCCTGATATCCTGAGTGACTGCCACGCTCGTGCCGTGATCGTCACCAGAGTCCGAGACGACAGAGGAGTGGCCACCTGATTAGGTGAGTGTGCTTTGCTCGCCCCCCTTCCTTCTCTTCAATCTGCAGAACTCAATTGCACATCGTTTTACTGCTGTAGCCCTGAGTGGCATCCCTCGTACCTCATTAACACCCTTGTCACATTTATATATAAGTAGTATAATCAGGAAGGTTCAAAATAACACTTGGTACGAGGCCTATTATTTTTATTAATTTAAGCACAATGGTAAACCCTATTTTGATGATGTTCTTATCGATTTTATACTATTGCAAATCTGTGATTTTTTACCTCACACTTGGTACGAGTGTCGAGATCTATTGTTTTTTATTAATTTAACCACAGTGGAAAACGTATTTTGACGATGTTTTTGTCGATTTTATACTATTGCAAATCTGTGATTTTTTCACCTCGTACTTGATACGAGTGTTATAATTTCTTACGAGTTAAATTACGTAACATTACATAATATTGTGATGCTCTCATATTAAGCTTCCTTTTATTGTATTTTTATGAAGGTAAACTATTGCTTGCATCATGCTTATGCAACAGGCTATTACATAACATTACGCAACATTACAATGGTACAGATGGTAACTTGTTGCATCATGTTTATGCAAACAGGTTATTACGTAACATTATAGTGACTTGTATTTGACGTGGTGTTTTCTGGTTTTCAACATGGTTTTGCGATTAGGCTATTTAAAGGGTTTTCGCATTACAGATTAGTCAGTATCGTGAGAGTGTTTGAAGAGTACGGAGATGTTGTTGCAGTGCTCCTTATTTTTTGATAAAAGCTAAGTTTTTTAACTTATTTTAAAACTACATACTATTTATTATTTCAAGTTTAAAGGCGTTTCAAGTATTTTTCTTTTGTTTTTTTATAGTAATATTGATCAGATTTAGTTTTGATGTTATTTGTTGTCTTCGAAAAAATTCTATATAACAACGTAGCTAAAAATTTTATCGTAATAATTATTCTTTTATACTTAGTACAAATATTTAATTTATTTTGAAGGTGATTTAAGTGGTTTTTTCACATGGATTGAATTTTGACTTAATTGTGCGTTTTGGTTTTTTTGTATTTTCCCGAGAAATTTTATATATAAATACCTGAGCTGAAAAATTCTATTATAAATATGACTATTGTTTTTTAAGTTACATTCTATCAATTATTGTAATTATCTCATTGAAGTTTGAGTCGATTGTGCGTCTTATTCTTATTTACTTAATTTTTTCGATTTGCGTTTTCTCTAGAAAAGCATATTAAAAAATGTCATCTACCAATTTCATCGAATGTGCTATTTGTGGGAAATCAATCTCCAAAACTAATATTAGCAAGCTTAGGGCAAGATGTAGTGAAACAGGTTCGAAAATAAATCGTTTGGTACGTACTAAGCCTTGTCCTCAATGCGAAAAAATAATTAGCATTGCACATTTAAGTAAACACATGAAGATTTGCAAGACATCAACCGGACATGGAACATTGAAAAGAAAAATTGATCATCCTGAAACTGAAGCTTCTACTTCCAAACAAATTAAGATGTCTAATGACCAAAAGCCGATTAGATCTGCATTCAACAATCAACTTCTGGATTTCTGTTTTACTTCGAAACCAGGCTGTGATATTTCTAGTTTCTCGAATGAAATTAAAACATCTATCATAAATATTTTGAAAAATAAACTGGAAAACAACTCCATAAAAGTATATGTTGAACTAATCTGTAAATATGAGAAAACCAATGGTACCAGAAATATTATTTTTCACAAAACGAAAAACCAAGTTCTTTATTTGGCAGACATTGATAATTTGAACGTTTTTTATTCTAATCTTACTAGTGAATTGATTAGAAAACACGACGAGTTCGAGGGTGAGGGTTCGGGTTGGTGTTTATGCGGAAGTCCTCACAGATTAATCGCTTATGTAAACAAATTTACACCTTTTTCTGCTTCCAGCTACGTTCCACTTCCAGTAGAAATTCAGCATAAGAGAGCCGTGCTGAATATTCATAACACCGACAATAAGTGTTTTATGTGGTGCATTTTAGAGGCACTTCACCCGGTTCATTGTTCAAATAATCCGCAACAGGTTAGTCAATACACACAATATGTAGACGAGATTGAATATGCTATGACAGGCATCGAATACCCTGTTGCTATTTCCGACACAACAAAGTTTGAAAACAGGGTACGAAATGGAGAAGGAAACCGATTAACTATAAATGTATATTCGTATACTTCAATTAAACATTTTGTGCATCCCATTAGGATAACTAATATTGTTGATGACGAAGCCTTAGAAATCAATCTGCTTCTTATTGCTGACAATAATGTTCATCATTACACGCTAATACGTTCACTCTCTCGCTTGGTCAGAAGCCAAACAACCAAGCTTTGTACGCACATTGAAGTTTGTCCAAGGTGTTTAACCGTATTCGACGATCGTGACCGACGTAATTACCAACATTTCAAGAATCAAGAAATTGCCAAACAAAAACTTGCTGAACATAAAATCTACTGTGGAGTTAACAGACCGGCTCGTATGTTGATGCCCAAAGCAAATGAATTCGAAGAATTTAAAATGCACAAGGCCTTGTTGGAACATCCGGCCATTATCATTGCAGACTTTGAGGCTTTTCTCAAACCATTGTCCTATTGCGATCCGGATCCCGAATTTTCTTCCAAACACCGTACCAGTTTCATGATCCAAATAGTTTTGGATATGTTGTTGTTTGGCAGGATAGGATAGATAAACCATATATATATCGCGGACCGAATGTTATTGAACTCTTTTTTAAAAAAATGGTGGAGGAGGTTGAGAAAATTGGCAGCCTCTTATGCCAATCGAAATCAATGCTTCCATTATCCAGCGATGAACTTCAATCTTACAATAACATCGAAACGTGTCCGGTGTGTGATCAACATTTCACGGATGAGAATCGGAAAGTATTTCACCGGAAACTACATTAGTGGAATCTGTAACACCTGTAACCTCAAAATCCAGAAGCCTAAATTCGTACCAATATTTTTTCACAATGGATCCAATTACGACGTCCATTTTTTAATTAGGAATCTTGGATACGATATGCAAAAATAGATATTCTTGCTCAAAACGAAGAACGTTATATTTCTATAAGTAAAAAAGTTAAGATTCGAGGAACGAATGAAATCATAGAGATGAGGTTTCTAGATTCTTTTAGATTCCTATAGGCAAGTCTCGATGCTTTAGCGAGTAAACTCACTGACGAACAATTTAAAATTACAAAAGCTAGTTTTCGCAACATACACGTAGAACTGATTAAACGTAAAGGCATTTATCCTTACGAATATGTAACTGATGAATCTAAATTTGACGATGACACTCTCCCACCTCAAAAAGAATTCTTCAGTCAACTGAAAAAAACGGAATTACGAATGAAGAATACGAACATGCGAAATTAATATGGAAGGAATTGAGATGCAATACTCTCGGCGATTATCACGATGCATATCTCAAATTAGACATAACAATACTTGCTGATGTTTTCCAGGTATTCAGAAAAACAGCAATAAATATTTATAAATTAGATCCACCATACTTCTACAGTCTTCCTGGTTTGGCGTGGTCTGCTATGTTGCTCCAGACCAGGATCAAGTTGGAATTGATATCGGATGTGGACATGTTACTTTTTATAGAAAGAGGGATACGTGTTGGGATGGTGCAATGCTCACAGAGATACGCAGAGGCAAACAATATTCACATGTCTGAGAATCAATACGATGCAAATCGTACATCGAATTACATATTTTACGATGACGTAAACAATCTCTATGGATTCGCAATGATACAAAAACTTCCATACGGAGGATTCGAGTGTATAGATCCTATTTCAATTGATATTAATCATTTCAACGATCGTGAATTTGGTCTGTTCATTGAGGTAGACATTGAATTTCCAAATAATTTGCATGATACTTTTTCCGATTTACCTCCGGCTCCCGAAATTAAATGTTCACCTGATTCTAATTAAAGCAAGCTTATGTTAACTCTGGAAAGAAAAGATAGATATGTCGTCCACTACAAGAATCTTCAGTTTTTGATTGGGAAGGGTGTTCAGGTAGTAAATGTGAGAAGAATTCTCAAGTTCAAACACTCTCCATGGTTAAAATCTTATATTGAGACCAACACGAGACACAGAACAGCTGCCATTTCAGAATTAGATAAAGATTTTTATAAACTAATGAATAATGCCCTTTATGGAAAAACAATGGAGAATGTCAGAAAGCATATAGGCATAAAATTGGTTTCAGATAATAATAAATGTAGAAAATTGGTATCTGATCCTAGATTCAAATCGCGAAAAATTTACAACGAGAATTTAACACTTTTTAATCTAGATATAAAATTAATAAAATTCAGAAAACCTATTTACGTTGGTGCAACAGTTCTCGACTTGTCGAAACTGTACATGTTCGAATTTCATTATAATATTATGAAACCCTTCTATAATGATAAGCTGTCAAATTTGTAAATAGACACACATAGTTTTATTTATGACATACAAACACCTAACCTCTACGAAGATCTTAAACATCCTTCCATGCTTGGATATTTCGACACTTCTTCCTATCCTCAACCTAACAGATTTGGAATTCCTTCCTACAACAAGAAGGTTCTCGGCAAATTAAAAGATGAGCGTAACGTTGATATTATTGTTGAGTTTGCGTTCGAAGATGTATACATTCAGAACAGTGAGTAGCGTCACGAAGAAAGCAAAAGGAACGTGCAAAGATACCGTGGAAAACAAACTAACATTCCAGAATTATATTTGTTGCCTTCATTCACAGTCGAGGATACTTCGAGAGGATAATAGAATACAAAGCTCAAACCATGAGATTACAACGAATAAAATAAAAAAGTAGCCCTGGATCCACATGACGACAACAGGTGTATTCTCGAGTGTGGAATCCATACTTTGCCTTGGGGACACTTTAGTTTAGAAGTTAATAATAATTGCACTCAACACATGTGAAAAAAATAAACCTAACATCAAACCAAAATTTTGAAAATAACAAAAAAAAATCTACACGTAGTCTAATTTTTTTATATATTATTCTCTCCTATTAAAATTTATCTATCACTCTTTCATTTTTTACATCATAAATATATGATTTCTCCACAATTAAAATTGCACTGCATGTTGTATTTTCAGGTAGAGTTTCATGAAATTCACATACTAATTTAATATTAGTTCGATCATTTATAACTACCAATTTTCTTTTTGACGCATTTATTAAAAACATTGGTCTGTGAATTATGAACTCATCTGGATTATAATACATGTCAATATTACCTTCAGTTACTCTTTTAAATGCACTATAAGCTTCATATAATTTTAAATAATCTTGTTCTGTAATATTTAAATTGTAATTTTCACGAGGAAATACTTCATTTCTGCCATTCTTCAGATACACATTTTTAACTTTACAATTATCAAACTGGCTGCTATCTTTTTCCTGATTGTCATCTCTCCCTGTTTGAAACAGTACAGCTACGAACTCTGGTATGTGATATTGCAAAGATTGGAACTGATTAGTAATGTCAAATTCAAACAATTTACCCTCCACTGACCTCTGAATGCATTGATAAGTATAAAATTGAATCGGAATTTGAGGATTTTTAAAAATGTTGGCTTTGTATTTGAGAGCATAATTTGATTCATATTCAACTATAGGCATTCGCAACTCCATAGACTGGATCACACATTTCGCAGCTTCAGGTAAACTAGCCTCATTAGCTGTTCCATCTGCATTCAAAGTTTTGTTTCTCATGATGGCATTATGATCTTTGGGTGTTCTGCGAAATATGACACTCAAACCACCTTTCCACATAATTTCTTTATAATCAGAGAAAAATCCAATTAGCAATCTCATGGGGAACAGTACTGTGTGACATTTTGCTTGAATTTTTGTTCCAGTGCGAACCCACCAACTTTATAATATGCACTCTCTGATTTGAACAGTTTCATTGTCCCAACTGTAGTGGATGTAATTCCAGGACAATCAATCCTGTCAATCACTGTACCATGCTTCCTGACTTCAATTTGTGAAAATAAGAATGGAATAAAATTATCTACAAGTTTTATATTAGACCCGGGGAGGGGATATTCTTCACCATTACTTTGTTTTACAATATCAAATTTTATATACAGATCAGATCTATGTGGATGAATGAATCCATCCTCCACCGTGATGTCATACTGTATGTGTTTAATGGGCTGATTCAAATTTTCAAATGTCCTCCTGTTTGGAGGGAAAGACTGTAATTCATAACTCTCAATATTTTCCATCTTGGTATTTATTTATATATTTTAAATATTAATTTCTATTATTACAGTGCTATAAGCACCAGCAAAATCGATGATTTCATTTTTCTCATTTGTAATTGTTATCTCTATGTAATTAACTTTATCAATAGAAACAAGGAAATAGACTGGTGGAATTGGGGAATAGAAGATAGGTTCCATAAATTCCGAATTCGGTTTAAATGTAGCAATAATACCTGTCTCTTTGTGGCTGCAAATCGAATTTTCTTCTGCTTTGATAATCATACCTTTGGCAATATTACAGTGAATATTCAATGTCTCAATAGCTAAGAATTTCCGTATAAATTTACCTATGTGCCTAACACCTGGTTCTAATTTGCTATTGTTCTCGAATCCTAGAAGTTCTCCCATGGTAGATAAGTCCACTGTTTCATTGGTAGTTACAATCCCTACTCTATGTGTTACAGAATTTTCAGAAAGCAAGACAGTGGTTGGAATTTCAAATTGTAAAGTAGATAAGTTATACTGTCCGGGAGGAATAATTATTTTTTCATTACCTACTAATATAGTATTGTTGTAGGTAGTTACATTCGGAATCAGATACATGCTGTAGAAAGCTCTCAGAGCTATGGATTTTGGATAGATAATATCATTGTGAAGATGTAGTTTCAAAACCGAAGTTTCGCTGGAGAGATGAAAAATTCCCATATTTAATATATAATACAGCTTTTTGAAAATCTTTTAATTTGATGTTTGGTATTTTATTTAAAATTCTGAGCATCGTAATACAAACATGACCACATATAATTTGATCGAAATCTTGAATACGATAGTTGTTGTAATAAATTTTAACATGTTTCAAGTAACGAATTATTTCTGTAGGGGGTACCCCTCCGAAAGAATCGAAAATAAAAGCATTGTCATTTTGTTTATAATAGCATATCCGATGAGTACCAACGTTTTCGGACTTGTCCAAATTCACCACGCCACATTCCCGAGAGTGAGGACTACCTTTAGGGAGATAATCAGACATGAAAACCCCCCTGAAGTGTTTAATTTTAAATATTTTAATTAAAGATTCAATGTCTTGGTTGGTAAGAGCTTCTTCTTTTTTTTAAAATTTTCTGAGTGCTCTAGACTTCACACCTTTGCCAATTTCTTTCTCCATGGCAAGATTATGACGCTTTTGCTCTTCGAGTTCTGCCTTATTTTTTTTTCGAATCAATTACAGTTTTGGTTATAGCAACACTACCCCCAGCTAAGCTCCCAACTGCCCCCAATGCAGCTAGGATAGCTGGAATGCTGAATATAAATCCACCACTGTGTGCTTTCTTTTTTGTATTTTGCAATCGTTTTAATTGTGGCGTACTGAGTAATAATTTCATTCCGTTCCCTTTGGCTATACATTGCCTCTTCTTTTCTTGTTGTTTTTTTAGTTAAAATCGAATTAAGTTTTAAATTTTTTAAGATCATGATATGGTATTTGGTATACAACTCCTTTTGGTTTCATGTTGTTGTTATTATTATTATTATTTTTCAGGGTATTTATATTACAAACCCCACCCTAATTTTTGTTTTGTATTCATAGCAATGGTTGTACCCAACGCTGTTATCTTTTCACCCAATGATGCATCTCTGCTTGTTAATCTTCCAAAAGCTGCCTCTTCCAGTTTTTGATCAGCCACATGACGATCATTCAGATCTTTGTGTGTGTTCTATGCAATATCATGTTCTTTGCAAGCTGCATCCACAGGATTAATACCCCTGTCCCCTCTTTCTATTCGTTTCTCAAGTTTTGTACCAGGACCACAATATTGGTAACCAGGTACGTGTAACTCGAACGGAAGTTTATTAATAATATCATTCACTAAACCTCGACCCTCTGATATATTCCAGAATTTAGGAGGTAAAGTATTGATAATTTTAATTAAGTATCCTATACCTTTAGGATCATTTACAATAAAATTAGCTAATTTGTCACTAATCATGTGTACAATACCCACTTTTTAATTATGGAAATTATTGTTCCCAGCATTTTCCTCCCCTGCTATAACCAGCAACCTATCTATAAGTTTTCTGACATCGTTTATCCATACAAATTCCTTAGGTAGAGTATTGTATTGTTTGATACCACTACCGGTTTTTAGTTGATTCCAGATAGGTTTAATGAGATTTTTGTATTTATCCCCGCTGGTCGATTTCACACGTATTTGACTGGCATCGTTATTTTTGTACAAAGCATCAGAGAGTGTCAAAATTTCAGAGTAACTTTGATAATCATCTTCTGTAAATTTTTTTGGTTGTTTTTTGGTAATAAGCTCCCATAGCCCTACGGTACCAGGATATCTGGACCAGCTGTTTATCCCATCCAAATTAATTTTTATGTTATCCCCTTCAAATGTAACTTTAGATTTACCAATTTTCCATACTACGCATTCATTACCCTCCATAGTTGGATACAAACCAAATACTTCATCTTTCTCGAATTTTCCAGTACTCAAATAATCCCTTGCCAGGGGACCCAACTCGATTTCCCCTGATTCTTCCATAGCTGCTTTAGCAGGTGGTTCCTTAAGTACCAGGAGTGTGTGGATACTAGATAATGGCGTAGGAGGGAAATCTGCATAATTTTTTGCAGTAAGAGGTACCAATTCATTGATGAGGTTTTTATTTTGTTCTGTCACACTCTTAATCTCTTTACCGAGACCACTGATTGCATCGATAATAGGCTGGTCTTGACGCTTGTGTTGTTCGTAGAAACCTCGATTATCTGATTTCCAACCTTTGAAACGTTTGGACAAGTACTCTCGAAATTTCGAATTATCTTCAATTTTGTCTTTCGTCATATTTTTGTTGATTAATGGTTATTTTATATCGTTTCAACGTTTAAAAAGTCGTTGATTTTATTTCTAAACTAACCATTGTTAGATTTCCAAGACATGTCGATAGTAACAAATCCAAAATCGTCGCTGTTATAACAAGATGAACAGAATTTTGAAAATTGGTTGTAATTTAAGTCTCCTCCCACATAATCATCGTATACATGTTTCAAATTAGTATGATCTTGACGAAACAAACAGATTAAGTTTGTATTATCTCGTAGTAACTGTTTGGGAATTTTGGAATAAGTTTGAGCTAAATAAAAGCAGTCTATTAATTTGTGACGACCCTGTGTAAAAAAATTTCTAATTTCATTCTGATTTTCCAGAATAACATCATCGAATACCACAACAGAATTTCTGAAACATTGGTCGAGAGGTTTTATTGTTGATGCAAATGTAGCTATGCCCAGTTCCTCGTACAACTTCATGAGTTGTTGGTATTTCGGTTGTTCTAAACTTTTAGAAAACGCATACAAATGTCTATTTTTCCAATCTAGCCAATTGGTGGCAAGCAAGAAATTATCAACCAGCAAAGTGGTTTTTCCACAAACTGATGGGCCTGCAATGATGCATCCTATGTTATCAGGTAACAACTCTCCATTTTTTATTGGTTTCCACTACATCTGGTAAACGCTGTACCACATTCCATGTTGGTGTCAAAGAATCACCTGGTTTGTTTCTATCCAACTTTTGTCTGGCAGACCTAACCATTTCACATACAATTTATTATTTTTCTTCTTCAATATTTTCTCGATTAGATATGTATCTCGATATTTTGTTTTACTAAGTCCCTCTTCATAGAATCTCAATTTCAATATTTTGTTATGATTATCTTTTATTATATATGTATTTCTATTCACTGGTAAAACTTGAACCACTGAGAATAACTCCGTACTCCAATTTTTAGTAAAACCCTTCTCTAATAATTGTTTATATTTACTGACCCTTACCTGATCCCCTATTTTAAACTTTGGCTTCTTGGTAGTATATGTATATTTTTTACAATAAACAGTAGAAATCAATCGTTGCTCATCAGATTTAGTTACCTCAGCAGGTTTCCTGTGAATAGTACTGTGTACTGTATTGTTATAATCATGAACTAGCTCGGGTAAAATTTGCACCCACTTATAATTACCCTGTAGAGTAAATTGTCTCCACATGCTATTTTTTAATGTTCTGTTGAATCGTTCCACTATACTAGCTTTCAGATCACTGTATGTAGAATAATGTTTAATATTATGTTGTTGCATTAACTTAGCAAATGTAGAATTGTAAAATTCTTTCCCTCTATCTGTCTGTAAATATTTTGGTATCCTTCTCTCACTAAATATCGACTTAAAAGAATCGGTAACACAAGTACCAGTCTTCGATTTTAAGGGAACAGCCCATGCATATTTGCTAAAAGTATCAATAACTGTAAGCATATAGTTGTAACCATGATTTATCTTATCCAAATTTTTTAAAGTCCCCCTTGGGGGGGGGCATCTCGATCAGATCAGCCTGGAAGAATTCATTTATACCTTTTGTTACTACACTTAATCGCTTGTAATTGCGACCGGCTGGTTTGTGTAATTCATGAACTATATATTGTGTTGACATCGAGTTCGAAGTGAGAATATCGCATAAAATAGATTGTCCTCAGGGTATAACCACTTTATGTCAAATACTAGCTTGTCACCAATTTCAATATCAAAAACTGATAATCGTTCGTCGTCATGTACTTTATATTTATTGGTAGACTCATCCCAGTATGCAATAGGTATTTGAACTGCCTTGTGTATACCATCTTTTCGCACTATAGTAAACTGAGGAACTTCAATATGTTTTCCATGTTTTAGAAAACTAAACTTCATAAATCGTAAACTACCATCAACAAAAAATTCATGTACCTGACTGTACGGATATAATTTGTAAACATTGCCAGCATTGACGTACGTCCAGTGCCTTCGTGCATTTGGAACACTTCGTAACATAACAATTTCCATAGAATAAAATTGACGAGTATCTAAGTCATCTAGTCTGCTTAATACCGGTTCCAAGTGTTGATTGATAGTACGAACCAACTCATCGTAGCTAGGTTTGATTTTTACATCAACATACAGTTGTTTATATTCCTCTTTGAGATCGTGAAGTTGAGTAGCAAAACCTGATAAAGCAGATGCTTGACTTGCTTCAAGAGTAGTAATTTGTAACGTAAATTAGAAATAATCTCCTGTAAATTTTCTACAAGTTTCAATTTAGAACTCTGGGTAGCAAGATCGTGTACTTGACTTCTGATTTCTGTAAATAATGCATGTAGTTCATTAATTATTTGATGGTTGGGGAGACTAGCAACAGTTTCTCTGATTTGCGCACTTTCTCCTTGAATGTTTTTGATATTCTCAGATTTTAAAATTCAATGTACTGCTCTCCTCATAGCTCTGATTTCCTGAGAAGTAGGCAAAGCAGCTACAGTATTCTGAAGTGTGGTGAGAGTTAATTTTATAGCATCGAGTTCTGTTGCATCAGCTGCATTTTTCAAAATTTCTTGCAATTGCGTTATGTCATCCTGCGTAGGTGTAGACTGTTTCAGTGTCTCTATTTTACTCTGAATGTCGTCAATAAGATGATGGAAATGCGATAATTCTAATTCAGTATTCAAGCTTTCAAGCTTAGTAACTTGCTGTTGAACTATAGCTAGAATATCAGTAATGCCAGGCAGTTTCGATTCCAGAGTTTCCTGTACACTTGTTAGCTCATTTCTCATAGTTGCCATAGTATCTTCTATGGTACCTTGTATCTTCCCAAAATCTTCATAAGTCTCCAACTGCAATTTGATGCCGGCAACGCTCCGAGCAATAGCATTTAATTCAGAAGATGAAGGTAAATTATTGATAAAATCTTCCAATGTCTGTAGTTTCGATTGAACTTCTGTTATAGCTGTATGCAGTTCATCTGTCTGTAATTCAGATTTGATACTCTGCAATGTAGGAACTTCGAAAGATTGAAACTTTTCTTGCAATTTAGCAATACTAGCATTTACCTGCTCATATTCTTCTTGAGTTTTGATTTTCTGGATGATGGTTTGCAGTTCAGTACGAATATTATTTGCCTGGTCATTAGTATATTTCTCAAGCAAAGATTTAAGTTCTCCATCAATTTTTACTATAGGATCAATCAGTCGAGTTCGAATATTTGTAATGTATGCTTGAATATTTAGATTTGACGAATTCTGTAATATGAGTAAATCTGATTTCAGTTGCTTTAGACGTACATCTAAACTGGCAATCTCGCTGGAATTATCTGGAATCTCCTGTCACCTTCTATTACCAAATATATCCACGTTTTTTGTGTTTTTTATGTATTTTATATATTAATAAGAGGATAGATTATTCTTATTTCGATAAACAGAGGAATCAATTTATCATACTCTCCAATTATCTCAGCAAAAAAACTTCACCAGCTTACACATCATAAGACGTATCAGGAAGTAATGTACTATGTTTAATTCTATACAAATTTCGACCTATGTGCAAAACTGCCGCATTCGGTGGAGAAACGTTTATTTGAATTTTCCTACTAACAGGTAAGTTATATGATGATAAGTTATTATTAAATACAAATAAGTGCTTTCCAGTATCCTCGTCAACATGAGACCAAATACTATTCAAGTGATCAAGAAGTAACCCTTTCAATTGATGATAAATTTCTCTAAATACATCCATGTTCACTGGAATTCTCTCTACAGGCTGATTATGTTGTTGCTTCTTAAACCCAAAAATATTCATGACGTTTTATTTTATATTAGCTATTTTATTTATTATATATAAAATATATATTTGTACTAAGTATAAAAAAATACATGTAATAAAAAAAATATCCCCCTGTGCTTAGCACATGAAAAAATGTATAGAGGAGCACTGCAACAACACGTCCGTACTCTTCAACTGATCTCGCAAAACTGACAAATCTGTCACGTCACATCTTACCATAACAGATTAGTGCTTTATTAAGTTTCAGTTTTTTGTAAGACTATGCCTCGGTATGTCTTTAGTGTTATTTTTCATGTTGGTATATATTGTAAAATATCAAGATAATATCAGACTCTGCAACTATCGCAGAGTATTTTGGTGTGGTATTTAGATAGGTTGCATAAATTCAAATAATGTAATGCAAAAAAACTCTTTAAGCAGCCTAAAAACATCTGAGACAAAAAGCTAATCAGAAAACACCACGTCAAATACAAGTCATTATAATATTACGTAATAACCTGTTTGCATAAACATGATGCAACAAGTTAACTTCTGTACCATTGTAATGTTGCGTAATGTTATGTAATAGCCTGTTGCATAAGCTTGATGCAAGCAATAGTTTACCTTTATAAAATTACAATAAAAGGATGCTTAATATGAGAGCATCACAATATCATGTAATGTTACGTAATTTAACTCGTAAGAAATTATAACACTCGTATCAAGTACGAGGTGAAAAAATCACAGATTTGCAATAGTATAAAATCGACAAAAACATCGTCAAAGTAGGGTTTACCATTGTGCTTAAATTAAAAAAAATAATAGGCCTCGTACCAAGTGTTATTTTGAACCTTCCTGATTATACTACTTATATATATGTATATATATTATTTCAGAAGTATTTCTATCCCTGAAGTATAACAATGCATCAATTTGCAATTGCAAGCCGGCATGTGAAGAAATTATTTACAAAGAGATAGAAGTGAGATACGTTGGAGGGGGGACGTAAGTAAATCGTATATTTATTTATTTACTTAAAGTTTTAGGTATTCTGAACGACCATTTTATACTGAAACGATAACAGCAACAACACAAATGGCACAGGAACAAATATTATTAAATAACATTAAAAAGTTACACTTACTTTCATAACGATGGTCGGAAACTGGTCCGACAAGAATCCGTCATCATCTGGTTTCAGATTATTGTGTGCTAGTGCGAAGGAAGTCAAGATTTAAATGGTTGATTAGAAAATAGGTTCTAATTTTTTACTATTGATGATTTATGATTTTACCATGATAGTTTTAAAATAATTGAGTCAGTTAAATATTCATTAATTTTACTGAAAACTTTCTAATCCGTATTTAAACCTGTAGATAGACATGTGATTTTTTTTCCATGTGATGGATGTATTGTCAATAATTTTACTTTTGAGTCGCCGTGACATTTTATAATTTAAAGTTTTTTTTAAAGGCGAAGTTCGAATAAAGTCGAATAAAGAATCTTACTCCGGCAGCCGTTGCCCTGTCTCTCTGTCCATTCGTGTCAACTATGAACATGCCATATATTGTTAGTGTAACAAACACTAAATTTGGTGGTTTTGTCGGAATATTTTAAATATGATATCTGGACGGACACGATCCTGCCGTATAGCGTATCTATTATGTATTTATAGGGTAAGGACGGGCCAAACGAAAATCCCCTAAGAAAAGTACGAATATTTTTGAGTTGATCTTGTTGGAAGTGCGTCAGTTGGAGTTGTGAGTTGAAGCAGAACGTGTGATTGAAGAATCAAAACTAATTCAATCTCAATTCCTGACCAGGTAAGGCAAGTGTTACATGCGGAAATTGCCACGTCCTCTCACGTGAGCATGTGCCAGCTTAGCACAGGGTAGAAACGATGAGATACCTCTGGGTACAGATCAGGGTGACTAACACTACGAATATATGGAAAGAAACAATCGATTTAACCCACTACGGAGGGTACAATTCGTAATATATTCTTGAATAATCATGTACAAATATTAGATAACTTTGGAAATCTTTTCATACAATATTTTTCTTCTATTTTTATTTCTTATTAATTGTAGCCAATCTTCTTTGGGCTTCTTCTTCTTGTAATCGATGAGGCTTCTTCTTCTTATAATTAATACGGCTTCGTCTTCTTGTAATTAATAAGGCATCTTCTTCTACAAAGGCTTCTTCTTCTTATAATTGCTAAAACTTCTTCTTCTTGCAATTAATAAGGTTTCTTCTTCTTATAATTAATAATGCTTCTTCTTCTTATAATTGCTAAGGCTGCTTCTTCTTGCAATTAATAAGGCATCTTCTTCTACTAAGGCTTCTTCTTCTTATAATTGCTAAGGCTTCTTCTTATAATTAATAATGATTCTTCTTCTTATAATTGCTAAGGCTGCTTCTTCTTGTAATTAATACATATTGTGTAATTTTTCTTCTTTCTTTTCTTTATCGATCTTTTTCAAATTGATGGAAATATTAATTAAAACCGATCTCCCAAACAAACAAGGAGGAAGGGGTTAGTTAAAGATCGCCGGCTGGCCGGCGCTAACCTTAACTTGGAGCTGCAATAGATGCGCCTACCAAAAGTGCTTGGGTGCCTGCCGTGAGATGGCGCTACACCTGGGACAAAACAACCCAAAAGCCGCACGGAACTCTCAGTTCGTGGGAACCGAAATAGACACAGAATCGTAATTACAATTCGACTTCTTTACTTTTATATATTGATCACTTATGCTATTACTGAATATTAATCACCCTTTCCACCTTATTTATATCCTGTTATTGTATTAAGTTCATTTCTTTCTTTCATTATAATTAGTATTAATATCTACAATCATTATTTCACCACATCAGCGCTTTCCTTTTTCTTTATTTACAATTGTATAAGTTTTCTTGGGTGCTGCCATCTCTGGCCCACTTTCTAAGCTGCTTTATGTATCATCAAATATAAACAGTAGTGTAAATTAGTTGTTTCAAAGTAGTACTTAGTAGGTATGCATTTGTAGCCTCTTTTTTTATCAATTGAATATCAGTTTTTGACATATTTTGACAATTTTTGTTGATGTTTTAGCGTTTAGCGATGTTTTAGTAAAATTTCCCTTTTTTCCCACCTCGTACTTGGTAGGTATGCATTTGTATCCTCTTTTTTTTATCAATTGAATATCAGTTTTTGACATATTTTGACAATTTTTTGTCGATGTTTTAGCGTTTAGCGATGTTTTAGTAAAATTTCCCTTTTTTCCCACCTCACACTTGGTACGAATGCCACGATTTACGTGATATAATTTAACCTATTCATTTTTTTTATTACGTGCTAAACTACACGAGAGCCTCTACGTGCCTTGACCTACTTTACTAGTAGTGTAATCAACCCGGTTCTACGCCCGAAAATGAGGCTCGAAGTGAGGCTCGGTGAGGCTCGCCTTAATGGTTTTCTCTTGTAAGGCATAAGCCTCATTTTCTCTCAATGTTGCCAACAACTTACTCGATCACGATCTTACGTGATATAACTTAACCTATCTTACTCACAGTGTTGCCAACACCTTACTCGATCACGATCTTACGTGATATAACTTAACCTATCTTACGATTTTTTTTTCTTACGATTTTCAGTGACCTATCATTTTTTTTATTTGCGCATCGAACTAACTTCCATTATATTTTATATAACCTAAAAAAATGTGTTGATTTTTTTTTAGTATGTGGCAATTTTTTTTTACGATTTTTTTTTAAAACTGCTCCGTGACCCTCTCGTTCTTCACGTCGTGGACGAAGGACTTCTCGGCGACCAGGATGACGCTGCACACGGTGTCCTCGGGCAGCGCGTCGTGGAACTCGCACACGATCTTGATGTTGGTGCGATCGTTGACCACCACCTGCTTCCGCTTCGTGGTATTGATGACGAACATCGGCCTGCGGATTTTGAATTCGCTGGGCGTGTAGTACATGTCCACGCTTCCCTCGGTCACGCGCTTGTAAGCCGTGTAAGCTTCGTAAAGTTTTAGGTAATCGTCTTTGGTCATGTCGAGGTTGTAATTCTCGCGCGGGAAGACTTCGTTCCTGCCATTCTTCAGATAAACGTTCTTGATCTTGCAGTCGTCGAATTCGCAAACAGATTTCTCCTAAGTCTTACCGTTTCCAAGATAACCCCACTTCCGGTCGCCATTTTGGATTTCCGAGCATAGGTTCTATTGATATTTTACTTACATATAGGCGTACGTGATGAATCCGCAAACAGATTTTTCCTAAGTCTTACCGTTTCCAAGATAATCCCACTTCCGGTCGCCATTTTGGATTTCCGAACATAGGTTCTATTCATACTTTTTCTCACGTATAGGCGTACATGATGAATCACCAAACAGATTTTTCCTAAGTCTTACCGTTTCCAAGATAACCCCACTTCCGGTCGCCATTTTGAATTTCCGAACATAGGTTCTATTCATATTTTACTTACATATAGACGTACGTGATGAATCAGCAAACAGATTTTTCCTGTCTTACCGTTTCCAAGATAATCCCACTTCCGGTCGCCATTTTGGATTTCCGAACATAGGTTCTATTCATACTTTTTCTCACATATAGGCGTACGTGATGAATCCGCAAACAGATTTTTCCTAAGTCATGAATTGGAGGGTTCTATGGCAACCTATATTAATTCTCGTAAGAGAAAAGAAAACACACACAAAAAAAAACAACAATACTGTGGTCACTACAACAAATAGTCTTCTTCAACCCCTATCCAACAAACCAAAAATATCATCATCCTAACTAGAACCATGTAACTAACATTGTGATGACTCATATTAAGCACCCCTTAATTGTATTACTTATAAGTGTATACTATTGCACAACGTTTTTGCAACAAGTTATTACGTAACATTGTGATGACTCATATCTAATGCCCTTCGTTGTATTAACTATAAGGGAGTAAACTATTACACAACATGTTGCAACAAGTTATGACGTAATGTGATGAGTCATATCTAACGTGGCGTCTTCTGATTGGTTAATTATTACAGGTGTTTTCAATACGGTCCGCGCTTTTATTATAAAAGACGGCATACACGGCAGACCAGTCAGTCTCGTGAGAGCAGCCAAAGAGTACGGACGTCCTGTCGCAGCGCTTCTCGTTTTTTGTAAAAAAAATAGGTATTTAACTTTCTTTGCAGCTACATACCATCTATTATCTCAAGTTCAAAGGTGTTTCACGTGGTTTTTCATAGTAATTTCGACCAGATTGAATTTTGACGTGATCGTGCGTTTTCTATTTCACCCCACGAAATTCTATATAAAATAACATACATGAAAATTGTATCGCTATATACTAGACTTTTTGATTTCTGTGATTTTCGAAAAAGCAATGGCATCCACCACCAGTTTCAATCGTAAAAATGATAAAACTGAATGTGTTACTTGTGGGAAGCTAATCTCAAGGAACAATTTATCGGTACACAGGGCAAGATGTAGCGAAAAAGGTTCGGGAATTAATCGTTCGTTACCTTCTAAGCCCTGTGCTCGATGCGGAAAAATGATCAGCATTGCAAATTTAAGTAAACACCTCAAAATTTGCAAACCATCGACCGGACAAGCATCGAAAAGGAAAATCGATGATCCAGAAACGGAAGCTTCCACTTCCAAACAAGTTAAATTATCTAATGAACGAAAACCAATTAGATCTGCATTCAACCGTCATATTCAGGATTTCTCTTTTACTTCGGAACCAGGCCGCGACATTCTTAGTTTCTTGCGTGAAACGAAAACATCTGTACTAAATATTTTAAAAATAAATTGGAAAATAATTCCATAAAAGTATACGTTGATCTATTTTCCGAATACGAAATAGTCGATGGTACAACAAGTATATTTTATCATCGTACAAAAAACCAGGCTCTTCATTTGGCGGACGTCGATAATTTGGACGAATTTTATTCTGATCTTTCCAACGAGCTGGTTAAGAAACACGACGATTTCGAGGCTAAAGGGTCGGGATGGTCTCTGTGTGGAAGTCCTCACACGTTAACCGTTTACGTGAACCGATTCTTGTCTCTTCGCGCTTCCAGCTACGTTCCTCTTCCACCGAACATTCAACACAAGAGGGCTGTGTTAAATATACAGAACAGCGATAAAAAATGTTTCCTTTGGTGTATATTGGTTGCACTCCATCCTGTTCATTGGTCAAATCATCCAGAACAGGTTTCTAATTACAAACAATACGAGACCGACCTTCAAAGTGTAATGTCTGACATCGAATACCCGGTGACATTGTCGGATATAACAAAGTTCGAAAATCGTGCCGGAAAACGCATCGCTATTAATGTATATTCCTTGACGTCAGATAAATATCTCGTGCATCCCGTCAGGATAAGCGATATCGACGATGACGATGCTCGTGTGATTAATCTCCTTCTAATTTCCAACGAGGATGTTCATCACTACACGCTAATTCGTTCTCTATCACGTTTGGTCAGAAGTCAAACTACCAAGTATGAACATTACATTGAAGTTTGCCCGAGATGCCTAACCACGTTCGACGATCGTGACCGACGTGATCATCAAAATCTTCATAGTAGTCAAATTGCTATCGAGAAACTTGCCGAACATAAAATTTATTGCGGTGACAACAGACCGGCTAGAATGTTGATGCCCGAAACGAACGAAGTCGAAGAATTCAAAATGCACAAGGCATTGTTAGAACATCCCGCAATCATCGTCGCAGATTTCGAGTCTTTCCTGAAACCACTCTCCTACTGCGAACCGGATCCTGAAATTTCCTCCACAACGCCGTACCAGCTTCATCAACCTAATAGTTTCGGCTATGTTGTTGTGCGACGTGATAAAATAAATGAAGCATATATATACCGCGGGCCAAATGTAATCGAACACTTCCTGGAAAAAATGGTGGAGGAGGTTGAGGTAATTGGTAGCGTACTGCTTACATCAAAACCGATGGCACCTTTAACTGAAAATGAACTTCAAAATTACAATTCCACTGAGGTGTGTCCGGTATGTGATCAAAGTTTCACTGATGAGAACAAAAAAATATTCCACCACGATCATTTCAGCGGAAACTACATAGGTGGAATTTGCAACACGTGCAATCTTAAAATCCAGAAACCTAAATTCATCCCCATATTCTTTCACAACGGAAGCGGATATGATTTTCACCACCTGGTGAGACATCTTGGCTACGATCCGAAACGTATAGGTGTCTTGGCCGAGAATGAAGAACGCTACATTAGTCTCAGCAAGCAAGTGTCGATTCCGGGAACGAAAAATACAATCGAGATGCGCTTCCTGGATTCGTATAGATTTCTCTCTGCAAGTCTGGATGCTTTAGCGAACAAACTCACCGACGATCAATTTAAAATAACTAGAGCTAGTTTTCCCAACGTAGACATAGAATTCGTTAGACGTAAAGGGGTTTATCCTTACGAATACGTTAGTGATGGTTCTAAATTTAACGACGACGCTCTTCCACTTCCAAGAGAATTTTACAGCAGGCTCAGAGAGAAAGGAATCACGGACGAAGAATACCAACACGCGCAACTCATGTGGGAGAAATTAGAATGTAGGACACTCGGAGACTACCACGACGCATACTTAAAATTAGACGTGACGATACTCGCGGATGTTTTTCAAGCGTTCAGGAAAACGGCAACGAATATTTATAAATTAGATCCAGCGTATTTCTACAGTCTACCGGGATTAGCGTGGTTGGCAATGTTATTCCAGACGAAGGTCAAGCTGGAACTGATATCGGACGTGGACATGTTGCTATTTATCGAAAGAGGGATACGAGGTGGAATGGTGCAATGCGTACAGAGATATGCAAAAGCTAATAACGTACACATGAAAGCAGATTACGATTCAAATCGAGTATCGAATTACATCTTCTACGCCGACGTTAATAATCTCTACGGACATGCCATGGTTCAGAAACTTCCTTACGGGGGATTCGAATGGTTAGATCCCACTTCGATAGACGTTATTCATTTCGATTATAGCGAGTGTGGTTTCTTCGCAGAGGTAGATCTCCAATTCTCCGACCACCTGCACGACACGTTTTCGGATTTGCCTCCGACTGCCGAAATCAAATGTCCACCCGACTCGGTTCAAGACAAGCTTTTGTTAACATTGGACCCTAAACAGAGATACGTCGTCCACTACAAGAATCTCCGGTTTTTGATTGGGAAGGGTGTTCAGATAGTAAATGTTAGAAGAATACTAAAGTTTAAACATTCCACGTGGTTAAGACCTTACATAGAAACTAACACACAACATAGAACAGCTGCCACTTCCGATTTAGACAAGGACTTCTTTAAATTAATGAACAATGCGGTGTACGGAAAGACCATGGAGAATGTTAGAAAGCACGTAGACGTGAAATTAATTTCCGATAAGAATAAATGTCGGAAGTGGATAGCCGATCCTAGATTCAAGTCGAGAAAAATTTACAACGAGAATTTGGCACTTTTCAATCTAGATATAAAATTGATGAAATTCAGAAAACCAATTTACGTTGGCGCAACGGTTCTCGACTTGTCGAAACTTTACATGTTCGAATTTCATTATGACGTGATGAAACCCTTCTACAATGATAAGATGTCACTTTTGTACACGGACACCGACAGCTTTATTTACAGCATACAAACACCTAACCTATACGAAGACATAACAAATCCTTCCATGCTTGTGTATTTCGATACTTCTGCGTATCCTCAACCCAACAGATTTGGAATTCCATCTCGTAACAAAAGAGTCCTAGGTAAACTGAAAGATAAATGTAACGGTGATATTATTGTCGAGTTCGCGGGTTTGCGTTCGAAGATGTATGCCATGAGAACAGAGAGTAGCGTCACGAAGAAAGCAAAAGGTGTGGGCAAAAATACGGTGGAGAACAAACTCACCTTCCACGATTACATCGATTGCCTTTACTCACAATCGACGATACTAAGTATAGAACAAAGAATCCAAAGTGTAGACCATGTGATTACAACAAACAAAGTTAGGAAAGTAGCATTAGATCCGCATGACGATAAAAGATGTATTTTGTCTTGTGGAATCCACACGTTGCCTTGGGGACACTATCGTTTAAAAATTGTAGGCAATGCAATTGAAAAAAAAACTTTAACTGTCTCACATACACAATAAAATAAATAGCAAGGACAATGAATCTTTTTGGTTTCCGAGAGCAAACGATGGAGACTGTACACCGCACGACGACAGATCTACCTTCCGTGTTATCTAAACTCAACGGCCTGTTGATCATTCATCTCAACAGTATTTGGACAAAATTGGATGATGATGTGGGCAAGATGTTTTACGTCTTCAATAACAATTTACATTTCTACGAAATTCCGATCGACGGGAAACTTCAAATCACCGTGAATCCGGAGAACGAAGGGCGAAATATTAAAATTTCTAGCGGCAAGAACATTTTTAGAATGAAGCACGACAAGGTGCTTTCTAACATGGCGTACGATGTGTCTGCAGGAGATTGTCTTTACGTGGAACTCCTAGGAGATTACGACAAACTCGTTCCTCTCTTCGTAGAATTACGAATCGTCTATCCTATTATAAATAACCGTTAACCAAAATGCCTAACGACATTTTCGGCCACACCAAGCGTGTAGACCACGCAGAAGAGATTCTCATTTTGGATGTCCGAGTCAAAAAGTTGAGGAGCGATTTGATTGCTTTGCAGGAGACAAGTGAGGTACCACCCTCTTTGAATCCCATCACGCTCGTGCTTCTCTTCAAACGTAATCTCTAAAAAAAAAATGTCTAGGCAAGCCATTGTCCAAGAATTGCATAAACCTGCACGCCGCAACTACGAACGTTTGGCGGTGGTAACCAAGGGCATTGATGACCTCTGGGAAAGCGACCTCGTCGAGATGAGTAGCGGCAAGTTAAAAAACGTACATAAATTGAACAAGGGCAACAAGTACCTCCTCACAGTCATAGACACATTTTCGAAGTTCGCGTGGGCTCTACCTTTGAAGGCGAAAACAGGAACATGCGTCACGGAAGCATTCAAGACAATTTTTCGCGAAAGCGGCGGCAGACGACCTCGATTTCTGCACACGGACAAAGGGAAGGAATTCTACAACGCCGTATTCCAAAAGTTTATTCGGAAACACGACGTTCAACATTACTCGACCTTCAGTGACGTCAAGGCCAGCATCGTGGAAAGATTTAATCGCACTCTGAAATCGCGCATGTGGTCACGCTTCACGCTTCAGGGAAGCTACAAGTGGGTCACCATTCTTCCGGAACTCGTTAACGACTATAATCACACGGTGCACAGAACGATAGGCATGAAGCCAGCTGACGTTACCAAGTCTGACGAGCAGCGTTTAATTTCTAGCGTTTATTGTCCAAAGTACACACCCACGACAAAAAGACCTAAATACAAAATTGGAGACCAGGTGAGGATCAGTAAATTGAAGCGAACGTTCGACAGGGGTTTCACATGACACTGGAGCACTGAACTTTTTACCGTGGTTCGAGTTTTACCCGGGAACCGTCACACGTATATAATAAAGGACAGTGGCGGTGAAATTTTATTGGGGCGCTTCTACGAGGAGGAACTCTCTAAAACTAAATACCCCGACACGTACCTTATCGAAAAAGTTTTGCGTAAGAGAGGTGACAAACTTTTGGTGAAATCGCTGGGACTTCCGAAAACAAGTTGGATCGATTCCAACGAAGTGATTCTATGAGTACGTGGAATGTCGTGAAACGTTTACCTGATTCGGAAAATGAAACGAAGAAAAGGAACGGCGAATTGCTCCCCGACAGCATACGGTGTCTGATCGTAGGACCTTCGGGGTGCGGATAATTGATAATTTTATCCTCGCACCCAATTGGTTAGACTGGGAAAACAGACACCTCTACGTATTTTCGAAAAGTCTCGAACAACCGAAATACCAGCAACTTATGAAACTGTACGAGGGACTGGGCATTGCAACTTTCGCATCTGAAATCATTCCACTGGACGATTGTCTCGAGAATTCCGTTGTGGTGTTCGACGACATGATCTTGGAAAATCAAAACGAGATTCGTAATTTTTTCACTCGAGGACGTCACAAAGGATTGGATTGTTTCTACCTGGCACAAACTTTTTCCAAGGTTCCGAAACAACTCCTACGCGACAACGCTAATTTCATATGTTTGTTCGACAAGACCACACCAATTTAAAACACCCACACGATGATTACGTGGGGGCTGACATAAATTACAATCTATTTTTTAAATTCTGCTCCCACTGTTGGAACAGTGACGATTTCGGATTCGTGACCATTGACATGACTCGAAAAGCAAACCATGGAAAATATAGGAATAAAATAAACGTTTATCTAGACGTCTCAAACGCTAACAAGAGAACAATTTCAGATTTGCAACAAGAAGAAAAAAATTCAAAAAATCTAAGGTCGTGAGAATCTAAAAAATAAAATTTGAAAAAACGTTCTTTTTTTCAAACGTCTGACAAACATATATAAAATAACCATTACAACAAAAAGTTAGTGTTAGAAAAAGTGGATAGTCTCAAGCGGGTGACAGCAAGAAAACTACGAGAACCGAACGTATAGGCTGAGAATTCGACGTTTCAGAAACGTTTCAACGTATATAGAAAAATGTCAAAACGTCAATTTCAAGAAGACGAAAATCTCAAGTTGCGGGAATACCTCGTGAAACGCTTCAAAGGTTGGAAATCCGAGAATCGCGGATCCTACGAAGAGAAGAAACGTCAGGATCAACCTGTGATCGACGCCATCAGCGGTCTAGGTAAAGAAATGAAAAGTGTCACGGAACAAAATAAAAATTTGATCAACGAACTCGTACCACTCGCAGCTAAAAGTTACACTGTACCCACGCCCATTTCGAGCATTCCTTCGACGCCGTTCGAACTGAAGGACGTACCGGCACGACGTCGAGCCATAGGTAGCACGTCTTCGGATAAGATCGAGTTGGGACCTTTGGCACGAGACTACCTGAGCACGGGGAAGTTCGACAAGGACGAAGTGTTCGGATTGTATCCGAGCATGGAAACCAACGAAGGCGGTGTGGTGTGGAAGATTGGGAAATCGAAGGTGAGCTTCGAAGGCAACGACATTAAAGTCAATTTAGGCGAGAAGGATAGTTGGACCAGGTATCCGGGTACGGTGGGACTGTGGGAACTCGTTGCCAAAAAGCAGCCGAAAGATTACACCGACGAGGATTACCAGAGTTACAAGGAAATTTTGATCATGACGGATGCCTTGTACCAAAACAACGATGCCTCGCAGAATAGGGTGAAATCGAGCAGCGGCGAGAAGTACAGGAATCTCATCAAACCGAATTGGAACCAGGTCAAAACAGGCAGCGGCATCAAACGCTACAACACGTTACCCAAAGAATTCGTTTGGGTGGACGACGTGAGGAAGCTCGTGGACCGATTGTTGGTGATAGCCGGCGAAGAGAATGCAGGCAATCGTAATTTCTACAACGAGAAGGTTGGCATCGTGGACATGATCAGCGCCAAACTTTCCAACTTCATCGTGAACGACGACAAGGGCATCGGTTACCTCATTAAAATTATCAACACGCTGCCTCCAAGATTCTGGAACGTGGCCGAAGGAAAGGGACTCGTGAACGACATCATCAACAAGTTACCTTTCGAGATGCATTTACCTGGCTACCAGTACTGCGGACCGGGTACCAAACTCGAGAAAAGATTGGAGAGAGGTGACAAGGGTGTGAATCCGT
Source organism: Lepisma saccharinum (assembly GCF_977018435.1). Taxonomy (NCBI): domain Eukaryota; kingdom Metazoa; phylum Arthropoda; class Insecta; order Zygentoma; family Lepismatidae; genus Lepisma; species Lepisma saccharinum. Next base: position 59,528,698 of record NC_139237.1, read on the forward strand.
TAAACGCCGCATGCAAAGATCACGACATCGCCTACAACAACACGCAGACGGATCTGGATGCACGTCACGAAGCAGACAAGAAATTGGAGCATGCCGCTTTCGAAAGATTCGTCAGCAGAGACGCTTCGTTGGGAGAAAGAGTTGCAGCACTGGGCACCACCATCGCCATGAACACGAAACAAAAATTTGGATGGGGTGTATAAATAAATAACATACAGTAAAAATAAATAATAACAACATGTCTCGTATAACTGATTTGCCGCCCGAACTGCTATGTAAAATATTCAAACACGCAGTAAACGGAGATGTTAATAAACTTTTAATCATAGCGAGATCAACGCCGGATTTTCGCATCCCTTGTGAAATGGTTGTCAAGAATTATCTTCGGGAGATCAGTGGCATGAGGTGCGGTGATCTCGACACTCTTCTTTCGGCCGCAGGGGAAAAATTAAACGATAGGTTAGATAAACTTCACGAGGCGAGGCAGGGAAGAAGACGATACACGGATGATTGGCGCAAGTCTAAACAGGAGACCGAAGAAATCATCACGCACATCATCTTTTTTTCGGAAGCACGAACTTTCTTCCTCTGTGAAAAAAATAATAATATATACATGTCAAAACTTGATATATAAATAACACACATCGTGAAAAAAATAATCTTCGGTATATATAAATAACACACATTGTGAAAAAATTAAATTTCTATAACACCCTGAAATTTTTCTCCTTCGATATGACTGAAAAAAAAAATGAGTGATCTCCAAGCATTAAAACAAATGCTAAATTTGTCAGTCGAGTATCTAAAAATTCAGGAATTGGAAGTCGACAAACCTTACACGATAACTTCCGGTTCAATCGTTTCTACCCAGTATGGTCCCAAGGTACGTCTGTTGCTCAACGGACAATACAGTCTATTTTTACCAGATCGATATGCTAACATGTTATCCGACGAGAAGCTAGCTATTTTAATCGAGAACAAAACTCGAATCGTGTACAAGGGGACAAAGGAACTTCTTGGTAAGAAAACGAAGCACGTAATAGAATTTGTGTAACGGGCTGCGCGGAGTATATATAAAATAACATACCTTGAAAAAAAAAATTACACGAAACAAAAAAAAAATCTCGGAACATATATATATAAATAACATACCTTGAAAAAAAAATTACACGAGAGAGGGAAACAAAAAAATCTCAGAACATTTATATATATAAATAACATACCGCGAAAAAAAATATATATAGCATCAACATGAAGCCCAAGGGTGTCGTGTACCAGATACCATATTCGAATCTTAAAAATCTAGGTGCCCTCGATGGGTTACTCACCAAGAAACAACGCGAGAAGAAACGTTCTTGCTTGACCAAAGGACATGGAATGAAATTACTTCTCAGCACTCCACAATTGAGACGCTTGCAGCTATCGCGGAAACAGCAAAAGATCGGAGGTTTCATATTCAGCATCCCGGCCATCCTGGCAGCATTGGGGGCCGTTGGAAATTTGGCCGGCGGTAGCGCCACCATCGCGAAAACCGTCATCGACTCGAAGAAGAACAAGGCGGAATTGGAAGAACAGAAACGTCACAACCTGGCCATGGAGAAGAAAGGGGGGAAGGGCGTCTTGAGGAAGTTTAAAAAAAAGAAACAGCAGCACTCACCAACCGAGACATTGAATCTCTGATCAAACCATTTAAATTAAACACTTCAGAGGCGTTTTCATGTCCGACTCGTTACCTTCAACCGTTAAAAATAGAGAATGTGGAGTAGTCAACTTGGACAGTCAAGAAAATCCAGGCACGCATTGGATATGTTACCACAAAAATGATGACAAAGCATTCGTTTTCGATTATTTCGGAGGTGTTCCACCTACAAATTTAGTTCATTATCTGAAAACGAACAAAACCTCTATATACTACAACGACGAACGCATTCAAAATTTCGGAGACGAGAACTGCGGTCATCTCTGCCTCTCCATGCTCGCGTTTCTCTCTAAAATAAATAAGCCTACGATCGAAGATTTCCAGAAAGCATTGTGGAACCTGAAACAGCATCACGATGGGCGTGTTCCATCTCACGAGCGAATCTTCGATCTTGAAACTCACGCTGCACGACGACATCGTCTATCCTAAATCCGTAGCTCTGCGTGCATTCTACAGCATGTACCTTATACCTAACGTCACGCAGCACAACAACAAAATTAGCGTCGGAAGCGAACATATCGTCGTCACGCCAGGCCAATACAAATTTTTCCACTTTGCAAGCTCAATTACCCAAAGGCACGTACCTTTCTCAAAATTCGGTCACGCACAGAGTGGAAATCGTATCGGCGACGGAGACCGTGGACCTGGGCACCATAGGAGAACTTTTAGGTTTCGAGAACAATCACCCGAAACTCGAAGCTGGCATCAAGCACACGGGTGCAAACATTCCTAAATTTCTAGCCATCGAAACTTTGAACGTACACTGCAACGTGGCGGAAGGCATGATCACGAAATCCTCGGACGGGGGGTTGCTGGGAAGTCACAAGCAGACGGGAATCATAGCCACGTTCAAACCCAGTTCCGAATTCATGGAACCGATCATCTACACGCCTTCTTCGCCGATCTATTTTCCAGTATGTCGCAACCGCATAGACGACATAGAGTTGGTGGTGACGAACGAGAAAGGAGAGGTGGTGGATTTTGCAGGTGCAACGACGACGGCCGTCCTGGAGATCAACGTATAATAAATAACACACATAGTGAAAATGGAGCAAATCGAAAGTTACGAATTGCAATCTTTCCCTCCGAACCGTCGCACGTTCGCCAATTTGAACGAAGCGAACCGGGAGATCGAATACGACGTGGACGTAGGCGACGGGTTCGTTCATCCTCACAGAGCGGACCTCTACCTTCAATTCGACGTGGTGAAGAAGGAAAGCGGAGACGCGTTTCCCGCAGCAGCAAATTTAATACTCGTGGACAACTTCGTGCCTCATCTGTTCTCGCAGGTGGAGGTGAGGAAACACGGTACCGTCATCGACAGAATCGATTATCCAGGCATCACGTCGACGGCAGTGGGAACATTGAAATTATCCAAAACGGACGCGGCATACTATCAGGCGGGAGGATTCGAAGCGGGGACGAAAATATCGACGACAAGTCACACGGTGCTCTTTACCATGCGTATGCTTCCGGGATTCTTCTCCAAATACAAGGAGATCATGTGGAAGGGAGGACTGAGGATCGCATTCCGAAGAGCTGCCAACGACAACGACGCACTGATGCGATACACCAACTTGAACGCGGACGGCACGCCGATAGCCAACACTTTACCCAAAGCAGCGAAATGCGTCATCCGGAGCATGGAGTTGAGAATGCCGGTGGTGGAATACGAAACGAACTACGCCCTCAAGTACAAAGCGGAGATCTTGAAAAATCCGCAGGTGCCGATTCACTTTCACGGTTACCAGTGCGTGCAGAAGATAGCGTCGGGGAGTCACATGGAATTCGACGTGACGACGCAGTTCAACAACATACAGTTCGACATGCCAGATTTCGTCGTAGTGCTCTTTCAGACCGGACGCGATAACAACCAGGAGAAAGATTCCAGCAAATTCGACGACTGCAAGATCAAGAACGTTTATCTCAAGAATGGAAGGAACGAAGTCTTCCCGCGCGAAAATTACAACCTCGACATGACCAAAGACGATTACCTAAAACTTTACGAACCTTACACGGCTTACAAACGACCGAGGGAAGCGTGGACATGTACTACGCGCCCAGCGAATTCAAAATCCGCAGGCCGATGTTCGTCATCAACACGACGAAGCGGAAGCAGGTCGTGGTCAACGATCGAACCAACATCAAGGTCGTCTGCGAGTTCAACAGTCCGTTGCCCGAGGACACCGTGTGTAGCGTCATCCTGATCGCAGAGAAGTCTTTCGCGTACGACGTGAAGAACGAGAGGGTCACGGAGCAGTTTTAAAAAATATTCCTAAAAACAAATTGCCACATACTAAAAAAAAATCAACAAGGTTATATAAAATATAATGCAAGTTCGGTGTGCAAATAAAAAAAATAATAGGTTAAGTTATATCACTAAAGATCGTAAAAAAATCGTAAGATAGGTTAAGTTATATCACGTAAAACCATTAAGGCGAGCCTCACCGAGCCTCACTTCGAGGCGGAACCTCAAATGAGTAAAGTGAGTTTTTGATGTTTTGGTGCTGTTTTCTTCGCTGTGAAACATCCTCAGCGCAATAAATGAGGCGCGGAACGTGGAGAGAAAGTGAGTTTTTGAGGTTTTGGTGATCCTCAATTGATGTCGTTGAACCGGTCCTTAACCACTACTAGAGGCTTTCGTGTAGTTTAGCACGTAATAAAAAAGGATAGGTTAAGTTATATCACGTAAGATCGTGGTATACCTACCAAGTGTGAGGTGGGAAAAAAGGGAAATTTTACTAAAACATCGCTAAACGCTAAAACATCGACAAAAAATTGTCAAAATATGTCAAAAACTGATATTCAATTGATAAAAAAAGAGGATACAAATGCATACCTACCAAGTATGAGTGGGAAAAAAGGGAAATTTTACTAAAACATCGCTAAACGCTAAAACACCGACAAAAAATTGTCAAAATATGTCAAAAACTGATATTCAATTGATAAAAAAGAGGCTAAAAGACGATACCTACTAAGTATTATTTTGAAACGCTCGAATTACACTACTATAAACGTCGTTCTTTTTGCATGCTGCCATCTATGATCCTATACCTCAAAGAACAACAATGCAGTTTGTGTACGTGACAAAATTCGAATAGTAAAACAATACGTTACGAATGTAAGGATTCCTTGGATTTGATTGTGATAGCCTGTTCAAAATTCTGCTTTGAAATGTGGTGACAACAGTACTTCCTCCATAGGTACACAGCTACAGCCGAAGCAAACTGACAGGCTGCTGTCGGGGAAAATGGGCATGCGTTAATTACATTGCATTTACCGGTAAATAATGGCAGGCAGGGTTTTTCTTTATTGCGATACTAATGTATGTTACAATGACACCTGTAGAGTACACGTACGAAGAATTACGGGGTAAGGAATCAATGAAGTAGTCTTTTGTGGAATTTTTCATGAAGTATGGAATCGTGCATCCACTAAGGGCTTAATATGTGTAGTAAATGGTTTCAATGTGTGTGGTATACATTCATTTTAATCCAAAACACCTGTCCGAGCATGTAATTGTTCTTAGAACTGTCCATGAAGTGCATGATCGAAGATCAGCCATAATCAGAACCTAGAGCGAAAGAAGATGATGTGTCATTCCAAGGAAGTTTCAAGGAACTAAGCCCCTTGCTATTAAATTCTGGAACCTGCAACAGGAAACGAAAAGCTCGAGAGTCACTATATTAAGGGAACCTTCCTTCAAACACAAAACCTGAATGCTGCACATCGTGCATCAAAAAAATCAAAGGAGGATATACGCACCATAAAAGACGTGTGCCTTGTGTGCAGAGATGTGGTCAAGCTTAGACGTCAAAACTTTGCACAGTTCTTAGTGTTAACTCTGCGAATTTCAATGACCCATATTTCGTGTGTTCCCGTGATGATAGTTTCTAGATCATCTAGTGTCCGTTTGCCCCGAACATGCGGAACAAACGGACACTGCAACGCCATGCGATTTGACTGACTATTTTGAGCGAGCCAGAATGTATATTGTATTGTGTGTTTACTGAATGTTGACACATCTTATGAGTAGAGTAATCAAGCCGGTTCAACGCCCGAAAATGGGGCTCCGTGGGGCTCGCCTTAATGGATTTCTCTCGTAAGGCATGAGCCCCATTTTCTTGCAGTGTTGCCAGCCCTCTTGCTTGAAAAAATCACCAAGGTTTTTGTTTTTGGGTCTAACCTAACCTAAAGCAAGGAGCTGGCAACACTGCTTGAGGCTTATCTTGCAGCGTTGCCAACATCTTACTCGAAAAATCACCAAGGTTTTTATTTTGGTCTAACCTAACCTAAAGCAAGGAGCTGGCAATACTGCTTGAGGTCTGCCTTACAGTGCATAAAGCAATTTGCCAACCTACTGGTACTTTTGCCATAGCTTTTTTACAAAAAAAGAGAAAGAGGAGAAAAAGAGAGAGAGGGAAGAGTTAAACAACCGACAGTATTACCAACACCTACCTACAGCCCTTTTTTTTTACTTGGCAAGGGCTACCTTGCTTGAGGCTTAGCCAATTTATATACTGGCGTAACATACACACACTGGGCAAGAAGAACCGGCAACAAATATATACTGCCGTAAAAGAGAGAGAGGGATGGATGGATGGATGGCAACACAGTATGTGTGTGCGTGTGTGTGTATAATATGTAGTATTATTAACTAGATTGTGTTGGCAACCCACCTGCAACTAAAAAAAGATAGAGAGATGCCAATGTTGCTGTAAGATGAAAAGAGAGTGACCTAGAGCTGGCAACAGTGGTGAGCGAATACGCATTATTTCCAAGTCCCGGGCGCCAATGTATATCGGGACCTTTGTAAACCTCTCTCGGGGGAAACACGATGTGCTATACACACGTGCGCGTGCTGGCGCTTCTCATTATTTTCGTATTGTGAGGCAAACAAACAAATAAATAATTGTTGTTTTTTTAGGATGCCTGGCCCCTACAACCTCGCCAGGGTGCGTGGTGCCCAACCAAAAAAAAAGTAAAAAGGTTTTCTAACGGCTGCGGTTGTAGATAACCACACCTCTGTAGAGTTTCACGTGTTTTTTTTTGTATGGTAGTGGTGGTGCCGGCAATAGTGGGTGGGTTAATTGTTGTTGTAGTATTTTGGTTATTTGGCAGAGTGCTGCTGGTAACTGGAGGAGTTAGCGTGGGAACGTGAGGCGGTGGCGTCTGATTGTCTCCCGCGTTATTGTTCCCACCCGAAGGTCTGCTCGGCCCAGTTCCGGTCGGTCTTTGTACGGGTGGCCTCGGCGGTATTGTGTTGGTTCCGCCGCCGGGCACGCCAGTGAGGCGGTGGCGTCTGATTGTCTCCCGCGTTATTGTTCCCACCCGAAGGTCTGCTCGGCCCAGTTCCGGTCGGTCTTTGTACGGGTGGCCTCGGCGGTATTGTGTTGGTTCCGCCGCCGGGCGCGCCAGGAATGCTCGGGTATTGATCGACATCCGGTGAATCGGGGGGGGGGGCGTGATACACGCCAGGGCTTTTGTCTGCTTTTTTGTTATTCTTCTTGCTGGATTTTCTATAGTATGCCAAGGTGACCCATATTATGACGACTACAATGCAGAAAATTCCAAAGGCTGCGATCCAAATCATGATGGACGGGTGTGTTGTTTTTTTTGTTATTATTTATCGTCAAAGGCCATGCACACGTAACTCGAACCAACCTTGGAATTTTAGCTACCGACAGGTATAAGTTTCTATTAGAAACCCTGCGCACATCAGTTGCAGTCGAGTATTGCTTCTGGATAGTCGCATAAAAGTGTACGCTATACCAAGTGTAATATCAAGTGTAATAGAAACCGAATTAGTTTGGTCTGTCAGGTGAGTACCATATCAGCATAAGTTATACGCACACAAGTTGCTTGACCAGCTATAAAACTAAAATTTATGCAATTATACTACTGTTTTGTGCGTGTTAAATTGCTAGTAGTTTTTTGTAGGTAAGTTTTGTTTTTTGTTATTTTTTTGCATGTGTGTGTGTTAATAATAATTGCGAGCGGCGTTAGTGAACAGAAAGTGTTGTTTTGATTAAACAACGAAATTACGCTAAACAAAAAAATATGAGCATATATAACATGTGCTTGAAAAAAACTATTCTTCATCGCAAATAACATAAAAGCGAGGTAACAATCGGAGGGAGAGGGGGCAATGATTATGATCATGTTAGTTTACTTCTAGTGGATAGTATTGACGCGTGTACACTGGGTTGGATTTGTTGTTTTAAGTCTATTTTATGCATAGTAAGGCTAATCGAAACTGGGTCTACAGTGGGATCCGAACCACTTCCACTGGGTATCGAACTTGGAGTTTACAATTATACAAGTGTACAGGGGAAACTTTATTTTTTTGAATTTGTTGATACTCTCGATTGGATTTTGTTGTTTTAAGTCTATTTTATGCATAGTAAGACAAATCGAAACTGGGCCTACAGCGGAATCCGAACCACCTCTGCCGGGTATCGAACTTGGAGTTTAAAATTATACAAGTGTACAGGGGGAACTCTATTTTTTGAATTTGTTGATACTCTGGATTGGATTTTGTTGTTTTTAAGTCTATTTTATGCACAGTAAGGCTAATCGAAACTGGACCTACAGTGGGATCCGAACCACCTCCGTCGGGTATCAAACTTGGAGTTTACAATTATACAAGTGTACAGGGGGAAACTCTATTTTTTGAATTTGTTGATATTCTGGGTTGGATTTGTTGTTTTAAGTCTATTTTATGCACAGTAAGGCTAATCGGGACTAGGCCTACAGTTTTTTTAAAGTAGGATCCGAACCACTATATACTTTTATCGGGTTTGAACCTAGGACCTCTTGATTACAAGGCAACAACACAACCACAGCACTATCGAACCCTAGTAAATATGTAGGAAAAAACAACGGTATATACATAATCCAAAGTTGCGTGGTTCTAGGTCCCATAGGAACCAAGAAAATCAATGTCTTGGAAAAACATCTTAAGATATTTGTCTTAATCTTTAAGAAAGTCGACTTCCGGTCTGTCAAGATGTTACTTCCGGTCTGTCAAGAAAATTTTCTTAAGACATTTGTCTTAAGATGTTTTCCAAGACATTGATTTTCTTGTCTCCTAATTGACCTAGGATGATGATTTTAGGTTTGTTGGATAGGATTTGACGAAAACTATTCGACTAGCAAATAAAATCGATTCCACCCCCTCAAGTTTCGAAAATATAAACAATTTTTTTATTTTTTGAGAAACTTGATTTGCTGGCTTAGTTTTTACCCTATTTCGAAAATTTTAATGACATTTGATAAAAAATTGAATGTACTCTACAACCTATTGGAAACATAATGATTAGTGCTTACTGTTTTCGAGTTATTTTAAATTTAAATTTCAAGATGTAATTTCTAAGTTGTTTTGTAACTCGTAAACTATGGGTAGTAGAAAACCTATTCTTGTTTTATCTGCTATTGCCCGACAAATACTATAAACACAAATAATGTTTATTGCTTGATTTAAAAAAATAAAGATCGAAAATAATTTTGTTTTTCTGAAAATAAAAAATGTGTGTATGGAAAAAAATACGATTGTGTAATTTTTTTATGATGTAGGTTTGCATGTAAAAATAAGTATACCTGAAAGTTTTAGAATTTCAAAATAGCTATATATATATATTTGCTATTATATCAGCCAAAATAATAGAATATATATAAACAAGAATATTTTCATAGTTTCATACCTCTACTAGATTGGTGGAAAAATATACTAATGGGCAATAAAATCTGAAGAAAATTTGTGTCTAACAAAAATAAACTAAATAGAATTACACATGCATACAATATTTATTGTGTTTTTTTTCTATCTACAATTATATTTTTCTTATATATTTTTTTAATTTTTTTATAGAGTTGATTAAAGCACATATTTGAGGAAGGCAACACCACCCATATATAAATAAACATACCCCGAAAAAATGCGCTCCATGAAAAGTTGCCCTGTGTGCAAAAAAACTATATCAAGCAAACATTTTGCAAGACATTGTCGCACCTGCGTGCCAGGCAAGCATTTGGCTGCCACCGAACTGTGTTCCGGATGCAATAAACACATTACAATTGCATATGCCAAGAAGCATAAGCTTACTTGTTTAAGCAAAAGTACATCTGGGGCTCAACCGTCGACCAGCTCAACCAAGAGGAAAGCGGAAGCCGACTCGCCACCATCCGCCAAGCGCATCAAGACTGTGGCTAAAGCGAACCAGTCTGCTTTCCAGCGTTTGTTAGAGGACTTTCCCCTTACTTCGGAGGGCTCATGCGACGTGCGTAGCTTTTTGGAGAACGTGCAAGCCCAAATTATTTCCATCCTCAGCGATGCACTGGCTACGCACTCCACCAAATTCTACGCATCGCTTCGTTGCTGGTACAAGAAGCAGTCTGATGAAATTTACAGCTTCTGCCACAACACCAAGGCGAAGACGCTGCATCTGGCGGATGTCGAAAACCTAGAGGTCATCTACAACAAGTTTGTCGAGGAGCTGGTGGCAAAGCAGGAGGAACATCAAGCCAAGGGCTCGGGGGGTTCGCTGTGTGGGGAGCCTCACGAACTGCGCGTCAAACTTTGCAAGTTTGTGCCTCTCTCCGCCTCCAGCTACGTCCCCTTACCAGAAGCGATTGTGGAAAAGAAGGCTGTCCTGAACATTCAGAACAGTGACGCCAAGTGCTTCGTATGGTGTGTGCTTGCAGCATTGCACCCTGTCCACTGGAAAAACCATCCACACCGAGTTAACCACTACCTACCCTACGAGCCAGAGCTGGAAGATGCGATGGCTGGGATCGACTACCCGGTGGCGCTTTCGGACATTCGCAAGTTCGAGACCCGTACACGCAACCCTCGGTTGGCCATCAACGTTTATGGCCTCACCGACTAAAATGTGGTGTACCCTATCCGGGTGAGTGACGTAGACGACGATGGTGTGCAGGAAATTCATCTTCTGCTCATCAAGGACGAGACCCATCACCATTACACCCTCATTCGCTCGCTCTCTCGGCTTGTTTCGAGCCAAACAAGCAAACACGAACACCACAAAGAAGTTTGTCGCAGGTGCTTGTCAATGTTCGACGGACAAGATCAACGCAGTTACCAACACATCAGAGGTCCCAACATCGCTGCCGACAAGCTCGCTAACCACAAGCTCTACTGCAATGCCAACGAACCGGGGGTGGCAGACTTGCCCGAACCTGGCACCGTGGAGCGTTTCCACATGCACGGTGCCACGGTGAAACACCCTGCTATCATCATCGCGGATTTCGAGGCCTTCCTCAAACCCCTGTCTACTTGCGATCCCGATCCCGAAGTTTCTTCCACCACTCCTTACCAACTCCACGAGGCCTCGAGTTATGCCTACGTTGTGGTGCGACGAGACCAGCACATCACCCCCAAGCCCTACGTGTACCGTGGTCCCGACGCAGCCAAACACTTCCTCGAGAGGATGGTTGTGGAAGCCATCGAGATAGGGAAGGTATTGTTGACCCCCAAGTCTATGCTCCCACTGTCCCCCGACGATCAACGTAGACACGAGGAGGCTACTACCTGTCCTGTGTGCACCTGTGAGTTTAGCATCAACAACCGTAAAGTCCATCACCACGATCACTTTAACGGTAGGTACGTTGGTCCTTGGTGCAACGACTGCAACTGCTTGGCCCGGGACCCGCGCTTCATCCCTGTGTTTTTTTCACAATGGCTCGGGGTACGACTTTCACCACCTGATCAAGCATCTTGGATACGACAATGCAAGAATCAATGTCCTGGCACAAAACGAGGAGCGTTATATTAGCGTCAGCAAGTGGGTGCCGATCCCCAACTCAAAAAGCAGGAGCATCGAGCTTCGCTTCCTCGACTCCCTGAGGTTCCTCCCGGCCAGCCTCGATGCTCTCGCGGGGAAGCTTAGCAACGAGCAAATGCTCATTACCTCTGCAAATTTTCCGAACTTGGACGCCGGTCTCTTCAGGCGTAAGGGGGTCTACCCCTACGAATACGTCACAGACCCTGCCAAGTTCGCGGAGACGTCGCTACCTCCCCAGGCGAAGTTCTACAGTCAGCTACGAGGCTCGAACATCACCAACGAAGAATACCACCATGCCCAGTCCATGTGGCGCGAGCTAGGTTGTCGAACTCTCGGAGACTACCACGATGCCTACCTCAGACTTGATGTGACACTTCTCGCCGACGTGTTCCAGACGTTCCGGGCGACCGCAATGAACATCTACCACCTGGATCCCGCCTACTTCTATAGTCTCCCCGGACTGGCGTGGTCAGCCATGTTTCTGGTGACGAAAATCAAGCTGGAGCTTCTTTCGGACGTAGACATGGTGCTGTTTGTGGAACGCGCCGTGCGGGGTGGAATGGTCCAGGTGTCGCAACGGCACGCACGCGCCAACAACCATCACATGGCTACTGTCTACGACTCCACCCAACCGTCGAGCTACATCATGCACACGGACGTGAATAACTTGTACGGGCACTCCATGATGCAGCCACTCCCCTTTAGAGGGTTCGAGTGGGCCGATCCTTCCAAATTCGACATCGAAAGCTTCGACGATTCGGAACATGGGTTCTTCGCCGAGGTGGACCTTGAGTTCTCCGAGAAGCTGCAGGATTTGTTCTGCGATCTTCCCCCTGCACCCGAGTTCAAGTGTCCACCCGATTCCAACCAGAAGAAGCTCGTCATGGATTTCGAAACAAAGAAGAATTACATCCTGCACTACCAGAATCTCCGGTGGTTGATGCAGCGAGGGGTCACAGTCCACGCAGTTCACCACATCCTCAAGTTCGAGCATTCTCCGTGGTTGCGCCCATACATCGAGCTCAACACCGAACATCGTACAGCAGCCACGTCCGAGCTTGATAAGGATTTCTTCAAGCTTATGAATAATGCGGTGTTTGGCAAAACCATGGAGAATGTACGGAATCGCGTGGACATAAAATTGGCGACGAGGAAAGAGCGATGTCGTCAGCTTGTCGCAAGTCCATTGTTCAAGTCTCGAACAATCTATAACGAGCAGCTGGCTCTGATTCACATGAAGCAAGGTGTGGTGAAACTCACCAGGCCCATCTATGTTGGAGCCACGGTTCTGGATCTGAGCAAGCTCCACATGTTCGAGACGTACTACGACATATTACGTTCACACTACGGCCACAACATCTCGCTTCTCTACACGGACACGGACAGCTTGGTGTACCACGTTCGCTCAGCCGACGCATATGGGAATATAGCCACAGTTCCATCTTTGGTTAACCTCTTCGACACCTCGGGCTATCCCCAGCCGAACCAGTACGATATCCTGGTCCGCAACAAGAAGGTGCCTGGCAAACTCAAAGATGAGAAGGACGGAGACGTGATTCTTGAGTTTGCAGGTCTTCGCGCCAAGGCTTATACCATCAAAGCCGAGGGTAGCGTTACCAAGAAGGCCAAGGGTGTCGGCAGACAGGTGGTTCGGGAGCATCTCACATTCGAGGACTTCGTGGATTGCCTCAAGACCAGGTCGTCGGTTCTAAGAGCAGAACAGCGCATCCAGAGCGTCGACCATGTGTTGCCACCAACAAAGTGAGGAAGATTGCCCTGGATCCCAACGACGACAAGAGGTGCGTTCTCCAATGCGGAATCCACACACTGCCGTGGGGGCACTATCGCTTAGCAGAAAGCAAAACCTGCAACATATGCCCATCTTCAACAGAAGATTCATAAAACGAAAAAAAAAAAAAAAAATATTTTGTTAGTCATTACAAAAAAAAACACTGACTGTCATTACAAAAAAAACTTTGACCGTATTCTTAAATAACCAGCATACCTATGAATCTCTTTGGTTTCCGAAAACAAACCAACATGGAGACTGTACACGGCGCGACGACAGATCATGAATTTCTACCTTCCATGTTAACTAAACTCAACGGTCTACTGATTGTTCACCTTAACAGCATTTGGACGAAATTGGATGACGATGTGGGCAAGATGTTTTACGTCTTCAACAACAATTTACATTTTTACGAAATTCCGATCGATGGAAAACTTCAAATCATCGTGAATCCGGAAAACGTAGGCGAAATCAAAATATCTACCGGCAAGAACATTTTTCGAATCAAGCACGACAAGATGCTTTCTAACATTACGTACGATGTTTCTGCAGGAGATTATCTTTACGTGGAACTCCTAGGAGATTACGACAAACTCATTCCTCTCTTCGTTGAATTACGAATCGTCTATCCTATTATAAATAACCGTTAACCAAAATGCCTAACGATATTTTCGGCAACACCAAGCGTGTAGACCACGCAGAAGAGATTCTCATGTTGGACGTCAGAATTAAAAAGTTGAGGAGCGATTTGATCGCTTTGCAGGAGACCTTAAACAAAAGTTTAGAGTCGGAGATCGCTACGCTCCAAACGCAATGTCTCGACCCCATTCTGAAAATCGATTCCGAACTGAAAACGCTCATAAAAAATTATGTCGACGTACCTTCTTACGACAACGTTCAAAATATACAGTTGAGCGTGGATTCGCTTCAAAATGATTTGGCCAAATTGCAGCAATTTCAATCGAAAAATGAAGATTTGGAAAAATTGAAACTCAAAATCGAAGAACGAACTTCGGCAATCGAAAAGAATTTCTCTGAACTTCAAACCGTCGTGAAGGATATTGATGTAGAACGCTTGCATGTTGTTGTTTCCAAATTACAAGAAGAATTCGCCGGCACGTTGGAAGAAATTAAATCCAAGTTACAAACTTTGGAAGATACCATGACGAACCTACCATCGTCAGACGAACTGCAGGTCATCGGCAAAAGCGTCGCGAACATAAAAATTCAATTGGAGGCTTATCAAGATTTCGAACACATTCAAACCACCATCGCTACGCTTCAGGCGTCTCTGGAGTTGATCAACGAAGAAATTTAAAATATTCACGCTGAAGCAAGTGCGTTGACGAGCATACAAGACACGTTGAGCACAGTTCAGCAGAAGATCGAATATTTAGAAAATTTGAACGTCGAATCGAACCTTGCTCATTTTCATCACGTACTAGACAACATACAGGGTGACTTGGAATCGTTACGGACGAGCGTACCTTCGAGCGAAGATTTGGAAAAATTGAAAACGGCGGTGACGGCACTATCCGATTCGAGCGACGTCAAAAGTTCATTGAGCGATCTCGAGAGTAGGGTGGCCAATCTCCCCACCTCAAAAGAATTACACGCTTTGAAAAGGAGCATATCACGTATGCTGAAACGACTAGAAACGGAAACAGCGAACGTGGAACAGATTCGAGACGAACTTGCTTCGCTGGTGTCGACGCTGCCCACTTCGCAGAGCATCGCCGACCTTCACACGCAGTTTACCGAGATGCGAAGCATCGTGAACGATCTTACCGAGAAAAGTTCGAAATTGAATCAAGTCGAGAACCTTCAGAGTATCGTCGTCAACATCAGAGATCAAGTTGGAGTGCTGGAATCCACGCAGGAATCGACGCTGGCCTCTTTCGGTGCCAAATTACAAGAACTCAACGAAAACTTCAAGCAGTTGAACGTGGAAGTGAAAATCAAACCGTCATTTTCTTCAGTAACGGATACCATCGTCGAACATTTGTTGCCCGTACAAAATACACTGGGACAGCTTCACAGCAACCTCGTTAGCGTCGATACTAAATTCGCTAAACTGCATTCTCTGCAAGCCATCGAAATCAACAGCGTACCCAATCAACAGAGAATCTCCACGTTCGTCGAAGGTAACAAACTGTACATGTTACATCCTTATCATCCGTACTACAAGTTTCTCCTCGATGGCACGATTCAGATAAATGAATTTTCATACTGGTCTCACGGCAGAAAAGCTAGCGTTCCCACCATGACCTTGATATCGAATCGTGGTGTCCAGAAAGCAGGAAACATTCCTCTGGCACGTTGGAACGAAACGCGCAACATATATGAAATACACGAAGACGAAGATCTTACCGTTTTTGACGTGAGTGCCGGCGATAAGCTGATCATTCAAAACACGAGTGAAGTGCCACCCTCTTTGAATCCCATCACGCTGGTGCTTCTCTTCAAACGTAATCTCTAAAAAATGTCTAGGCAAGCCATCGTCGAAGAATTGCATAAACCTGCACGCCGCAACTACAAACGTTTGGCGGTGGTAACCAAGGGAATCGATGACCTCTGGCAAAGTGACCTCGTGGAGATGAGTAGCGGCAATCTAAAAAATGTGCATAAATTGAACAAGGGCAACAAGTACCTCCTCACCGTCATAGACACATTTTCGAAATTCGCATGGGCTCTACCTTTAAAAGCCAAAACAGGGACATGCGTCATGGAAGCATTCAAGACAATTTTTCGCGAAAGCGACAGACGACCACGGTTTTTGCAAACAAACAAGGGGAAGGAATTTTACAATGCCGTATTCCAAAAGTTTATTCGGAAACACGACATTCGACATTATTCAACCTTCAGTCACATCAAAGCCAGCATCGTGGAAAGATTTAATCGAACCTTGAAAACACACATGTGGAAACGATTCACGCTTCGAGGAAATTACAAATGGGTCGACATACTGCCGGAACTCGTCGACACCTATAATGATACGGTACACAGAACGATAGTCATGAAGCCAGCTGATGTTACGAAATCTGACGAGCAGCGTTTAATTTCTAGTTTACTGTCCAAAGTACACTCCCACGACTACCAAGAAATCAAAATTCAAAATTGGAGACCAGGTGAGAATCAGCAAATTGAAGCGAACGTTCGACAGGGGTTCACAAAAAATTGGAGCACGGAACTTTTTACGGTGGTTCGAGTTTTACCCGGAAACCGACACACGTATATAATAAAAGATAGTAGCGGCGAGATTTTGAAAGGAAGATTTTACGAAGAGGAACTCTCTAAAACAAAACATCCCAACACGTACCTCATCGAGAAAGTATTGCGTAGGAAAGGCGACAAACTGTTTGTCAAATGGCTGGGACTTCCGGAAAAAAGTTGGATCGACGCGAACGAAGTGATCTTGTGAGTACGTGGAACGTGGTGAAGCGTCTACCGGATTCGGAAAGTCAAACAAAAAAAAAGAACGGCGAGTTGCTTCCCGACAGCATCCGCTGTCTGATCGTAGGTCCTTCGGGGTGTGGGAAAACAACACTGCTCGTGGACAATTTTCTCCTCGCACCGAATTGGTTAGATTGGAAGAACAGGCACCTGTACATGTTCTCGAAAAGTTTGGAGCAATCCAAATACCAGCAACTGATGAAACTGTACGATGGTCTGGACATTGCAACGTTCTCTTCGGAAATAAAGCCACTCGACGATTGTCGTGAAAATTCAGTCGTTGTGTTCGACGATGTCATCCTGGAAAATCAAAATGAAATTCGCAATTTTTTCACGCAAGGTCGTCACAAAGGAATAGATTGCTTCTTCCTAGCTCAAACGTTTTCCAAAATTCCAAAACAGTTAGTACGCGACAACGCTAATTTCATATGTTTGTTTCGTCAAGATCACACCAACCTCAAGCACGCGTACGATGACTACGTAGGCGGAGACATGAACTACAATCAATTTTCGGAACGCTGCTGCTCCCACTGTTGGAACAGTGACGAGTTCGGATTCGCAACGATCGACATGACGAGGAAACCCAACGACGGAAAATACAGAAACAAAATCAACGACTTTCTAAACGTTGCAACGTTGTGAGAAACGACGTGTATAAATAACGCTATGACGAAACGAAAAATCGAAGACGAAAATCTCAAGCTTCGCGATTACCTCGCGAAACGCTTCAAAGGTTGGAAATCCGAGAATCGCGGATTCTACGAAGAGAAGAAACGTCAAGATCAACCTGTGATCGACGCCATCAGCGATCTAGGTAAAGAAATTAAAGGCGTCACGGAACAAAATAAAAATTTGATCAACGAACTCGTACCACTTGCAGCTAAAAGTTACACCGTACCCACGCCCATTTCGAGCATTCCTTCGACGCCTTTGGAACTGAAGGACGTACCGGCACGACGTCGAGCCATAGGTAGCACGCCGTCGTCTTTGGATAAGATCGAGTTGGGACCTTTGGCACGAGACTACCTGAGCACGGGGAAATTCGACAAGGATGAAGTGTTCGGATTGTATCCGAGCATGGAGAGCAACGAAGGCGGCGGTGTGGTTTGGAAGATTGGAAAATCGAAGGTGAGCTTCGAAGGCAACGACATTAAAGTTAATTTAGGCGAGAAGGAAAGTTGGAACAGGTATCCGGGTACGGTGGGACTGTGGGAACTCGTTGCCAAAAAGCAGCCGAAAGATTACACCGACGAAGATTACCAGAGTTACAAGGAAATTTTGATCATGACGGATGCCTTGTACCAGAACAACGACGCCTCGCAGAATAGGGTGAAATCGAGCAGCGGCGAGAAGTACAGAAATCTCATCAAACCGATTTGGAACCAGGTGAAAACAGGCAGCGGCGTCAAACTCTACAACACCCTGCCCAAAGAGTTTGTGTGGGTGGACGACGTGCGCAAGCTCATAGACCGATTGTTGGTTATTGCAGGAGAGGAGAATGCTGGCAATCGTAATTTCTACAACGAGAAGGTAGGAATTGTGGACATGATAAGCACAAAACTTTCCAACTTCATCGTGAACGACGACAAGGGCATAGGTTACCTCATTAAAATTATCAACACGCTGCCTCCGAGATTCTGGAACGTTGCCGAAGGAAAGGGACTCGTGAACGACATCATCAACAAGTTAC
Organism: Lepisma saccharinum; assembly: GCF_977018435.1. Taxonomy (NCBI): domain Eukaryota; kingdom Metazoa; phylum Arthropoda; class Insecta; order Zygentoma; family Lepismatidae; genus Lepisma; species Lepisma saccharinum. The sequence continues at coordinate 59,547,132 of NC_139237.1, forward strand.
CTTTCGAGATGCATTTACCCGGCTACCAGTACTGCGGACCGGGTAACAAACTCGAGAAAAGATTGAAGAGAGGAGACAAGGGTGTGAATCCGTTGGACGCCGCATGCAAAGATCACGACATCGCCTACAACACCACTCACACCGATCTGGATGCACGTCACGAAGCAGACAGAAAGTTAGAGCACGCAGCTTTCGAAAGATTCGTCAGCAGAGACGCTTCGCTGGGAGAAAGAATTGCAGCACTGGGCACCACCATCGCCATGAACACGAAACAAAAATTTGGATGGGGTGTGTAGAAATTTCTCGAACCGTGAAAAAAATTTCTTCGGTATATAAATAACACTACGTAAAAAAAAAACTCCAGTTGTGTTTGCCATCTTATAAAAAAATGAGTAAACAATCACTAGACGCCCAAGCATTAAAACAAATGCTAAATTCATCAGTCGAATATGTAAAAATTCAGGAATTGGAAGTGGACAAACCTTACACCATAACTTCCGGTTCAATTGTTTCTACCCAGTATGGTCCCAAGGCGCGTCTGTTGCTCAACGCACAATACAGTCTATTTTTACCAGATCGATACGCTAACATGTTATCCGACGAGAAGCTAGCTATTTTAATCGAGAACAAAACTCGAATCGTGTACAAGGGTACAAAGGAACTTCTTGGTAAGAAAACAAAGCACGTAATAGAATTTGTGTAACGGCTCTGCGCGGAGTATATTCTTGAAAAAAAATTACACGGAACAAAAAAAATCTCAGAACATTTATATATAAATAACATACCGAAAAAGAATTACACAAAACAAAAAAATCTCAAAACATATATATAAATAACATACCGTGAAAATAACATATAGAGCATCAACATGAAGCCCAAGGGTGTCGTGTACCAGATACCATACTCCAATCTGAAAAATCTAGGTGCCCTCGATGGGTTACTCACCAAGAAACAACGCGAAAAGAAACGTTCTTGCTTGACGAAAGGACACGGAATGAAATTACTTCTCAGCACACCTCAATTGAGACGCTTGCAGCGTTCGCGGAAACAGCAAAAAATCGGAGGTTACATATTCAGCATCCCAGCCATCCTGGCAGCTTTGGGGGCCGTTGGAAGTTTGGCCGGCGGAAGCGCCGCCATCGCGAAAACCGTCATCGACTCGAAGAAGAACAAGGCAGAATTGGAAGAACAGAAACGTCACAACCTGGCTATGGAGAAGAAGGGGAAAGGTATAACCAAAAAACAAAAAAGCAACCTCGATGCTTTGAAGAAATATAAAAAAAAGAAGAAGCCCTGTCCAACTTCGATATTGAATCTCTGATCGAACTGTTGGGAATAAAAAACTTCAGGGGTGTTTTCATGTCCGATTCTCTACCCTCTGCTGTGAAGAAAAAGGAGTATGGCGTGGTCAACCTGGACAGTTACAAAAATCCTGGTAGACATTGGATATGCTACCTCAAAATTGACGATAACAATGCATTTGTTTTCGATTCGTTCGGTGGCACACCACCTGCCAGGTTGGTGAAGTATCTCAGTGTTACCAACCTCTACTACAATGACAAACGCATCCAGGGTTTCACCGATGTTAACTGCGGCCACCTATGCCTTTCCGTTCTCGCATACATGTCTAAAATAAATAACCCGTCGGTGGAACATTTTCAGAAAGCATTGTGGAATTTTAAACACGATGGGCGTGTTCCATCTCACGAGCGAATCTTCGATCTTGAAACTCACGCTGCACGGCGACATCGTCTATCCTAAATCCGTAGCTCTGCGTGCATTCTACAGCATGTACCTCATACCTAACGTCACGCAGCACAACAACAAAATTAGTGTCGGAAGCGAACACATCGTCGTCACGCCAGGCCAATACAATCTTTCCACTTTGCAAGCTCAGTTACCCAAAGGCACGTACCTTTCTCAAAATTCAGTCACGCACAGAGTGGAAATCGTGTCGGCGACGGAGACCGTGGACCTGGGCACCATGGGAGAACTTTTAGGTTTCGAGCACGACACCAAACTCGAAGCTGGCATCAAACATACGGCAACCAATATTCCTAAATTTCTAGCCATAGAGACTCTAAACGTTCACTGCAACGTGGCGGAAGGCATGATCACAAAATCCTCGGACGGATTGTTAGGAAGTCACAAGCAGACAGGAATCATAGCTACGTTCAAACCCAGTTCCGAATTCATGGAACCGATCATCTACACACCCTCTTCGCCGATCTATTTTCCAGTATGCCGCAACCGCATAGACGACATAGAGTTGGTGGTGACAAACGAGAAAGGAGACGTGGTGGATTTCGCAGGTGCAACGACCACTGCCATCGTGGAGATCAACGTATAATAAATAACACGCATAGTGAAAATGGAGCAAATCGAAAGTTACGAATTGCAATCTTTCCCTCTCAACCGTCGCACGTTCGCCAATCTCAACGAAGCGAACAGGGAGATCGAATACGACGTGGACGTAGGTGATGGGTTCGTTCATCCTCACAGAGCGGACCTCTACCTTCAATTCGACGTGGTGAAGAAGGAAAGCGGAGACGCGTTTCCGCCCAATGCAAATTTGATACTCGTGGACAACTTCGTGCCTCACCTGTTTTCGCAGGTGGAGGTGAGGAACCACAGCACCGTCATAGACAGAATAGACTATCCAGGCATCACGTCGACGGCAGTGGGAACTTTGAAATTATCCAAAACGGACGCAGCATACTACCAGGCGGGAGGATTCGAAGCAGGGACCAAAATATCGACTAGAAATCACACGGTGCTCTTTCCCATGCGTCTGCTGCCGGGATTCTTCTCGGACTACAAGGAGATCATGTGGAAGGGAGGATTGCGCGTCACGTTTCGAAGAGCGGCCAACGACAACGACGCACTGATGCGATACACCAACTTGAACGCCGACGGCACGCCGATAGCCAACACATTACCTGAAGCGGCCAAGTGCGTCATACGGAGCATGGAATTGAGAATGCCGATCGTGGAATACGAAACAAACTACGCCCTCAAGTACAAAGCGGAGATCTTGAAGAGTCCGCAGGTACCGATTCACTTTCACGGTTACCAGTGCGTGCAGAAGATGGCGTCGGGAAGTCACATGGAATTCGACATGACGACACAGTTCAACAACATACAGTTCGACATGCCAGATTTCGTCGTAGTGCTCTTTCAGACCGGGCGCGATAACAACCAGGAAAAAGATTCCAGCAAGTTCGACGACTGTAAGATCAAGAACGTTTATCTGAAGAATGGACGCAACGAAGTCTTCCCGCGCGAGAATTACAACCTCGACATGACCAAAAACGATTACCTCAAACTTTACGAAGCTTACACTTCTTTCAAACGCGTGACCGAGGGAAGCATGGACATGTACTACACGCCCAGCGAATTCAAAACCCGCAGACCCATGTTCGTCATCAATACCACAAAGAGGAAGCAGGTGGTGGTCAACGATCGAACCAACATCAAGGTCGTCTGTGAGTTCAACGAAGCCTTGCCCGAGGACACCGTGTGCAGCGTCATCCTGATTGCAGAGAAGTCCTTCGTCCATGACGTGAAGAACGAGAGGGTCACAGAGCAGTTTTAACAAGTTTTTAATATTTTTTCTTGCACAAATAAGAAATTTTTTGTACTAGCACAATCAGTTACAATAGCACAATACGAAAATTTCACTAGTTCAAGATCAGTTACAATATCAATTTCATCAGTTATCAGTTACAATATCTTTTTTTCTCATCAGTTTTTGCACTATAGCACGAGACAATCAGAAATGTTTACACAAAAATTTTGTTGTTTTTGTTTTTTACATGAGAAAATTAACAATAAAATTCTTTTTTTATCGTTTCAGATGCTGTCGAACATCAAAAAACACATACACATACAAACACACTAAAAAAATAAGCATGCAACTTTATTTGTAACACACACACATACATTCTCCATCTTCATCAAAAAAATATTATAATAAACATAATTATTTTTATCTATATCTCACAATAAAACTCTATATCCAAAAATATTACAACATCAAAATAACACTAGAGTCGTTAGTACACGTTGCATGCACTACGGAGGTCCTCTGTAGGGTTTCATGGAAGTTTGGGAAAAAAAAAAACACGTGAAACCCTACAGAGGTGCGGTAATCTAGAACCGCAGCCATTAGAAAACCTTTTACTTTTTTTTGGTTGGGCACCACGCACCCTGGCGAGGTTATAGGGGCCAGGCATCCTAAAAAAACAACAATTATTTATTTGTTTGTTTGCCTCACAATACGAAAATAATGAGAAGCGCCAGCGCGCGCACGTGTGTATAGCACATCGTGTTTCCCCCGAGAGAGGTTTACAAAGGTCACGATATACATTGGCGCCCGGGACTTGGAAATAATGCGTATTCGCTCACCACTGTTGCCAGCTCTAGGTCACTCTCTTTTCATCTTACAGCAACATTGGCATCTCTCTATCTTTTTTTAGTTGCAGGTGGGTTGCCAACACAATCTAGTTAATAATACTACATATTATACACACACACGCACACACATACTGTGTTGCCATCCATCCATCCATCCCTCTCTCTCTTTTACGGCAGTATATATTTGTTGCCGGTTCTTCTTGCCCAGTGTGTGTATGTTACGCCAGTATATAAATTGGCTAAGCCTCAAGCAAGGTAGCCCTTGCCAAGTAAAAAAAAAGGGCTGTAGGTAGGTGTTGGTAATACTGTCGGTTGTTTAACTCTTCACTCTCTCTCTTTTTCTCCTCTCTCTCTTTTTTTGTAAAAAAGCTATGGCAAAAGTACCAGTAGGTTGGCAAATTGCTTTATGCACTGTAAGGCAGACCTCAAGCAGTATTGCCAGCTCCTTGCTTTAGGTTAGGTTAGACCAAAATAAAAACCTTGGTGATTTTTCGAGTAAGATGTTGGCAAGGCTGCAAGATAAGCCTCAAGCAGTGTTGCCAGCTCCTTGCTTTAGGTTAGGTTAGAACCAAAAACAAAAACCTTGGTGATTTTTTCAAGCAAGAGGGCTGGCAACACTGCAAGAAAATGGGGCTCATGCCTTACGAGAGAAATCCATTAAGGCGAGCCCCACGGAGCCCCATTTTCGGGCGTTGAACCGGCTTGATTACTCTACTCTTATGCCAAACATTTTTTTTCATTTTCAATAAAAGTTTCAGAGTTATGATTTAAAATGTGCTTCTGGTGTCCGTTTGTCCCAACATTTCCCTACATAGATAAATCGCCCAAGAACCAAGGCCAAACCTCCAGGGTAATCTAGAGGGAATAGTCCTCAGTTTCCTGCGTCCTCCGCTTGCCTTCTTCTTCACCTGTCTGGAGCTTAACTACCATTTATGTGTTATTATCTCCAATCTTCTTTCAGGTAAGTCCCAGTGGAACTCGGGTGCTTCTCTGGTCCAATATTGTGACAATGAGAAACGTATTGAAAATTTGAAATAAATTATCATTGCAGGGAAAATGGCGCCGAATTTTTTGTATATTTTTCAAGAAATATTCCAAAATACTTGCCCAATTATAGAAGAGTGGAGAAGATTTATCACTTTTCAAGTGCAATTTATTATTATAGGTGGGTTTCATGTGACGTCAGCATTCACACACACACCATGTATGGGGCTAATTATCTTTTTCGTTTGCAAGGAAATATCCACCACGTATCGTTCGTTACATCTGCACGAACTGCACGTTTGTTATAATTCACGAATGTATGTGTTAGTATCTTCTGCTCGCCCGCTTGAATTCCGTATGCTTACAAGAACTGGCCTCAATCATGGCTGCTCGAAACCACAATGCAACAGTTTGTGACGTAGATGAAACACCCTTATCCGTACCAATACGGTTCGAATATGTTTCAACAAAGTATATCTAATACACTGAACATGTTTAGATTTTTATTTTGAACAACATACACGAATTCCAGTTGAATTTGTTATTTATTTCTAAATTGTGCGAACTACAATTGCTCGTCTTAGACAACAAATTTACTAAAATGTTTTATATTCTACAGGTATCCTTACTATTACTTGTGGTTAATTATAACTCATCCCCTGGTAAAGTATTTCAGAGATGTACTTTTTGGATGGAAAGATCTTGTAGGTAAGATCATATGTAGATACACATAATTATATATGTGTGTATAACGTCTCGTATTTCGTTGATCTTTGTATAAATAACTCGCACACAGTTTTTAAAATATCAATTGTTAAATAGCACGCTCATAGTAATTACTAATGTTCAACTAGGGATAGCCAAAATATCCGGAATTTCGTTTTAGGAAAAATTAAAATTTCTGCGGGATTCCGGATTTCGAAGGGAATTCCCATTTCGGAGGCAATCCACATTTTGATGGGAAAATGTATTTCGGAGGCAACCGGATTTCGGAGGGAAAACAGGTTTCGAAGATCACACGGATTTCGGAGGAAAATGTATTTCAGAGGGAAAAACAGATTTCAGAGACAATCAGCATTTCGAAGGCAATCAGGATTCACAATAAGTTTTGCCACCTTTCATTTTTTTCTGATCGAATTTGTTAATGAAGCTCTTAATGTGCTTTATTTTAACTCTCGGCTACTCATTTCACGATCAGACCTAGGTAGGCCTGCTAGGTTTTGGTTGTACCGCAGTATATTTTAAATTCAAGCCCAGAACAAGCTAGAGCTTTCTATTTTCCATTGCATTTAATGCCTTATTGCAATTTAAATGCATTGTTTTTGCCAGTAGATTCACTAATAATTTTTATGGTGAATCGTAACTGTGTTTGAACGATTCAAGTTTAGAGAATTTGGTAAAAAATTTGTCGCCACGAAGTCGCGACGATATCATGTGGTTGGTTTCTTGCAAATACAAGGAGCATTGCACACCAGCGAGAAACCTCGTCACCAAGTTACGGCATCTGTTTTGGATCAAGCAAATTTTACTGCTCTGACTACTCATTTCTTATGTTGTCTTACGGTGGGGTGGGCAGCATTCATTATGGAAAAGCAAGTGGGGAGCGGGGAAGCGACGAATCCAGCGCGATAAGAAACACACAACAGCATGTAGAAAGAGGTGTGTCCTCTCGACCCGTCGTAACTCTCAGCGCCACCGCTGTTGTCTAGCTGGCCTGCGGCGTATTCTCCGCTCCCCCACTTCCCTTGGCAGCTTGTAGGTCACCCGCCGCAACACTAGGCAAGAGCTATGGGAAGTACGTCTTTGAGGACAAAGTTATTAACTTGAATAGTTCATTGTCGTGCTGCAATTAATTTCGTAGTTTACTGTCCCACAAGTCTCTTTGTATTTGCCAGGCACATGGCGATATTTTCCAGAACCCTTCAAAATATTGCTCATATACACAGGTGCGTATTCACAATTCTCTCGACTCAAATTCTTCTAAGAAAGTGGCGGCTCACCAGAATACGCTTCTGCAGGCAAAAATAAATCCGAAGTCTTGATTGCCTCCGAAATCCCGTTAGCCTCCGAAAACCGGATTCTCCAGTTTTGCTCCGGATTACGTATTTTAAAAAATCTCAATTCTAATTCAGCCAACCCCTTTGACAACACTTACTTACAATGTATATTACTCGATTTCTTTTTATTGAAATCATGTTCCACTTTTCTTCAAAATAATCTGAACTTTCCACTGTTTGAAAACGTAAGATTTCAAAATATATTCTTACTTAGCACCAAATTGATTGATTCAATTAATTAATTAATTACATGTAGAAAACTCATCAGTTATAATAATTCTCAGAGTGTAAATGAACGGAGGGAATTAACAGGGTTTCAGGGATTCACATAATGCACAATGAATGTGATATCAAGGATCCAGGATTCCTGCAAGGGAATTACGTGACACAAACAACATAAGATTTAGTAGAGCAATATTGCAATCATTTATTGAAGGGGAAAATGTTTAAAGTGCACCTTCATCTATCTAAGCGATCAAATTCATTCTGTACAAGTGTTTAATCAATACCTGGTTATTCAAGATAAGAACTCCACATAAAACTTAAAAAAATATAAATTCTAAATAAACTAATGTTGCAATAAGTATAAGATACATTTATCATTTTACACTCTTGAGAAATTTAACGTTCATATCTTATAATTAAATCATGCTCTCTACACCATGAAAGATTTTATTTGAGAAAACGTTACAAATTGTATTAATTTAAATGATAACATTATAATTCTAATCACTGTGAGTCTACTTGCTGTTAGAATGTCCGTCATTTTTCCAGCATCTTTCGGAGGCACGGTTAGTTTCTTCCTTGGCTGCAGCATCCTAACGGTTGTTGAAATGTTCTTCTTCGCTGCTGTAAGTTGCAGAGTGACCAGAAAAAAGCCACCGATGCCAGAAAATAATGGAGCAATGTGGAGACAGAAATGCAGAAGGAATGTACAAAGAAATCGCTTTATTGGTATGAAGCAACGTGAATGTTGTTATGGATGGAGAATTTGTATTTCTCAAGGCAGGAACAGCAATGCGTGAGTTCATGAACTGTCATGATTGATTGATTGATTGAGTTACTGTTTTAAGTCCACTTTGTGCACAGTAAGGCTAATTGGAACTGGACCTATAGTTTAAACTGGGATCTATACACGAATGAAATGGTCCTTATTGATGTTAGACATTACTCGGATAATGGCGGTTCTTAGGAATCAGTCGTATTGTAGGGATACCAATTAGCCTCCTGTTCTCGTCTGGCAAGTTAGGTGGCCACATGTTCGGATGATGACCACATCACACCAAACATTTGGCCACCTAACTCGCCAGACGTAAACAGGAGACTAATCGGCATCCTTACAATACGACTGATTCCTAAACGCCGCCATTTATCCGAGTAATTTCTGTCTGTTGCTTTCAATTCACACAGTTTGCATGAATGAGATGAGGAAATCTGAATTTTATTCCACGGCCATAATTTTCATGTACGTACATTGCAATTGCAATTGCATTACCATTAAGCTGATCATCTCATCATTACCGAGCTTGCAACATCGTAATTAAGTCGAAATTGTGACTGTTCCACAGATGATAGCACCAATATGGCTAAGATATTTTCAGATAAACAAGCTTCAATGACAAAAAAATACATATTTTTACAAGTTTACAAGAAGCTACATGAATTCGACTTGCATAAAAAACACAAGAAAACTACACTTTTTACGTATATTTTGTCTAAATAGAGAACAGACAGCGGCGTTCACTTTGTCATGCTCTTTTCTAAAAGCAGATACTTTTGGCTTTTTAATTAGGTATAATTGATTTTTTTCATCCTTTGGAGTAAAACTTTATAAGCACTTAAACCGAGGGTTCAGTATTTTTGACGCAGATAGTAATTTGGCCCCGTTTTGTGCTAAATGGGGAACGATACGTACAAAGATGCCGTCTTTTCGACGACCACGACAGAGCGGAACATCTCTCCTTAGAGAAACGAACAAATGCTACGTTTCAGAGAAAGGAGAGATGACTCATTAATTTAATCTGAGAAGAGATGTTCCAATTTTTTTTATTCCAAATTTACTTAGATAGAATAACTGTAGTAATTTTCAAAAATAAATAATTTAACATATTTCGCAAAATCGTGAGTAAAATGGAAGAAATTACAGGCGAGAAGTAAGAAATCATTGACTAAGGGACAATATGCGCGAAGAAGAATACAAGTTGAGACAAGAAATTTATCTCTTGTTTATATGTCATGTAATGATTTTAAAATGTTTTGCTTTCATGCAATGAAAAGATTGATTTTAATAATGCACATGTTTCTCTAAATGAATCTCTATTCTAAACTATTTCGGTTTACGTTAAACAATATTTATCATGTGGAACATCTCAGCTTTAATTCTGAAGAGAGACGATCAAAAGCATCATTTAACGACATGGCTCAAGTTTCAGGTTGTATTTTATTTATAGAAATTGCAACATGATCCATGGAAACAGGACTAAATGAAGGATGTGTCAAAAATATAAAACTATACCATTAGACTAAAAAATGTAGGTTTTTTAGCCAATAGTTTCTAGCTGTGGTATCTCTCCTCGAATGACTTACCATTATGATCTTGCATATTTTCAATATTTTGTTGTTTAATTGTTGTTTATTAATTTGCGCCATTTGAATTGAAGATATCTTTGCATCAAGAAATACAATTTACAATGTTATCTTTTTATAGTGGACGTAGTGTGAAAGAATACATGAAGAAAAGTTCCATTCATGGGTTTCAGTTTATTGGAGCAAGAGGAAACACCTGGGAGAGGTAAGGAATATATGCATTTATTCAGTCCATAAGTAGGTCTCCTTCTTAGTTAAGTAAGAATATTTCAAAATACGAGTGTAAATGGCGAATTGATTGATTTAAATCAGATGATTTTTCTTTAGAAATCACTTTAAACAAATAATATATAAAATAAGGTATATGAAAATTTTGTAGATATCAGAATCACTTTTGGTGAAAGTACCAAATAAAATGTAATATGTAAACACACTTGATAATTCAATATTTTTTATGCGCAAAAGGGCAAGCATTTTGTGTGGAATTACATAACAAGTACAAATCATGTTTAACCGTAAATAGTGTCATTATCATTAAACTTTAAATAAACATGGCAACTGATATTTTGCAAACTATCATTAAAAAATTAAAAAATTCAGCCAGAAAGACAAAAAATATAATTTAAGTTACAATTATACAGTACAGTATGTTTCATTTCTACTGGAGGAAAAGTTACTGAAAATAGTATAGTTTCATTAATACACTAAACAAACATTTCCATAGTACGTTCATATATACGAGTACAGTATCAGAAACAGAAAAATATACATTTACATATATTTTTTTTTATTTGCTTTAATCAAACTGTTCAAATATTTTACAGGTTCGTTTCTCAGAGAAGCCTTTCTATAAAAAATTGATTTAAATTAAAAGAGTCTCAAATATAAAAAGAATCATCAAAAATGTATTTTTAAAAATAAAAAGCATGATTTTTATCCACCCTGTGTGCACATGGTTTGATGTGATTTGATTTGTTGTTTTAAGTCCACTTTATGCACAGTAAGGCTAATTGGGACTGGACCTACAGTTTAAAGTGGGATCCGAACCACTTGTGCCTCCACCGGGTATCGAACCCGGGACCCCTTGATTACAAGGAGACGACGCTACCACTGCGCCATCGGGGAGGTCTGTGTGCACATGGCTACAATCTGAAATACTTTATATGAATATCAGAAAACCTTCAAAAAGGTCACTGTATTACAGTCGGGGTAATAACAGCAACATAAGAAAACCCGGTTAGAAGATGCCTTACAGCATTTTGAATAGTAGTATGCCAACTAATGTAACGCTAAGAAATATTCATTACATATTGTAGTACAAATTTCAACACCCACTCAACTTGGACAATACCTGCAACACATTTCGGATAAAAGATTTCAATGTACCTGCGTTTTACACATCACATCATTGGTGAAAAGCAAAAATGAAAAACGAGGTTCATCAGATCATATCACACGTGGTTGTAATCGGGAAGGCAGACATATCGGAATAAGAGGAAGCCTTTTTGAAAGAGGTTTCAAAGTGAAGGAGAGAAATGTAGACTATGAAGAAGTTATATATGGCATCGAGGAAACAGTGCTCCACATAAAAGAAGAGGTAGAAAGGCACAAGATTAGAAGGAAGGCGGCAGTTATATTGAACAAATAAATGGAAAAGCAGAGAATATTAGATAATTTATGTCAGAAAGAAAGGGAAGGCATGGAGAAAATCAAGGCAAGGTGGTGGAAGAGGCGGATAAGGGAGGAGCGATTGTAGTTATGGAAAAAGAATGGTACGAGAGGATGTTTCAAGAGCTAAAGGGGGGACAACTATGAGGAGATTTGTGGTTCAGAAGAAGAACAAAATATTAGAGAGCAGATATAAAAGACTGTGGGAGGAGAGGATTTAAAAAGTGCATAAAGGAGGCAGGAAGACTACCCTGTTTGAAAGGCTTTCCCAAGATAAGCAAAGAGGAGATAAAGTTGAGACCAGTAATGGATTGGAGGAACAATGTTTTGGAGCCCTTTGAGAAGAAGTTAAAGAAGATAATTGGAGTGTTAGTGGAAGAACAAGAGAGTAGAACAGTGAGGAACGGTGAGCAAGTGATGGAACTAAAGGACTGAAAGTGAGTGGAGAAAAGACGACTATATTTAGCCTAGATGTAAAAAGCATGTTCACGAGCATCAAGAGGAGACACATAGTGGAAATTGTTAAGGAGAAGTATGGGACAAAAAATAATAGGAGAATGGGACGGTGACCGCGTAGTGAAAGCACTGCAAACTCCTTTGGATAATGGTTACTGCAAAGTGGGGGATAAAAATGAAAATGAGTGAAGGCTTAAATATTGGATCTAGCTTAAGCCCAGTGTTAACAGAATTGGTAATGAACGAGTGGGAAAACAAAGTGATCGAGAAAGGAGGGTAAAAGATAATTCTGTTCATCAGATATGTGAATGATTGCTTTGGCATATGGAGGGGAACAAGGAGGAGGCTTAACATATTTGTGAAAGAAATATAAGAGAAACAAGAAGGATATTGTTGGAGCTTGAAATAAAAGAGGAAAGAAAGCATAATAGAGAGCCTACGGAAGCAGCTAGAAAAGAACGGTTACAAAAGGAAGACAGACTTGACGTAAACAGAAGTAGAAAGAAGAAGAAGAAGGAAGATAAAGAAACAGGAGACAGGGAAGAGAAAGAAAAAGAGAAGTGGTTTGGCATAAGGAGTATGGGGAAAGCCACAGGGAAGATAAGCAAAGTACTGAGAAAAATGGACATACAGACATACAGAGAGGAAGGCCGCAGCGTTTTAATGATAGCGAACAAGAAGAAGGACGAAAACAGAGAAGAAGAAGAGGAAATGATTATATATGAGGTTCAGTGCATGGAATGTGATAGTGTGTACATAAGGGAAACGAAAAAGAGACTGATAGATAAGTTAAGGCAACATAAGGATGATGTAAAACTTTAGAGAGAGGAAAATGCTATACTGAAGCACACAAAAGAAATAGGACCCGACATAGAATGGAAGAAAGCTAGGGAGGGAGAAGAAAGGAATAGTGAGGAAGTGGAAAGAGGCCAAGGAAATAGATAAAAAAGAGAAGACAGTATGAACTGAAATGGGGGACTGAAGATAAATAAAATGGAAAGGAGTGTTAGAAAGAGTGGAAAAGATGACAGAGAGGAAGGTGGAAAGAAGGAAGAAAAACGAAGAAAGAAAATAGGAGGAGAAGAAGTCCAGGAGATAAGGAACCTGTCCAGGCCCAGATGGAGAGTATTTGATAAGGCACAGACACTTGCCTGGTACCTGTCAATCACCTGTCAAGTAGAGTGTCTATTACCTGTCAGGAGATTGGAGATTCCACACTCAGGAATTCCTGACAGGAAATGTCTAAGATAAGGACTGGCGCCTTTATGTTGTTTTGTGTATGATCTGCAAGTGTATATATAAGATGATGGATATTTAGATCAAATTAATGTGAAACTTTGCCTGAGGAAGACCTTGTTCGAGGGTGGAAATGTTACGTTTTAGAGTAAAAATAAATAAATTCTACACTAAATTTTGCCTTGATTGCTTTAGTAATGCTTGTACACACTTTGACCAAGGGGTGCCCACGAGGGAGATACATGACGCGCCCCCGTCATGGGAATATTGGGGGGAAATTTTTATACTTTATAGCTACCAATTCTATATATCGTCAAACAAATATGTGGGATGGGGTCGTTTCGTTTGATTTATTTCAATGGATGGAAGAAATTGATCTCTTGATGTCATCTTCTGTTAGAAAGTTTAGGTACAGACGGCATGACGGGTTCTGAATAAGTTATGGATCAGCAGAAATGGGTTAAGACTAGCTTTCTTAAATCATACAGTGTTGTTGTCCAGTTCTCGACCTTTTCAAATTTGTAGTTGTTGCGGCTCCGGACTGTCGTCTTCCTTCACCGCTGAGGTTATGATAAAAAACAACACTCGCGTAATGATTATACGTGGATATATTGTATAAAAATATAAGCGAACTGTAAATATACATAAAAATACATGAAAGTACGTAGCGTTGTGAAAGGCGATCTTTTCGCGTGCAAGTGTCTGTCTCTGCTTACGCTCGACGATGTTCTATTGTTTTTAGTAATTCTTAACGCCAAGAGATGGCGCTGGTTGGCCTTTTACATACTGTTTTGCGATTGACGGAACATGCCGCCCACCTTGAAGGCACTGCCTTCAACCTAATTAAGTCAAACTAGTTACACTACACTGGAAGGGGGCACAGCCTCCCGACTGCTCTCTTCGTCTGGCCGTGGATTGTTTTTATGGATACCACCCGAACAAGTCCATCACCTCCAGGATGTAGCTCGATGATTCTTCCTAACTTCCAGCTCAAGGGGGGAAGGTTGTCTTCTTTGAGTAAGACCAGGTCTCCAACGCGTAGATTAGTGTTCTTCCGTTTCCATTTAGATCGTTGTTGAAGATTTGTGAGATATTCACGTGACCACCTGTTCCAAAAATGTTGATATAACTGTTGCATATGCTGCCACCTGGATAGTCTATTCACTGGAATTAAGTTCAAATCAGGTTCGGAAATGGTAGTGAGTGCCTCACCAACTAGAAAATGGCCAGGGGTTAAAGGGTTGAGGTCATTCGGGTCATTAGATAAAGGAGTCAAGGGTCTAGAATTTAAGCAAGCTTCGATGAGTGTTAGATATGTGTAAGTCTCTTCGTAAGTGAATGAAGCGTTTCCTATTATCCTCTTCAAGTGATACTTCAGCGACTTCACTGCAGCTTCCCAGAGGCCTCCCATACTTGCTGACCTTGGGGGTATGAAATGCCATTCAATGTTGTCAGAAGCTAGGAAATTCTGAACCTTTTCTTGATGAACTTGTGACATGAATAATGTTTGTAACTCTCGTAATTCACGTTTTGCACCTACAAAGTTTGTTGCATTATCAGAGAAAATTTTAGCACATCTTCCTCGTCGAGAGATGAATCGTTTCAATGCTCCAATAAATGAATCTGTAGTTAAGTTGCTGACTAGTTCGATATGTACAGCCTTTGTAGCTAGGCAGACAAAAATTGCGATGTAAGCCTTTTCTAGTCTGCTGCCACGACGATTGTTGGTTTTGATGTAAATTGGACCGCAATAATCTACACCGCTGTGTAAAAATGGTTTACTTGGTGTCACTCTTTCTCTTGGAAGGTCTCCCATCAGCTGTTCAAATGTCTTCGGTTTGTTTTTGAAGCAAACAATGCACTGATGTACAATTTTTCTGGTTAAGTTACGTCCACTGAGGGGCCAATACGATTGTCTTAGTGACGTCAGCAGAAGTTGAGGTCCAGCGTGGAGTAGTCTTCTGTGCTCATTTTCAGCAATCAAAATAGTCAATCTGGAGTTTGCAGGTAGAATAATTGGATATTTTTGGTCATATGCATTTTCAGATGCTGCAGTTTTTCCGCCCACCCTAATTACCTGATTCTTGTCGAGAAACGGATTTAAGTTAAGTAGTCTGCTTGACTTGGGTAGTTCTGCTTTACTTTTGAGAGCTTGCAACTCTGGTTGAAATTCTTGTTCTTGAGTAAGTTTTATTAAGCATGTAATAGCTGATTGCAGTTCAGTTGTTGTCAATGGTCCAAACTGTCGTTCCTGCTGTAGCTTTCTTGAGTTGTGAGAGAATCTCATACAATACGCTGTTACTCTCTGTAATCTTTCTAATGTGGAGTATCGTTCAAGTAACTCAAATGACTTTGTAGTTGTTAAGGCGACTGTAGTTTTCCTTTGTTCAGGTAAATCTTGAGGTTCAACTGTAATCTCATTGTGATCAATAAGTTCATTTGTTAGCCATGATGGTCCATGCCACCAAGATTTAGCATTTGGCATTTGTGATGGTAACAAGCCTCTTGAAATATGATCTGCTGGATTGTCTTGAGTTCTTACATGTCTCCATTCGTAACTGCTTGTCAGTTTCTGTATTTCAGCCACTCTGTTGGCCACGAAAGTTTTCCATTGTGATGAAGGCGCTTTCAGCCAAGCTAGTACAATAGTAGAGTCTGACCATAGAACAATCTTCATTCCTGTCCATTTTAGAGCTTCTGTGACCTTGTGTGTAAGTCTGGCAAGAAGTAATGCTCCACAAAGTTCCAAACGTGGTAAAGTTACCTTTTTTAGAGGGGCAACGCGAGATTTCGAACAAAGTAAAGTAGACGTGATATGTCCATTTGAATCCTTGCATTTAATGTAAATGCATGCTCCATAACCAAGCTCAGATGCGTCGCTGAATCCGTGTATCTCTACTTCTGATGTTGGTTCGGTCATTGTCCATCTGGGAACATGAAGTTTCTCTAGCTGTGGTAGTTCCTTGCGAAAGTGATCCCATTCTGAATGCAGTGATGATGGTAATGTTTCATCCCAATCTAGTTTCAGTCTCCACAGATGTTGAAGAAATACCTTTGCTTTGAGTATGACGGGTCCTATTATTCCTAATGGGTCGAAGATACCACCAATGGTGGATAAAATAGATCGTTTGGAAATTCTTTCACTTCGATTTGTATCCTTTATTGTGAAGTAAAATTCATCTGTGGTTGGATTCCATAATAATCCTAAACTCCTTATAGTTTGTTGTGCTTCATCAATGTGATCTAGTTTTGTTTCTTGATGTTCTACTGGAATGTGAGATAATAATGTTGGGTCATTAGCACACCATTTTCTCAATTGAAATCCTCCACGCTGTAATAATGCGATGAGATTGTTCTGCAATTCTAATATTTCTTCCTTTGTATTGGAACCTGTTAGAATATCATCAACGTAGATATCTCTGAGTACGACTTCTGCAGCCTTTGGAAAGTCCTGTTTTTCATCTAATGCAAGTTGTTCAAGAAATCTCGTAGCAAGAAATGGCGCTGAAGCTGTCCCATACGTCACTGTTGAGAGTTGAAATGTTTTGAGAGGTTTCTGTGGGTCATCACGCCAAAGAATCTTCTGTAGACATGTATCTTCCGAATGAACTTGTATTTGCCTATACATTTTCTGAATGTCACAAGTAATGACGTATTTGTGTTGCCTAAATCGTGTGACAATAGCGAATATGTCATCTTGTATTGTAGGTCCCACCATTAGAATATCGTTGAGTGATAATCCACTGGAAGTTTTGCATGAGGCATCGAAAACAACACGGTGCTTCGATGTGGAGCTTGTTTCCTTGGTTACGCAATGATGAGGCAAGAAACATTCTGAAATGTGACATTCATCTTTCTCAATACGTTGCATGTGATTAAAACTTTCATATTCGTTCATGAAATTGACATAAGCATCCTTCAATTCTGGATTCTTGACGAGCCTCTTCTCCATCAAATGAAATCTTCTGGTTGCTATTTCCTTTGAATCACCTAATTTACTTATGCTGTCCTTTACTGGCAATCTAACAATAAATCTTCCAGTTTCATCTCTCTTGAAATTAGCCTTAAAATGTTCTTCACAAGCAATCTCTTCTGCGGATAAGCTAGGCTTAACGTTGCATTCTTCAAGTGACCAGAATCTTTGCAGTTGATCCTCGATTCGTTCTTCTACGCTAAGACAACATACGTTTGGCGATGCATGATGTGACGTAATATCATATTTACCTCCCACGATCCATCCGAAAGTGGTTTTCTGTAGAGTTGGCAACCCTGGTGCGAGACGTATTTGACCTATACAAAGCAGATCAAAGAATATTCCCGCTCCGATCAGTAAGTCTACTCTTTGAGGTGTATTGAATTGTGGATCTGCCAAATGAATATTCTGTGGAATATTCCAATTGTGGATATTAATCGGAAGTGCTGGCAGTTCTTGTGTGATTTCAGGCAGAACGACAAATTCTAATGTGGCAGAATAAGCATTAAATCTTGATTTGACAGTGGCTTGAACGCTGTGACACGCCTTTGATTCTGATGCGCCTATTCCATTTATGTGAGACACCCTGTTCGTTCTTTTCAATTTCAACATTTGCGCCATTCTCGAACTGATAAAGTTTGATTGCGATGCCGAATCGAGAAGCGCTCGACAACTATAATATGATCCTTGTGCATTACTAACATAAACAACTGCTGTACACAACATTACATTTGTTTGTTTCTGAGTATTCTGTGTTACACATGTAACGGATTCTGTATCTCTCCGCCCTGCACTCGGAGTGACGTAGTTTTCTGATTGAGAAGACGACGATGATGATGCGCTGCGTGATGATGACTGTTGGGAAAAATGCAGTAGGGAATTGTGCCTTGAATTGCAAATCTTACAATTACCTGAAGGGCACGTCTCAGATCTGTGTCCAGCTTTTAAACAATTGAGGCAAAGTGAAAGACGCTTTACTACATTTATTCGCTCTGGTACTGATTTTGCTTTGAATGAAGTGCACTGATAAATGAAGTGTGCTTGATTACAAAACCTGCACTTTGGTTCATTGTATGAAAGATGAACGTTTGTTTTAAACGTATTCTTACTTTCCGATCCACTCTTCTGAGAATAAGAGCCTTTGTTGCGAAACAGAGGTTTATTTTGTGTGGGCCGATTGTTATCTACGGCATCTAGAACTTGACACCTTTGTTGCAGAAACTGAATGAGTTCTGACATCGACGGAAGTTCAGTACCTGGAATTGTTTCTTCCCATTCTTTATGAGTAGCGCTATCTAATTTATTTGTGACTAAATGCAAGAGAAGAGCGTCCCAATTTTCTGTCGGTTGACCAAGCGATTTTAAAGCACGTAAATGTTTCACTATGCTGTCTAGAAGTCGCTTCAAAGCGGTAGCCGATTCCCTTTCTACAGGCGGTAAATCAAACAATGCCTTTACGTGTTTGTTTACAATGTACCTTTTGTTTTCAAACCGCTCCTTTAAAAGTGACCACGCCGTTTCGTAATTCTGTGCAGAGATCTCGAGCGCTTGAATGACTTCAAGTGCTTCCCCTCGCAGCGAAGAACGCAAATAGTGAAATTTCTGAATAGCTTGCAATGACGAATTGTTATGAATTAGTGCTTGAAACGTGTCAAAAAATGACAACCATTCATCATAATGTCCGTGAAATAACGGTAGATTTATCACTGGCAATTTCACTGCAATATTGTCCTGTGTTTCTTTCCGCACTTCATTGTGAATTTTAGACGTTGCGTGCGACTGGAGTACAGTTTGTGCGCGCGCTGCTAACTCAAAATATGCATTTTCGAAGTGTTCCCTTTCTTGACCTTCCTGTTCCTGTAATGACTCATCTTGCAAAAGTTCAATTTCTGACTGAATGTTTTCGAAGTCTTTCCACGATTCAACAAATTTCTCGTGACGTAATGTTAATTGTGCGATTCCATGCTCTTCTGTGAGACTATCAATGTATGCTCTGAAACGCGTAACTCGAGCCTTTACTTGTCCCCGCTTAAAGATAAGCTCTTTCAGTCTCTCTGCATTCATTGTTGCTAACGAGAATTCAAACTGTTTTGTCACGACACCGATGCACTGGAACTGTTCGTTGCAGTATTGAAAGTTCACTTACACTTCACTGAACACTAACACAGGGTAACACTAAGGGTGTGAGGATGTAATTAAATAGGAAAGTGACGAATCTTGCATGCACTCACTACCTACCTTGTTGTTGCTGCTGCGATGCGACGGTTGACGTCCATGGCGGGCTCAATCTCGTTGCATCCGGATTTGGAGGACCAAAATGTTGCGGCTCCGGACTGTCGTCTTCCTTCACCGCTGAGGTTATGATAAAAAACAACACTCGCGTAATGATTATACGTGGATATATTGTATAAAAATATAAGCGAACTGTAAATATACATAAAAATACATGAAAGTACGTAGCGTTGTGAAAGGCGATCTTTTCGCGTGCAAGTGTCTGTCTCTGCTTACGCTCGACGATGTTCTATTGTTTTTAGTAATTCTTAACGCCAAGAGATGGCGCTGGTTGGCCTTTTACATACTGTTTTGCGATTGACGGAACAGTAGTTATTGTATAAAATTCTGGTCTCCATACCAGTGACAAGTTCAAGAGGTACAATGAGCGTCACAAGAGTCATTAAGCCGGACCACGTGGCGGAGTGGTTAGCACATCGCGCTACGACGCCAGGGGTCTCCGGTTCGAATCTTGGCCTGGGCATGGATGTTTGTGAGGGTAAATTCATCAATTTCATCATATCATCACTCATCCCCATATTCGCAAATTAGCCAAAAGTGGCACAGAAAGTGAAGTAAAATAAAGCAAATTAATCAATCAAGCAGCAACAAGAGCCATTAAAAACAAATTACGTTAGTGTATGGCTGATGAGTGGTTAATTCCACTTAATTCCATCCAGTTCGATATTTTAAAAGTGGTGCAAAATGAGAAAAGTATCAATAAGTTTGCTGCAAAAACTTTGCAATGTCAGAAGTTATTATCATTTATGTAAAATATTAATTCAATGAGTGTCAAAGTAATATACAATATGCAATGTCTACATTGTAAAACAATACCTTAAGTAAACATATATTTCTTAAAAATGTCTGTATTATATTGTTCCTCAAATTTTGTCTGACCCAAGTAGTTTGAGTAAATTATTCTAGAAAGGCGGGGGGATGTTCGTTTTGGGGGGGGAGTGCGTCATCGGCCTCGGGGGGATGAGCACCCCTGCTTTGAACAGACCGTCGTGTCACACCTACAAACTGGATACTTCATTCACTTTGTGTCACTCAGACATCGAGGGCACAATATCCCCTTTTCTTGACACTCCATCACATCCGTATTGCAACCCATCTTGCAAGTTGCTCGCTCACAACTGAAGAAACTGAGTCACCTCTCCAATTTTTAGGGGCTTGACCAAAAACTTATTGTTTATGCTAAGAGAATTAAATCTAACAAGCCTAACCTAACAATGAAGGCATTTAGCCTAACAATTAATTTTTTTCGGCTGACATCAGAAGGCGAAGGGCGGGGAATTTGATTGAGGCTAAGTGGGACGGACATCTTATACTCACACACATGTCTCGTATACATATGCATTGCGACATCTACCGCTGTGGGTTGCAAGTTTGTAACAATAAGTAAGACTATTCTTTCGTTTCCCATACAGCACACCAAGTTTCAGACATATTTCAGAAATATTGCAATCTTTCATATACGTTTCTAACATTCTGGTTTCGCGTTGACGTTACAGAAAGCATCACATGAAGTCCCAGTTTTGTTTCTGAAACATTGCAATGTTATAGTTTCATTGTCTAGTTTCTGGAACGTCTCGGAGACATTGCAACGTTGGATTCAGTCATCATCGGCCATCCGGGAAATTTTCCGAGGCGGCCATGTTGTGTTTACGTTCAATCCTGATCGGGAGTCGTGCACATCTTATGAAGAATAATGTTGTTTATTGAGTGGTAAGTTGAATATTATTAATACCAAAGTGTGTTTAATTGTGTTATACTTATGCACGATATATATTTAATCTGTCTTGTGTAACGTGTGTGAGAACGTGAGTGGAAACAAGGCAGGCGTTATCAAACCAGTGTTTAAAGAAGTATTTCGTCTTGTTTGTTTAATTGAAAATACATGATGTGAAGAAGCATGGAACTTCTCGCACCTCATGAAACTAAAATAACAGGGAATAAAGTGCTTACCTATAAGCAGTGCACATTTATAGTATACCGAAAATAGATTGAATGGAAGGGACGGAAAGTACTTGTTGCTGAAAATATATAATTTTTCGGTTACATTATAATTAACGTTCTATATGTTAGCGACACCGGAATCCATCGACATCCAAAAAAACGCTGCGGGGCATCGGCGCGCTCAAGGTTGCCAGGGGTACCAGGAAGGTCTCGCCGAAATATCATGTTCTCGCCACAATTACAAGACGGAGTGAACTGTCATTTACGTGGTAGATACTTGATACCTTTTGTAACAATATTCAGTAAAAAAAAAAATTAGGTAACACTTTTCCCCGATTTTAAATCACCCCATCGACAACCTATTACGAAATGTCATACAATTTACTTCGGAAATTACATCATTTTCTCGCCGCGATTACGACCGAACGGGAAGACGTAGCGAACTTTCATGTACAGGGTGGATACATCATACCTTTTGTAATAATATTCAGTAAAAAAAATTGAGCTAACACTTTTCCCCGATTATTGCTACGAAATTTCAAAGAAATAACATGGGAAATTACATCATTTTCTCGCCGCGATTACGACCGAAGCGGAAGACGTAGCGAAATTTCATGTACAGGGTGGATACATGATACCTTTTGTAATAATATTCAGTAAAAAAAATTGAGTTAACACCTTTCCCCGATTATTGCTCACCCCATCGACAACCTATTACGAAATTTCAAAGAAATAACATGGGAAATTACATCATTTTCTCGCCGCGATTACGACCGAAGCGGAAGACGTAGCGAAATTTCATGTACAGGGTGGATACATGATACCTTTTGTAATAATATTCAGTAAAAAAAATTGAGCTAACACCTTTCCCCGATTATTGCTCACCCCATCGACAACCTATTACGAAATTTCAAAGAAATAACATGGGAAATTACATCATTTTCTCGCCGCGATTACGACCGAAGCGGAAGACGTAGCGAAATTTCATGTACAGGGTGGATACATGATACCTTTTGTAATAATATTCAGTAAAAAAAATTGAGCTAACACCTTTCCCCGATTATTGCTCACCCCATCGACAACCTATTACGAAATTTCAAAGAAATAACATGGGAAATTACATCATTTTCTCGCCGCGATTACGACCGAAGCGGAAGACGTAGCGAAATTTCATGTACAGGGTGGATACATGATACCTTTTGTAATAATATTCAGTAAAAAAAATTGAGCTAACACCTTTCCCCGATTATTGCTCACCCCATCGACAACCTATTACGAAATTTCAAAGAAATAACATGGGAAATTACATCATTTTCTCGCCGCGATTACGACCGAAGCGGAAGACGTAGCGAAATTTCATGTACAGGGTGGATACATGATACATTTTGTAATAATATTCAGTAAAAAAAATTGAGCTAACACCTTTCCCCGATTATTGCTCACCCCATCGACAACCTATTACGAAATTTCAAAGAAATAACAAGGGAAATTACATCATTTTCTCGCCGCGATTACGACCGAAGCGGAAGACGTAGCGAAATTTCATGTACAGGGTGGATACATGATACCTTTTGTAATAATATTCAGTAAAAAAAATTGAGCTAACACCTTTCCCCGATTATTGCTCACCCCATCGACAACCTATTACGAAATTTCAAAGAAATAACATGGGAAATTACATCATTTTCTCGCCGCGATTACGACCGAAGCGGAAGACATAGCGAACTTTCATGTACAGGGTGGATACATGATACCTTTTGTAATAATATTCAGTAAAAAAAATTGAGCTAACACTTTTCCCCGATTATTGCTCACCCCATCGACAACCTATTACGAAATTTCAAAGAAATAACATGGGAAATTACATCATTTTCTCTCCGCGATTACGACCGAAGCGGAAGACGTAGCGAAATTTCATGTACAAGGTGGATACATGATACCTTTTGTAATAATAATCAGTAAAAAAAATTGAGCTAACACCTTTCCCCGATTATTGCTCACCCCATCGACAACCTATTACGAAATTTCAAAGAAATAACATGGGAAATTACATCATTTTCTCGCCGCGATTACGACCGAACGGGAAGACGTAGCGAAATTTCATGTACAGGGTGGATACATGATACCTTTTGTAATAATATTCAGTAAAAAAAATTGAGCTAACACCTTTCCCCGATTATTGCTCACCCCATCGACAACCTATTACGAAATTTCAAAGAAATAACATGGGAAATTACATCATTTTCTCGCCGCGATTACGACCGAAGCGGAAGACGTAGCGAAATTTCATGTACAGGGTGGATACATGATACCTTTTGTAATAATATTCAGTAAAAAAAATTGAGCTAACACCTTTCCCCGATTATTGCTCACCCCATCGACAACCTATTACGAAATTTCAAAGAAATAACATGGGAAATTACATCATTTTCTCGCCGCGATTACGACCGAAGCGGAAGACGTAGCGAAATTTCATGTACAGGGTGGATACATGATACCTTTTGTAATAATATTCAGTAAAAAAAATTGAGCTAACACCTTTCCCCGATTATTGCTCACCCCATCGACAACCTATTACGAAATTTCAAAGAAATAACATGGGAAATTACATCATTTTCTCGCCGCGATTACGACCGAAGCGGAAGACGTAGCGAACTTTCATGTACAGGGTGGATACATGATACCTTTTGTAATAATATTCAGTAAAAAAAAATTGAGCTAACACTTTTCCCCGATTATTGCTCACCCCATCGACAACCTATTACGAAATTTCAAAGAAATAACATGGGAAATTACATCATTTTCTCGCCGCGATTACGACCGAAGCGGAAGACGTAGCGAACTTTCATGTACAGGGTGGATACATCATACCTTTTGTAATAATATTCAGTAAAAAAAATTGAGCTAACACTTTTCCGCGATTATTGCTCACCCCATCGACAACCTATTACGAAATTTCAAAGAAATAACATGGGAAATTACATCATTTTCTCGCCGCGATTACGACCGAAGCGGAAGACGTAGCGAAATTTCATGTACAAGGTGGATACATGATACCTTTTGTAATAATATTCAGTAAAAAAAATTGAGCTAACACCTTTCCCCGATTATTGCTCAGCCCATGGACAACCTATTACGAAATTTCAAAGAAATAACATGGGAAATTACATCATTTTCTCGCCGCGATTACGACCGAACGGGAAGACGTAGCGAACTTTCATGTACAGGGTGGATACATCATACCTTTTGTAATAATATTCAGTAAAAAAAATTGAGCTAACACTTTTCCTCGATTATTGCTCACCCCATCGACAACCTATTACGAAATTTCAAGGAAATAACATGGGAAATTACAGCATTTTCTCTCCGCGATTACGACCGAAGCGGAAGACGTAGCGAAATTTAATGTACAGGGTGGATACATGATACCTTTTGTAATAATATTCAGTAAAAAAAATTGAGCTAACACCTTTCCCCGATTATTGCTCACCCCATCGACAACCTATTACGAAATTTCAAAGAAATAACATGGGAAATTACATCATTTTCTCGCCGCGATTACGACCGAAGCGGAAGACGTAGCGAACTTTCATGTACAGGGTGGATACATGATACCTTTTGTAATAATATTCAGTAAAAAAAATTGAGCTAACACCTTTCCCCGATTATTGCTCACCCCATCGACAACCTATTACGAAATTTCAAAGAAATAACATGGGAAATTACATCATTTTCTCGCCGCGATTACGACCGAAGCGGAAGACGTAGCGAACTTTCATGTACAGGGTGGATACATGATACCTTTTGTAATAATATTCAGTAAAAAAAATTGAGCTAACACTTTTCCCCGATTATTGCTCACCCCATCGACAACCTATTACGAAATTTCAAAGAAATAACATGGGAAATTACATCATTTTCTCTCCGCGATTACGACCGAAGCGGAAGACGTAGCGAAATTTCATGTACAAGGTGGATACATGATACCTTTTGTAATAATAATCAGTAAAAAAAATTGAGCTAACACCTTTCCCCGATTATTGCTCACCCCATCGACAACCTATTACGAAATTTCAAAGAAATAACATGGGAAATTACATCATTTTCTCGCCGCGATTACGACCGAACGGGAAGACGTAGCGAAATTTCATGTACAGGGTGGATACATGATACCTTTTGTAATAATATTCAGTAAAAAAAATTGAGCTAACACCTTTCCCCGATTATTGCTCACCCCATCGACAACCTATTACGAAATTTCAAAGAAATAACATGGGAAATTACATCATTTTCTCGCCGCGATTACGACCGAAGCGGAAGACGTAGCGAAATTTCATGTACAGGGTGGATACATGATACCTTTTGTAATAATATTCAGTAAAAAAAATTGAGCTAACACCTTTCCCCGATTATTGCTCACCCCATCGACAACCTATTACGAAATTTCAAAGAAATAACATGGGAAATTACATCATTTTCTCGCCGCGATTACGACCGAAGCGGAAGACGTAGCGAAATTTCATGTACAGGGTGGATACATGATACCTTTTGTAATAATATTCAGTAAAAAAAATTGAGCTAACACCTTTCCCCGATTATTGCTCACCCCATCGACAACCTATTACGAAATTTCAAAGAAATAACATGGGAAATTACATCATTTTCTCGCCGCGATTACGACCGAAGCGGAAGACGTAGCGAAATTTCATGTACAGGGTGGATACATGATACCTTTTGTAATAATATTCAGTAAAAAAAATTGAGCTAACACCTTTCCCCGATTATTGCTCACCCCATCGACAACCTATTACGAAATTTCAAAGAAATAACATGGGAAATTACATCATTTTCTCGCCGCGATTACGACCGAAGCGGAAGACGTAGCGAACTTTCATGTACAGGGTGGATACATGATACCTTTTGTAATAATATTCAGTAAAAAAAAATTGAGCTAACACTTTTCCCCGATTATTGCTCACCCCATCGACAACCTATTACGAAATTTCAAAGAAATAACATGGGAAATTACATTATTTTCTCGCCGCGATTACGACCGAAGCGGAAGACGTAGCGAACTTTCATGTACAGGGTGGATACATCATACCTTTTGTAATAATATTCAGTAAAAAAAATTGAGCTAACACTTTTCCGCGATTATTGCTCACCCCATCGACAACCTATTACGAAATTTCAAAGAAATAACATGGGAAATTACATCATTTTCTCGCCGCGATTACGACCGAAGCGGAAGACGTAGCGAAATTTCATGTACAAGGTGGATACATGATACCTTTTGTAATAATATTCAGTAAAAAAAATTGAGCTAACACCTTTCCCCGATTATTGCTCAGCCCATGGACAACCTATTACGAAATTTCAAAGAAATAACATGGGAAATTACATCATTTTCTCGCCGCGATTACGACCGAACGGGAAGACGTAGCGAACTTTCATGTACAGGGTGGATACATCATACCTTTTGTAATAATATTCAGTAAAAAAAATTGAGCTAACACTTTTCCTCGATTATTGCTCACCCCATCGACAACCTATTACGAAATTTCAAGGAAATAACATGGGAAATTACAGCATTTTCTCTCCGCGATTACGACCGAAGCGGAAGACGTAGCGAAATTTAATGTACAGGGTGGATACATGATACCTTTTGTAATAATATTCAGTAAAAAAAATTGAGCTAACACCTTTCCCCGATTATTGCTCACCCCATCGACAACCTATTACGAAATTTCAAAGAAATAACATGGGAAATTACATCATTTTCTCGCCGCGATTACGACCGAAGCGGAAGACGTAGCGAACTTTCATGTACAGGGTGGATACATGATACCTTTTTTAATAATATTCAGTAAAAAAAATTGAGCTAACACCTTTCCCCGATTATTGCTCACCCCATCGACAACCTATTACGAAATTTCAAAGAAATAACATGGGAAATTACATCATTTTCTCGCCGCGATTACGACCGAAGCGGAAGACGTAGCGAACTTTCATGTACAGGGTGGATACATGATACCTTTTGTAATAATATTCAGTAAAAAAAATTGAGCTAACACCTTTCCCCGATTATTGCTCACCCCATCGACAACCTATTACGAAATTTCAAAGAAATAACATGGGAAATTACATCATTTTCTCGCCGCGATTACGACCGAACGGGAAGACGTAGCGAAATTTCATGTACAGGGTGGATACATGATACCTTTTGTAATAATATTCAGTAAAAAAAATTGAGCTAACACCTTTCCCCGATTATTGCTCACCCCATCGACAACCTATTACGAAATTTCAAAGAAATAACATGGGAAATTACATCATTTTCTCGCCGCGATTACGACCGAACGGGAAGACGTAGCGAACTTTCATGTACAGGGTGGATACATCATACCTTTTGTAATAATATTCAGTAAAAAAAATTGAGCTAACACTTTTCCTCGATTATTGCTCACCCCATCGACAACCTATTACGAAATTTCAAAGAAATAACATGGGAAATTACATCATTTTCTCGCCGCGATTACGACCGAAGCGGAAGACGTAGCGAAATTTCATGTACAGGGTGGATACATGATACCTTTTGTAATAATATTCAGTAAAAAAATTGAGCTAACACCTTTCCCCGATTATTGCTCACCCCATCGACAACCTATTATGAAATTTCAAAGAAATAACATGGGAAATTACATCATTTTCTCGCCGCGATTACGACCGAAGCGGAAGACGTAGCGAACTTTCATGTACAGGGTGGATACATCATACCTTTTGTAATAATATTCAGTAAAAAAAATTGAGCTAACACTTTTCCCCGATTATTGCTCGCCCCATCGACAACCTATTACAGAGGCGGTTCAATCACTTTCCTTTTCATTCTCCCTGTTGGTGCCAGCAGGTGTCCTCGGAGGTCGACGACACAGGAGTGTTATCTGTCAAGTATCAGCTTTTGTCCAGTGTTTGCAACCAGGAGCAGGAAAAGATAATACAGTAAGTGTTAGGTCCATTTTAGAGTGAAGCATTTTCCTCATCAAAAATGCTCCATAAATGCTTTCAAAAATGCAATACAATTTTTGTGGTGGTTCGCGCATCGACAACCTATTATGAAATTTCACCGATTTACCTTGGACTATTACGTCATTTTGTCGCCCCCATTATGACCGAATCGGAAGGCGTCATTTGTGTGGTAGATACGTGATACCTTGTACAACAATATTCTGTTGAAAAAATAGAGGTGACACGTCTTTTTCTATTTATTGTCACCCTAGCGACAACCTGTTATGAAGATTCACCGATTTACCTTGGAAAATTGCATCATTTTCTCGCCCCGACTACGACCGAATTTAGTAGACGGAGCATTTCGTAATTACCAGTGATATTCTTACAGGGAAGGCGACAGGGGTGGGCACGAGTGGGCAAGATATGAATTGATCTTGCCCAAGATAGGAACAGATGGATGGCTTGTGTTGCTGCAGCCATAAACCTTCGGGTTTAAGTATGCTATAGAGCAGGCATGTCCAACGCGTCGATCGCGGGGCGTTTGTTGGTCGACCGCAGTTATCTATTGTATTTATACGAATATACGTTATTTGATTTCAAGTTCAATATGACAGTTCTTCAGAAAACGAAGAGCTAAAAATCTCTTAAATTCTGAACAGAGTTCTCAATCTTACTTGTTTATTACTTATGACGAGTGATATTTTGTCAAAATAGCCTTTGATTAGCCTAGGGATACTTATTGGACACTGAACAAATAATTTGTTTCCCGTGTGTGTTTTAAATCATTCCTAATAAGACGTTCATTTTAATCCAAACATTCAGTGGCGGCGATTAGGAGGAGCCCCCGCACTATGGCCTCTTTATGCTAAACCTTTTCTACCAAGAAAACGTATATTCAGGGGTGCCCACAGGGGGGATTATGGCGCAGGCTGCGCCATCGAAATTCTTTGAGGTTTTTTTTCCTTCAAATAATGTAAAATTGAACATTTATATATATTTTCCCAAAATACACCATATTTAATCCATTACATGAAGAAAAGAAAGCGTTTAAGGTCATTATTGAAGGTGCGAAGGGGGTGGGGGGATAAATATCCAACTCTTATACATTAGGCCTTAATTGACACGTGGGTTCCTTGGGGGTATTCTGAATTAAACGTTGGCGGCGACAGTATTCAACCCTAAGTCTTAGATTATGGCGAGTATTTTAGTTAGAGGGGCATTGAGCATTAAGGTATCCAATTTTTGTGTATTACTATTGTCTTAGAGTGTTGAAGAAATTCTGGTGTGGAGACTGAGAATTAATTTTTTGGAGGAGGCAACATCCAGTCTTCAATATCAACAGTAAGTCTAAAATTGGCATGGACGTTTTTGTGGTAGGATTGAGTATTACATTTAAAGGGGGAGATAGGAAGCTCTTGATAAAGTGTTAAATCTTAGATTGTCAAGTGATTTCTGTAGTGAAGGGAGAGTTTGATTATTAAATTTTGGAGACTTTATGTAGCGATATGGTATCCACACGTTCTCGACCCCTAACGTGCCAAAACAGAAGTTGGAAAAGACTAAATATCCCGGGATCCTAAGAAAGTATTGACACCCCGTTAAATTAATATTCTTGAAAGCCTGCAAAGAAATGGATGTAAAAATGTTCTTGCTTGCTTCGCTCGCAATAATTTTTTTGTTACAACAATGCGTGTTTGGCGCTTTACTGAGGTGGATGTGAATTTTTATGCTATAGATGCATTACAAGACATGAGCGATATTCTCCATATTCATGAGTAACATCACTTCTTAAAATATAGTGCTTAGTGTTGGAATACAGCTTATTTTAAAGCAGGTGCATCATTTGTAACAAAAGCTAAGGAAAAAGTTACTTTCGGTGTAGGTATTACGATATAGTTTCAGGGCGCAAATGATATGATTTGTTTGTGTGTGTGGGGGGGGGGGACGGATGACATGGACATGATTTTTGTGGAGATGTGCCATTGGCCTTGGAGAGATGGGCACCCCTGCGTATATTGTCCTTGCCCCTCAAATGTTGGAACCCAATCGCTGCTACTACAAACATTCAGATAGATTTGTCAGTTATACAAACCTTGAACTGCCCACCCTAATCTATCATTATGGAGCTTCTGCCTACCCGGTCGAATATTTCTGGCGCCGCCCCTGTATTATTATTTATATTAGTTTTATATTTGTGCTTTTATCTTCATCTTGTATTTTCAGTTTGATAAGACACGAAACTAGGATTGTTTAAAGGAGGAGTGTGTTAGATCCGAAAATGTGTCACAAAGAGAACAGTCATGCTGTAAAGGTCACTGAATTAGTTTATTTTGCCTTGCTTTACTTCCAAGTTTGTCTAATTGCGACGATCATGATGAGCAATGATATGAAATTGATGACGGAACACATACTCATTTATGCAAGGACAAAATGAAAATTTTACAAATTTCGAAATCGTAGATGTCATTTTCGTATATTTTTTTTATAGGGTAAAAATAAAATACTTCATAGTTCGGAGGGGAGGGCCCGTGACCACAATGGACCCTCCCATGGATTCGGGCCATGGTCCCTACCTTCTTTACTAGGAAATTCAGCTTGATGCCAGACAGCTCAAGCTCAGGGCAGAATACCTTCCTGCTCAGAAGAAATTTGCAATGTCAGTCTAGCTTGGTACCTTGGATTTTCAGACGCACATATTTTGATAAGATTAAACTGGAATGCTGAGGGGAGACTTTT
Source organism: Lepisma saccharinum (assembly GCF_977018435.1). Lineage (NCBI taxonomy): Eukaryota > Metazoa > Arthropoda > Insecta > Zygentoma > Lepismatidae > Lepisma > Lepisma saccharinum. The sequence continues at coordinate 59,578,485 of NC_139237.1, forward strand.
CCAAGAATCACTGTATCATTCACCTGAGCTGTTGTCGAGTTGGAAAGCACACATATTCAGGGAAACTTGTTTCCTATCTCAAGACAGGAATTCATTCTGAATGCTTAAACAAAGGCATTTCCAACAGCGTTTAAGCATGAAAGGGTGGAAAATGTACTGAATCTGTTTCAGAGGCACATATTTTGATAAGATTAAACTGGAATGCTGAGGGGGGACTTTTCCAAGAATCACTGTATCATTCACCTGAGCTGTTGTCGAGTTGGAAAGCACACATTTTCAGGGAAACTTGTTTCCTATCTCAAGACACAGGAATTCATTCTGAATGCTTAAACAAAGGCATTTCCAACAGCGTTTAATCATGAAAGGGTGGAAAATGTACTGAATCTGTTGTCGGTGCAGCAAGATGGTGATATGGCATTCCACATAGTCCATTCGTAAAAAAGGAAATGAATTTAAATAAACATCTTCCAATTGTCAAATAAATCAAAGCATTTCTTTTGCTTGATTGGACAATAAGCAAGAAGTCATTAGAAAACAGCTCGTTCGATAGACAGCACAGATCTGGTTACCTGACTTCTAAACCACAGTGCGATAGTTCTTTCTGATCTGGACCCTTTATGTGCTAATCTCCGTGTAGCGCATCAGTTTACATGGATGGCTTCTTGGCATGGTGCGAATGCAAATACAATAGCTTTCCTTTATATTAATTATAATTAAACAATGCTATTCGCTTCGTTTCTTTGTGGCAATGTTAAATGTGTAGGTAATGTGACAAGATCTACTTGGGATTTTTGCGATCGGCAACAACTGAAATTTATATTTTCAGTCCACCTAATTTTACTGAGATAAACTAATATGAACTGGTCCCACTGTTCAAAGTAGAATTCAAATCATCCGAGCTTCCACAGGGAATCGAACCCGAGGCTCCTTCATTGCAAGTGTTACTACTCTGTCAGAAATAAATAAATAAATTAACAACATTCACGATTATTCTCTTAACAGTTAAATACTTTTCAGAGGCTTTCATGTCCTAGTGGTAACGTCGTCACCTTGTAGGGGGCTCGGGTTAGATATCCGGTTCGGATCCCACTTTTAAACTGTAGGGCCAGTTCCGATTAGCCTGCCTACCTGCGCCAAAACAGCGGTAACGCCATAGATAGAGACAAAAATCAATTTTCCGCCCTTGATGTGTAAATTATGAATATTTTCACCACTGTAGCCTCAATTTGGACATATGCGTCCGTTAATCTCCCTCTGAGTCACGAAGAGGGAAATAAAAGCACTCAAAATAAAAGAAAGAAAAATACTGACGTCCCTTTCATATACACAGTTCTTAAAAATTAAACAGCATATTTCAAATGTTCATTTCTCACAAACTGTAAAAGACAGAAACAGGTGCCATACATGATACATCAATGGATAGAGGAAGGTTCAAAGTTTTATAATTCTTCTTGCTACTCTTCAAGATCTGACACATCGAATTGTTGTAGCTATCAATTCAATAACTATGGGGCCTCCGTATGGCTCAGTGGCAGCGTCGTCGCTTTGTAATCAAGGGGTCCCGGGTTCGATTCCCGGTGGAGGCTCATAGTGTTTCGGATTCCACTTTAAACTGTAGGTCTAGTACCGATTAGCCTTACTGTGCATAAAGTGGACTTAAAACACGAACTCAACCAATCAATCAAAATCAATAACTAGGGACTAGTTAATGCGTGTGTGGCAAGAAATTGAGTACCGTTTTCATGTTTGTCATGTTGAGTGCATGCATTAAAACTTTCAACAATAAAACTTTGAACCTTCCTCTATCCATTGGTGTATAGCACGTTTTTCTATCTTTTATAGTTCGTGAGAAATAAGCATGTGAAATCTGCTGTTTATTTTTTTAAGAACTCTGTCTGTAGTGCCATTTTTTGTCGGATGAAAATTTTGACTTTTTACGCATGCGATATATGACTTCGGTCTCTTTCATACATTCAACAAGTGCAGAACATGCATAAAAGAGGTCCAGGTTTATCCGACAAAATGTACCAGATAATAACATAACATGAGACAAGTTATTTCAATGCTCCTTCACATGATCTGATTAATTGTACTATCCCTTCTGAATTTGTCACATCCATAAAAGGGTCTTAACAGTTAGGCGGAACCTTTGACCACTTAAAGATTAAAGGGACCATTTTCACCTTCATTACGCTCCACTATAAAACTTGGCAGGAAGGCATGCTGTGCCAACAGATAAGCGCCATGGGGGTTCCGATAAGTATCAGTCCTTGCGACGGTTAGAGCTCTTTCCCACGTGCCAAAACCAGGAGAAGGTAACAAGGGAAGAGGTAGTTGCTTTCAGGTTAGACGTTTGTTTCTATGTTAAAAAGCGATAAATTTTGAAAAAGCCACCCCAGAGGTATATCTAAATCAATATGTTGTATATCATACCCAATTTACTATAGAGCCTTTCCGATGGCGCAGTGGTAGCGTCGCTGCCTTCTAATCAAGGGGTCACAGGTTCAATACCCGGTAGAGCCACATAGTGGTTCGGACCCCACTTTAGAGTGTAGGTCCAGTCCAAATTAGTTTTTTGTGCACAAAGTGGACTTAAAAACAAAAATCAATCAATCGAGCAATCATTACATTGGAAAATCACATGATTTTCTAGGCACGGCTACGACCGAATCGGAAGACGGAGCGAACTGTCATTTACGTGGTAGATACTGGTTACCTTGTACAACAATATGCAGTGAAAATATCTGAGTAAGTTACTGCATGTCTTCTACAACCCTATCAAATTTTCTGAAAATCTGAAATGGTCGGATGGGTGGAAAAGTTCATGTTTTTGTGACGATTTGACATGGAATAACCTATATGAATGTACACAGAATTCATTCATAGAAGCAATTAAAAAACCACTCATTTGATCTTATACGTATCCTATTAGAACATATTTTAAGCTTCAATTTGAAAAAAAAAATTGGCATGATAACTGCTGTCTTTTAGCGGTAAGGTAATTTTAATAACGTCAGGCATCGACACACAAAAATCAACTTTACTTTATTATATTACAATATTTTTTTTTTGGCTCTCATTGAAAAGGAACCTTAGTGACAACTTTTTACATGGAATATACATATATCTCTGAACTTTAGGAAAAAAACATCAAAGTGATATGTTGTTTTGACTCAGATATAACATTTTCTGTTAAGCCGAAGCACTGCAGAGCTACCGCCATGGCCTCGCCGATGACCGAGCCATTCAAAATTCGGAAACTTTATCCCATTTCAGTAAAAGGTGACGAAACCGAAGGTGAATAAATATTGATTTTGTTAAACACAGCATCAATATTTTTTTCTTTACAATTTACGTATGAATTATTTAAAGCAATTATATATAATTTGCTTTTGCTTTCTGCTTGTGATTTTTACTTTCGCCATTTTTCCATTTCCCATTTTCACTTTGGCCATTTTTTCCGTTTGCCATTTTTACCGGACACCGCTTGATGTGCAATCAGCCACTTTATGGACTTTTATTTAATTTTGTTAGTACTAGTATTAATAATTTGCTCTGGTACTGCTCAGTTGTAAATCAAATGAAATTCAAACAAAGGGAAAAGTAAAGTGTTTGTATTGAATACTTTACCAAATTGTCGGGATGGGAGTTGCCGGATTCTAGGGCGAGGGCCGGTGCCCGGATTCTGAGACCATGATAGTGGGCTTCCTAAGGATATAAGGTTGGGAGATGAATTTTAGATTGTACGTAAGAACCCATAGCATTACACTTAGATTTCAATGTACTTGGTTTCAGTTCCATACTCTTAGCAAACCCGTTGGGTTCTTCCTGGCCCGAACTGCTGACTCAGTTGGGCGTCCTATACATCCCCCCCTCTTTACTAGTAAGTCATTCTTTATGGCGCCTCCGACCCGCGTCTCCATAGGAAAAACCGGTCGTTTGCAGTGTCAGTCTGGCTTAGAACCTGGGATTTTGAGGTCCACATTTCTGATAAGATTAAAAGGGAATCCTGAGAGGAACTTTTTCCAAGAATCACTGCATCAAGTTGCAAACTAATGGTCAGAACCGGAAGTGCAGGAATGAGAGAAGGAAACTGATTGCTCTCTCAAGCAGGGGCGATGCCAAGGGGGGGCGAAGAGGTTCTTGTCATATTGAGCGTCGCATGTTAGGTATTGAAGTTAGATCTCTGTTATTGTATACACAACAGAGAAACATTGTTTCTTCTTTGAAAGACAAGCTGCAGTTACTTTACAGCACTGGCGGCAATCTCTATAAAGGTCAGCGGCCGTTGATTTTTTTAGCCAATATTGCTGTTATAACAATTATTTCTTGAAGTGGTCTGTCTTTTCGGATATTGCCTGTAGGTAGCTCAGTGCGAGTTTTTTTTTGTTTTTTTGGTCGTTGCCAACAGTACGATCCTTATCGTACATGTACGGTAATTTCATGTCATGTACGGACGTCTTGGTCCATATGCTAAATATTCGGTCCTTGAGAAATTTTAGAGATACAGTAGAGCGTCGATTATCCGAAGTAATTGGGGGACATGGGTGTTCGGAAAACTGGTTTGTTCGGATAATCGAACTGTACATGTTTATTTGCCAAAAAGAAGTACTGTACAGTAAATTTATTCATAAAAACAGGCATCTCTTTAAGTATGTTTTACAAAGTAACGTACAAAGGCAACTTTAGTAGGAATATATAGTATGTGGTACAGTTTATTAAACAAAAATATGTACATATTACATACGCATTTTGCATGAACAATACACACAGTACACAAAATTAACGTTTAAAAAAATCCTTTATTTTGGTCTGTCTAAGCAAGCCTACACGCTTACGAGCAGCTAAGTCACGTACTTTTTTCATTACAGATATCTGAAAGTGAGCGAGTACACAGTTCGGTTAAGCGGTCGTTCGGTTGACCGACGTTCGGATAATCGAAGCTCTACTGTATGAGTAAAAATGCGTACAATGTCGAACCAACACAGAACTGTTATATCAAAGTTGAAAATTGAAATTTTGGAACGTTGCAATTATATTCTACAGAAATTATCGCTAAATTAACACTTCAAAACTGTGGCCTCCTTGGCAGAGTGGTAAGCACATCGCGCTACGACGCCAGGGGTTATTTTGATTTGCATTATTTTACTTCGCTTTTTGTGCCACTTTTGGCTAATTTGCAAAGATGGGGATGAATGATGATATGATGAAATTGATGAATGAACAAACACAAACATCCATGCCCAGGCCAGGAATCGAAGCCGGGACCCCTGGCGTTGTAGCATGATGATGTGCTAACCACTCCGTCACGGGGGGCGGCAAAAAATTCAGTTGCTTTCAAGATATCATCAGGTCGTCCTCTATAAATTATCGAACTTAAGTTGTATCGTGAGGACTTGATCTCTTGTTAATATTTATACGTAAATGTCTAGTAAACGTGCTATTTCAGACTTTTTCAAAGACACTTAAGTTAGTTCCGAAGATGCCCGAAGTTCTCGAAGATATGTTACAGCTCGTTTTTGAGGATAGTGCTAGAGATGGAAGATGCCATTAGTCTCCCTTGAACACGCCGCTCCTTTCAAACCTCCCAACATTTCGTTATTGTGCTAAAATCGAGAAATTAGTTTCATTGCAGACCTCCATGATGGAGTGGTATCCAATTCACGTTACGACGCCAGGGGTCCCGTGTTCAACATAAAACAAAAGCATGTATCTGCATTTAATACCACTACAAAAATAAACCTTGGCCGGCTCTTCATATTGTCCACCAATGATTTAAAAGAAAATAACTTTTCGAGTTTTCTTTGCTTGCTCTGAGATATGAAGGATTTCGGTTTTGTATATGTACTGAATGATATTATTTTCAGTGCTTGAAGAGCGTCAATGGGAACAGCTAGTTATATTACAAATAAATGCTTTGTGAAATGATATTCCAAAGTTTGATCTCTTACGAGTTGATCGAGAAGTTCATATTTCAAACTCCTGATTTTGAATTCCGTTAAATTCAAAATGAGACCAAAACAAGGTCCAGAGTTTTATATTTTTCGTAATTGTTATCTGGTCTTAAAATATGTTTTTTAAAATATCCATAAATTATACGAAAACAGAAAAATAAAAATTATTTATGCGAATAATTTTGCATTAAAAAACAGGAAGTTCGTGTGTGCTGTTCTAAAATGGAATATTTACCATGCTCTCACATTATACCTACGTATACGTATACCTGTGAAGTAGTGTGTGGCGCGTGCATACACACGCACAAACACACACACACACACACACACACACACACACACACACACATATATATATATATATATATACAATTAATTTTGTACCCCCGCAAATGAGAAACGTTCCTGCGCCACTGCCACTGGTAGAGGCAACTGAGCATTATAACGAGATGAAGATGACACTTGTGTAAGATAATTCCTGCAAGGAGAAACCCATCCAAGAAAGCGTGCAATAATATCACAATTAGTTCTCTCCGAGCAACGTTGCGTCACCCACACATGATTTGCTTAAATTGAATTCAACTGGAGCACCATAAGTATACGATGTAGTTTACAAGTGGGTTGTAAATAATGATCCCTGTTTGAGATAGATACACATAGATTTGATGAGTGATACAATTTACTGTCGGATTAAAAATTATAGATACTCGAGTTTGGATTCCAATTAAAAACTAATCAGTAGGCCTATAAAAGAAGAGTTACATCAGAATTTAGCTTATTCAGTTGTGATTTAATCTGTGCTAACCAATTTTTTTTCGAGTAGGCCTTATATTTTTATCGTCGTGAGAACAAAAAAACAGTGGCGGCTGGCCAAGTGCAACAAGTGCAGATGTTTTCACCTAATTTTCAAATTAATATTGACATTTTTCATTTGCTTGTTAAATTAAACTATTTCCCAGCAGAACGCACACGATAATACTCAAATAATACGCCGCTCGGCGCTACGCACGTGAAGAGTTCTTCGTAGCATAAACAACTCAAGAGCAAACGCCGCCAGGTTGCGGAAAACTTAGCCGGTTGTCATGGCAACGGTGACGTCACCTAGCGTTGGCCTTGAACGGGTGTCGCCTTCTAGGTGCAGCAGTTCTCTCGTCGGAGAAAACATTGCATCCAGTGGTTGTGGCAAAATCTTTGCGTTCTCGCGAGATCTTGTTCCGCGTGTGTGTTTCGCGTTTCCTATCGTGTGTTGTGTTCATGTGTTGAGCTGTGGTTTGTACAATGAACCCAGTAAATGACTTGGTGTGTAATTTGTTGCAGACACCATTTTCCAGATGGACGGATGAAGACAAAAAAGACGTTTTAAATTTGGGGGGGGCACTGGCACTTACTATTTGTTTTTCATTGCCTATAAATATCGTACGATAAATAAATAAATATTGATACGATATACTTCTTCACCTGTTATTTTAGGCACGAGCCGCTACTGCAAAAAAAGGGCCGTATTTTTTGTTTTGCAAACGATCGCTCTCTTTGAAATTCTGTAAATGAGAGACGGTTTGTCCGATCGGTGTGAAATTTTATTACAGTGTAGGCAAAAAGGTTTTTAACACAATTCCTAATTTTCAAGTTTTGAAAACTTGTCAAAAAAGCATTACCTTCAACTTTGCAAAATAACTTTTTCTTTGTATTGGGTACCCCTATAAATGCAACATTGGTGTTGTTTTGAAGCTATTGCATCTGTGTTTAAAATCTATTAACATTGTCAATTCACATTGTGAAACCGATTTTATGCAGATTTTTATTCAGCGGAGTAAACCTGTATGTGGATCGTGGCAACACCGCAAGCATTGACTTGTAGCGCGAGGCCGTAGTTTTCACGGTTCAACGGACATCACTGTGTGCCGTGTTGCCAAGTTCCGCGTACAGGACAACAAATGCTAATATTTCCATTAGTTAATTTTAATACTTTGTAAGTCTTTCGGTGGGTCCGGATCCCTGCCCCCCCCCCAAATATGTCCTTCCTGTCCTTCAAACCCTTATGATCCCAATATAATCCCGGTCTTTCAATAAGTTCAGAGGAAATTATACAACAAATGATAAACAAGTGTATTTGTGTATTTACGTTATTTAATTTTCGTACGTAAAAAGTCTTGGGGGGGACCTCCTAAATACGTCCTTCCTGTCCTTCAAAGCCGTATGATCCCATTATAGTCCTTGTCTTCCAATAAGTTATCATGTATCCACCCTGTACATGAAAGTTCGCTACGTCTTCCGCTTCGGTCGTAATCGCGGCGAGAAAATGATGTAATTTCCCATGTTATTTCTTTGAAATTTCGTAATAGGTTGTCGATGGGGTGAGCAATAATCGGGGAAAGGTGTTAGCTCAATTTTTTTTACTGAATATTATTACAAAAGGTATGATGTATCCACCCTGTACATGAAAGTTCGCAACGTCTTCCCGTTCGGTCGTAATCGCGGCGAGAAAATGATGTAATTTCCCATGTTATTTCTTTGAAATTTCGTAATAGGTTGTCGATGGGGTGAGCAATAATCGGGGAAAAGTGTTAGCTCAATTTTTTTTACTGAATATTATTACAAAAGGAATGATGTATCCACCCTGTACATGAAAGTTCGCTACGTCTTCCCGTTCGGTCGTAATCGCGGCGAGAAAATGATGTAATTTCCCATGTTATTTCTTTGAAATTTCGTAATAGGTTGTCGATGGGGTGAGCAATAATCGGGGAAAAGTGTTAGCTCAATTTTTTTTACTGAATATTATTACAAAAGGTATCATGTATCCACCCTGTACATGAAAGTTTGCTACGTCTTCCGCTTCGGTCGTAATCGCGGCGAGAAAATGATGTAATTTCCCATGTTATTTCTTTGAAATTTCGTAATAGGTTGTCGATGGGGTGAGCAATAATCGGGGAAAAGTGTTAGCTCAATTTTTGTTACTGAATATTATTACAAAAGGTATCATGTATCCACCCTGTACATGAAAGTTCGCTACGTCTTCCGCTTCGGTCGTAATCGCGGAGAGAAAATGATGTAATTTCCCATGTTATTTCTTTGAAATTTCGTAATAGGTTGTCGATGGGGTGAGCAATAATCGGGGAAAAGTGTTAGCTCAATTTTTTTTACTGAATATTATTACAAAAGGTATGATGTATCCACCCTGTACATGAAAGTTCGCTACGTCTTCCCGTTCGGTCGTAATCGCGGCGAGAAAATGATGTAATTTCCCATGTTATTTCTTTGAAATTTCGTAATAGGTTGTCGATGGGGTGAGCAATAATCGGGGAAAGGTGTTAGCTCAATTTTTTTTACTGAATATTATTACAAAAGGTATCATGTATCCACCCTGTACATGAAAGTTCGCTACGTCTTTCGCTTCGGTCGTAATCGCGGCGAGAAAATGATGTAATTTCCCATGTTATTTCTTTGAAATTTCGTAATAGGTTGTCGATGGGGTGAGCAATAATCGGGGAAAAGTGTTAGCTCAATTTTTTTTACTGAATATTATTACAAAAGGAATGATGTATCCACCCTGTACATGAAAGTTCGCTACGTCTTCCGCTTCGGTCGTAATCGCGGAGAGAAAATGATGTAATTTCCCATGTTATTTCTTTGAAATTTCGTAATAGGTTGTCGATGGGGTGAGCAATAATCGGGGAAAAGTGTTAGCTCAATTTTTTTTACTGAATATTATTACAAAAGGTATGATGTATCCACCCTGTACATGAAAGTTCGCTACGTCTTCCCGTTCGGTCGTAATCGCGGCGAGAAAATGATGTAATTTCCCATGTTATTTCTTTGAAATTTCGTAATAGGTTGTCGATGGGGTGAGCAATAATCGGGGAAAGGTGTTAGCTCAATTTTTTTTACTGAATATTATTACAAAAGGTATCATGTATCCACCCTGTACATGAAATTTCGCTACGTCTTCCGCTTCGGTCGTAATCGCGGCGAGAAAATGATGTAATTTCCCATGTTATTTCTTTGAAATTTCGTAATAGGTTGTCGATGGGGTGAGCAATAATCGGGGAAAGGTGTTAGCTCAATTTTTTTTACTGAATATTATTACAAAAGGTATCATGTATCCACCCTGTACATGAAATTTCGCTACGTCTTCCGCTTCGGTCGTAATCGCGGCGAGAAAATGATGTAATTTCCCATGTTATTTCTTTGAAATTTCGTAATAGGTTGTCGATGGGGTGAGCAATAATCGGGGAAAAGTGTTAGCTCAATTTTTTTTACTGAATATTATTACAAAAGGTATCATGTATCCACCCTGTACATGAAATTTCGCTACGTCTTCCGCTTCGGTCGTAATCGCGGCGAGAAAATGATGTAATTTCCCATGTTATTTCTTTGAAATTTCGTAATAGGTTGTCGATGGGGTGAGCAATAATCGGGGAAAGGTGTTAGCTCAATTTTTTTTACTGAATATTATTACAAAAGGTATCATGTATCCACCCTGTACATGAAATTTCGCTACGTCTTCCGCTTCGGTCGTAATCGCGGCGAGAAAATGATGTAATTTCCCATGTTATTTCTTTGAAATTTCGTAGCAATAATCGGGGAAAAGTGTTAGCTCAATTTTTTTTACTGAATATTATTACAAAAGGTATGATGTATCCACCCTGTACATGAAAGTTCGCTACGTCTTCCCGTTCGGTCGTAATCGCGGCGAGAAAATGATGTAATTTCCGAAGTAAATTGTATGACATTTCGTAATAGGTTGTCGATGGGGTGATTTAAAATCGGGGAAAAGTGTTACCTAATTTTTTTTTTACTGAATATTGTTACAAAAGGTATCAAGTATCTACCACGTAAATGACAGTTCACTCCGTCTTGTAATTGTGGCGAGAACATGATATTTCGGCGAGACCTTCCTGGTACCCCTGGCAACCTTGAGCGCGCCGATGCCCCGTAGCGTTTTCCTCGATGTCGATGGATTCCGATGTCGCTAACATATAGAACGTTTATAATTACCACCTTCCTAATTTTGTACAAAACTTGCCCTTGCCCTCTTAAAAAAAGTTTCTCACCTCCCTGTGCATAGTGAAGAAGCGTAGAATACTTTGAACTACACAAGTTGTTACGTTAGTAGTTTTTATCTAATAAGAAATACGTTTCTACAAATTCATTCTGCGATTTCGATACGTAAATCGAAGGCTGCAGCATTGTCACGTGCATTTTTTTTTTTTAGCTGTGTGGATTGTAGCTCGAGTCTTAGCGAACAGGCTACTACTGAAGATCACAGCATGATTTACATGGTGCTCCTATAATTCAGATTCTAATTTTACAGGACGCAATGAAATTTTGCTGCATTACAATTACCACAGCTTGAAGTGGGTGAAAGAACAAGTAACAGAAACAATATTTTTTTAAAATTTATTTGCTAACTAATTTTTGTGTTTGTGATTGCGATAATTTACCTTAAATCAGCAATGCACACAAGAAATACTTTTCCCAACTCTGTGATTACATTGCTTCAAAATATAATTGTCGCATTATTGCAAACTTATGTAATCAGAATTTGATCTAAATATGGAATATACAGCATCCACCAAAGTAAAATTTTGACAGAGTGACTAGTGAAGCTAGCTTAGAGTTGTTTCACCAGGTTTTAATCTGTGCATGCGAATAATCTCTGACCTGACCTGGCCTGTTACACTGTCACACACATTCTTTAGTTATTGGTGGGTATAAATATTACATTGGTGTGTGTTTACATGCAGGCGATCATTACTTTTTTACCTCCACACCATGCAGTTGGAAAAATGTATCATGTATGGACTAGTGTATCACGTGATGAAGATAATATTACATTCATAAATGGTTTGGTCCTAGTTCCAATTGTTTAATTACAATTTCATTATGGTACACAGGCATTTTTTTCATGGTTCAATGTCTGTTTACACATGTACTTCAGAGTTAAAGCAATCACTTTCTGTGTTTGCTTTGAGATTAATGTTTCATTTACATGTACTTCTCAATTGCAATCAGCCATTTGTTTACTACCATCTTGATTACGGACTACTACTGCCATGTGTGCATGATGCAAAGGGATTTCTTAATAAAGTTAGGCAAGTAAGGTTTAGGGCTCTTTAGTTTTCAAAAAATGCCTCTAAATGCTTTTGTGGTTAGGTTGGGTGGGCCATTTATAGCTCTAAGTGTTCCAAATGAAAAATGCCTTGTCGACAAATGCTTGCGTAAGGTACTTTTTTCGTGTTTTTATTTATTTGCTAATGAGTTGCACTTTGGAATTCCAAACAGTGGTAATTACTTTCACCAGGGTTCAAATTTATTGTAACAATAAATTCTACAATTTTGCAATACTTAATCTTCCTATGAAACTGAAAAAAATCATTAAACATTCGGAACCATTACCCTTCCAACACCTTATAATGTGATTTCTGGTCTTCAGTACTTCCTGCTATTCTCACAACCTGGTGAAAGAGTTCCATGAGTATTCTCACCACTTGGTGAAAGTAGTTACAGCCAAATTTTAAATTACTTCTGAAACTCAATTCTTACTAGTTCAGCTCTCATTTGGTGGCTAAACCCTTCAATAATAAATAGCCCATGTACATTGAAGTGCAATTGTAAACAAAGTAGATGTGGTACTGGTTTAAATGACTGCAATCCTCTGAAAGTGACACATGCCATGGCTGGACACAGTGTATATTATAATAGAGTGACTAGCTTTGCCAGGTGATTCAGCTAGAACCTTTTTTATTACTTCTTTATTAGTTATGAGAGATACATGTTAATCAGCAATGGATAAGCAGCATGTTTCACTCATTTTATATTTTGTGTTGGCGTAGCAGTATGGTATCTTATGCAGGCACTGGAAGTATTGTCAGACTTCTAGAATGTTTTATTTTACTGTTCTGTAATTTTATAAGTAGTTTATGTGAAATGCAATATTTTCTACTTGCTTAGTCAACGGGTTCAAATTATGGAAAATTTTGCATTTCAGTTTGCATACAAATGAATTATTCCTTATACAATTGATGATTTTTTTCTTCTAGGCACTGTTTGCCAACACCAGCCAAATACTAAAGAGCAAGAGGTGTCTGATGTTGTGGCTTGTGCAGGACAAACTTGGCTAGACAGAGAAAACAAGTAAGTAATAACGTTCTGTGATGGGCTAATTTGTATTTTTTTAGCTCAAGGAGTAATAAAAAACATTATGTTGATGATCCAAATTAACATGTAGAAATTACACATGTGCTGGATTCATTATTGTGCTTGTTTCAAAGTGTAATCTCCCATTATATACTCCATAATGTACAGTGATGGCATCAGCACCTTTTTTATATCTGCCACTAGCCACAATATTCATGTAAAGTCAAAGATAGCAAGGAATCTTAGCAAAACTCTCCCCCCACCCATATTTGCCAAGTGTAAACACAGTAGTTATTTTCGGAACGATTGAAGATGACCTGACCACTCTCAGATTTTCTTCATATTTGGCATACTCTCTAATTGAGGCCTCCAAATCACGAATCTAAAGTTAAAAGTTGTCGGAAACGTCTATAAATTGCAAAATAAGCTAAAATAAGGCATTAGTTTTCGGGCTGGTAACCATCGATTTTTACAATTTTTTTTGTTTCACAAGCAAAATATATATATTCCTGATACTACCACGACACCAAATTTTAACTATGTTTGCCTAACCTAACCGAAACTAACCTAACCACACGTCAATGGATCGCAATTATTTTGCAATTTCTAGATCCTGATACTACCACGACATGAAATTTTAACTATGTTTGCCTAACCTAACCACACGTCAATGGTTTGTGGGGCTAGCGTCAATAATTCACAATTATTTTGCAATTTCTGGACCTTTCCGACAAATTTTAACTTCAGATTCATCATTAGCAGGCCTCAATTAGTAAGTATGCCAAATATGAAGAAAATCTGAGAGGGGTCCGGTCGTCTTCAGTCATACCTTATTTTCTTTCTTTTCATCCAGTGACAATGAAATGCAAACTTCTTTTCCAAATAGTAATAACCCGTGGCGCAACAGCCCGTGAGGACCAAGGCCTATCTACCGACCGCCGGTGATGATTGATTGATTTGGTTTATATTACTTTACTTTTCTGCCACATTTTTGCTAATTGTAAAGATTATTATTATTATTATTAGAAATTCTTTATTCATGGATGCAGTTCAGCCACGGCCAGGCTGGGATTCTAACCTGGAACCCCTATCATTGCAGTGCAATGTGCTAACCACTCCATGGAAATTTGTGCGATATTCTGTCTTAAACTGTGATGAACAATGGTCTTTTTGGTTAATAAAAAGTGGCCTTTGGTTAGAAGCCCTAGCGAGGCATAAGTATGCTTTTGCTCATATTTCTATCACGTCCTCTTATCAGTTGGCTGCAACAAACAAACACACAATGTATTTATTAAGACTGAAATGTAAAAATATTTTGTAGCCCTGTAGAACAGATATGGGTTGCAGAAGTTCAAATATATGGCTTGCTTTTATTTTACTCAAGGATAGTTTCATGTCAATTCTGGGTCATTCCATGTCAAACCAACCAAGTAATTGGTTGCATGACCATTTTAGAAAAAAAAATCATTTTTAGTACAAATGTTGGTACATGTTTGTAGATATTAAAAACAATATCCCAAAAAATATTGTATTTAGTTCTCCTGGGCCAGCCATTTTTCCAACAATTGCCCGTGACTTTTTTCCTCATGTAGAAGTTGACGGATTGCACAGATCTTCAATTGTCATACCTTGTAATTTTAATTTCTGGTAAGTCAACTATTAAAATCCTATGTTGCTATATTTTCTGATTTTTTAAGCCCAACTTTAAAAAAGAAAAAGGAAATACTTCATTCATTATTCTAGGTATACATGTAGCTTAACATTACACACCAATGTCACAAATTAGATCGCATATGTTATGTCATATTTACCAAACAAGTTGTCTAAAAGTTGAGATTTTTACTGTGAGTTAGGTTCATGCAGGGCTTCCTCCATGCCAAATTTCAGAATTTTTCAAAAGGACCCATCTGAGATATTTAAAACCGAAACTGTCAAAATTCCATAAACGGCCATGTTTCTTGACCCGGTCGTGAGTGGGGGTGATGTGATCAGCATCACGCCCCTGACCACCTTTACCCCCCGGGGTTTCCCCCCGGTACCCATGTTATTCGACGCTGGGTGGGCGCCGGGGTCGCTTCCACCGTTAGAAAAGTTCCCGGATTTGAACCGGTCGGGGATCGAAGCCGGGACCTTTAGCATGGTAGTCAGACGCGTTACCAACTGAGCCACCGTGGCCACTGTCTTGTTACCCAAATTACCACCTTAATTTTTGTTCTTAGGATGCAATTTTGAGCAAAACATACTTGAATATCATAGAAAGTATGATTCATTAACTTCAGAATGAATTTTGTTTCAGGTCTCTAGCTTTACTGATTTTTGAGATATTAAGGTTTCCGTAATTTGCTACATGAGAAAAGAAAACACCTTTGTAATGTTGGAAAAAGGATGTTCCAGGAGAACTAAAGACAATAAATATTTTTGAACATTGTTTCTGATATCTAGAAACATGTACTAATAAGGTTTTTTTTCTAAAATGGTCATACAACTTTTAGTTATTCCTTTTCTTTTATTCCGTTCCCAAACTTTCCAGTGTGAGCTGCAGTGTCCTAGAAGAAAAAAATTCTGTTGCTCTTCAAATTATATAATGTGTTTTGAGATTTCACAACGTTAACCGAACAATATAGATTTCAGAGAAAAATGTGACATTCATATTCCATTATATTAGTAAAATATTACCTGGTTTTGGCCCAAAAACAAGGTTTACTAGAATTTCGATT
Source organism: Lepisma saccharinum (assembly GCF_977018435.1). Lineage (NCBI taxonomy): Eukaryota > Metazoa > Arthropoda > Insecta > Zygentoma > Lepismatidae > Lepisma > Lepisma saccharinum. Next base: position 59,594,293 of record NC_139237.1, read on the forward strand.
TTTTTAAAGGGAAAGTTGCAACACCAACTCAAATATTTTTAAATTAAAGTTTCATATACATAATCTAACTTACACAGAAATAAAATTGATGGTGTTTTCATTCCTTCTCTGATTTTTTAAAAAAATGTATATCACATTTTATAGTTTTCAAATTATCTCTAAGAATCTAGATATCACAGAATCAATTTTTGGAGTATACAATTTTAAATAAGGTTTTCATGGATGCCAGGAAGGTGTCACCTTAAAATTTCATACTTCACCCATATAATTTTATTTCAGTCACAGTCATTTGAGTGAATTATTAAAAGGATAATGCAGAAATATGATAACTTTGAATTGACGGTGTTTCTTTCAGGGAGTGACACTATTATGGAGAAAATATGTCTCCCCCCTCCCTTTTGAAAAAAGAATCAGTGCTTGGCCCTACCTGAAAACATCCTGTGGTCAAAAATGAATGTTTTGTTCTTACCTTTATAATTACTAATATTAGTTTATTTACATTTACTATGACAAAGACACATCTTAAAAAGTAGTTGAATACTACTATAACTTTTTAATACATGGAATAAAATTAACGAGGAATGTAACTTGTAGTACAATTTGTAGATTTGATCCCTCGGCTTAGGATGAGACTTTGTGTAGTGTTTGAGCACGTTATAGCTACTGATATACCAAGGTACTAGCATGCACTAGCCAGCCATTTTCAACAAAAAGCACTTCATAGTTTTCCAACCGCTTCTCAAGTAGTGAAGATATTGTCCAATTGCCAAGTGGATCTGGTGGTCCAGTAGTAAGGCACCAGTTTGGCTTTTCCTTCCATGCCCTGCGTTCCTGGCATCCATGAAAACGCTATTTAAAATTTTATACTCCAAAAAATGTGCTTCAATGATATCTAGATTCTTAAGAGTTAATGTGAAAAGTATAAAATCTGGTAGTCATTAAAAAAAAGCAGAGGAGGAATGAATCACCATCTATTTTATTTCTGGGCTAGTTAGATGATATATCAAACCTAAGAAAAATCGAAATTGTAGTAAACATTGTTTTTGGCCTAAAATCTGGTAATATTTTACTAATTTATTGGTGTACTAAAATGTGAATGTGATACGTTGTCATATTTTCTTTCTATTATTTTGGTAATGTTGTGAAATTTCAAAGAAGTTTGAATAATTTGTAAGGGAGCTAGAATTTTTCTTCCAGGACAGTGCAGCTCACACTTGGAGGCTTTGGGAATGGAAGAAAGAGGAATTACTGAACAACTTAGAGAGACAGAAAAACTATGGTTTCTCACCACCATGAAAGTATTATTAAATGTGCCGAGTTTCATGAAAATTTGAGATTATGGGTACCGTGGTCTGGTTGAACTGATGTCTGATGTGGAATGACCTTATGCAAAATTTTGTTTCTTTAAATGATATTTCTGCCCACAGAATGCTAATTCAGAATTGATGTTACATGACATTATTCTCTTTACAGGTAAAACTGAATGTTGTTCCACTGAGGCTGTCTGAGTGAGAACTTGTGGTCTGCAGAAATTTCAACTGAACAAAAAAATGTATTTAGACAAAAAAATAAAGACTCTTTCATGAAAAAATATATATTCCTTTGATAATACTTATCCTTTTATATTTGTTTCATGTGTGAATTGTTGTTTGAAGTCCACTTAATGTGCAGATAGGCTAATCGGGAGTAGACCTGCAATTTAAAGTGGGATTCCAACCACTGTGCAATGTGCCTTCACGTGGTATTGAACTTGGGATCCCTTCACTGCAAGGTTCTTATTTATATTTCTCACAGTGTATTCTGAAACTGACGAACCTAGCCTAGCACAACCATTTTGAAAATCAATGAAAGATATAATATAAATCATTCAAAAATCATGTCTTGCACGTTCTCATTTTGAAATGTTTTGGTATAAGTTAGGAAATCTATGTAAAATTGTTTTCATGAAGAAATGGTAATGTAGGAAATCGTAGAACATCTTTGAAGCAACAAGACAATGGAAATTTCTCACAAGAAACAGTAATAGCATTGATAATTCTGACTGGCAAGCACAACCTCTGATACTGCACATTTTCAAGATTATAGAGAATGTCAAAACACATTTCATCAATTTTTAAACTTTGATTTGCTGTTATTGTTCAATTCTTATTTATATTGTTAGTTCCCCAAAATTGCCCAAGTTTAGCTTGTGTCCATTTTGCTCTTTTTTCTTGTGAACTGATAGTTTTCCAAGTTTTTATTTTTTACTGATTCTTTTAATAATAATAATCCATGGCTCCGCAGACCTTGGGGTGGCACAGCATACTTAACGGTTGCCAACTTTGTTGTCAATTTCTCCAATTATGTAAGTATGTAGGATATTCTTATCAAATGTATAGACTGCCAATTCAGGTAACTTGTAGGTCACTCTGCATGATCTCCAGAAAGTATCCAATAAGGTATCTCAGATGTTTCCAGAATAATGCATAATGTGACAGAACCAATATTATTAGAATCTAAATGGTGTAAATAATTCACAATAGCTATGTACAAGGTGGTGATAAATTACAAACATGCAAGTTTGCAGTTTAACTGTTACATTAATTTTGAATTTTTATTTGGGATGATATGCTCAAATTATCTGTTCATTCTTTTGTAATTAATATATAGAATATACCTTATTGTACCAGATTTTTCATCGTAAAGTGACACAATGCACAAAGTAAATTTTAGTATTTAGTAAAATGTTTACATGCTTCCAGTCTATCATCAATTGGTAAAGTGGGCGAAAAGTGACTGGAGCATGATGCTGATAACATCACCCTCAATCCAACCTTCCTTGTGACGTGGCACAGCAAACCACAAAGAGATTTGTTATTGCATGTAAAACTCTATTCCTTTGTAAACAATTGAAGGTATTAATGATGATTACCAGTTTAATGTTTCATATTTTCTTTTGAGGTGTCTGCAGTTGTTTTGTTTTTTTAACTCTAGCTTTGTCTGACATGAACGAATGCATAATCGGCAATTTTATGCACTTTTTCTCCTGACTAGATTAATTGAGATATGTGGTCAATTGATGGGAGATAAAATAAATATTAAGCATCATGCCTAATGAGGTTTCAAACCCAAGACCTCTGGCACTTTCACAGCATCACAATACTTGATTTTAAAAGAAATACTGTGAATTCTATTTTCAGGAAATTATTTACAAGAAAATATTGTAATAATTTTTGAAGGGGGTTTAACCCCAAAGCCCCCTCAAATATGCCATTTATGAATACAGTACTGATTCCATTCAATATAACAATAATGTGCAATAATATCACTGTAATGTAACTGAAATATCACAAAACTGTACGGAAATGTATCTGTAATGTTACACTGACATGTTTCTGCAATGTTACATTGACACGTTTCTGTAATGTTGCACTGACATGTTTCTGTAACATTACGAATGTTATGTTAGATTCGCGGACATTTTTACATTGCTGAAACATACCTGAGACATCACAGTAATGTTTCGCAATGTTGCTGCAATGTTACAATGTTTCAAGAGTTACGTATCCGTAACATATCTGAAACCATGTTGTGCTGTATGGGTTGAGTTTCATGATATCAGAATTCAGATAAATATATAACACACTGCCGTAAAATCTTTCGTGAATTTAATTTCTTAGTAACCCTATGTGTGTGTGTGTTTCAAATTCTTTCGTCAAGCTTAAACCAAGCATACCGTCGAAGACAGAAACCGGCCTGTTTTATGTTCAAAGGTTTCCAACACTGCTTCCAAGCGCATGAAACGAATGAATAATAGACAGAGAATTGATAAAACAGAAAATTATTTTATTCTTAGTTTGTTTGTAGAGACGTGGCTTCTCAAATTCTAGACATGTAACGTATTCAGTATTACTTTTATTGATGTGCAAACAATATAATTTTTTCACATATTTTTCTGACTTCTAATTAATATATATATTTTTTCGTATAAACCTGGAAGCGCGAGGCCCTTTCAGGCGCGAGGACCCGGGCGGTCGGCCACTTCCCCCACCCTTTGCTACGCCTCTGGACATACACACATACATACAGGGCTCGAAATGGACCGGAACGTCTTGAATCTTTCCGTTCCGTCTCGTCAGATATGACAAGGGACCGTTCCGATTCTTCGATTTTTTTTTACGTATTTCACTACTAAACTAAATTGTTAATACTCTTTAATAGTGTATATCCTCCTGCACAAGATATTTACAGAAATTCGAGTTATCTTTTATGGTCGCTTATTTTTCTTAAGCTGAAAAGATATATTTTTGACGTTCTGAAGAATTATCCCAGTCCTTGATCATACTCAAAATAACAATTAGACATATATTTCACTTGCACAAGCCGATTCCTTTAATAAGCATTAAGAAGACAAAGTATTGAGAATATGCAAAAAAAAACAAACAAAAAAAAAACGCCCTGCTCTATGTCATATGGTTACAGAGTTATGTTTGATAGTATGTAATGGTAACGGACTTTAGGGACACCCTGTATATTTTCGTATTTAGTTCTCAAGACAAGGGAAGCATTGCGTCCAACGGTCGCCTTTATCGAAATTGAGACTTGAAAACTTTTTTACTTGTTGGATACCTAATATATTGCCTATTTACACATTTGAAATTTCCTTTTCGAGTCGCAGTGGAAATAAAAGTTTTCATTTTCAGGATATTCTGGGTATTCTTCTTCTCGTTGGCTGCTATTTGTGGTATAGTTATATGTTACTACCAATATTTGGAATATGAAGAAAATCCAGTGACTTACGAGGTTAGGAATGATATCCAATCCACAGAAAGCCTCTTCCCTGGAGTATTTATTGGATTGAGCTTCAGTGATTACATGCTATCAAAAGCAGAGGCCTACCGAGAAGCTTTTGGAAGGTAATATATATATATATATGTGTGTGTGTATATATATATATATATATATATATATATATATATATATATACACACACACACACTGCTGTTTGTGAAAATTGCAACACCCAGAAATGGCCCAAATGAATCCAAACTCGGAGAATGTGTAGAACAGTGTACCAGCAATAAGTGATTAGGATAGGATTGCAGAGAGATGGCGTGCATGTAGGCCCAGCAGCGCCCTCTCTTGTGTGACCGGAAAGGTCAGTGTTATGCCAAGCTCAGTCAGTGAAGAGCCGTCAAACGAAGTGGAAACGTGAAAGCAAGTGCTGGTATGCGTCGTCGACGTCAAATGGCACAATATCAGCATGTGAGTGTGTTCGAACGGGGCAGAATGAGCGGTCTCCGGGAAGCGGGTTTGTCATACCGTGACAGTTCGGCTCGTACAGGGCATGCTGCTACGACAGTGATGCGTGTGTGGAGCCAGTGGATAGAAGAGGGTCGTACACAGCATTGAGCAGGTACTGGACCACGCAATGTGACCACAGCACGGGATTACCGCCATCTTGTCCGCATGGCTGTAACGGACTGTACAGCTTCGTCCACAGTGTTGGCTCGACGTTGGAGCACTACAACGGTTGTGGACCTGTCTGCGTCGACGGTACGGCAATGTCTGCTGCGGGTTGGGCTGGTGGAACGCATGCCATTGCGTCGGCTTCCATTGTCCAGAAACCACAAACGCCTCAGACTGAAATCGGCACGTGAATGCCGTGGCTGGCATGCTAAGTAGCAAAAAGTAGTGTTTTCGGACGAATCCCGCTTAAACTTGTCCTACAGTGATGGCTGCATAGGTGTTAGACGGTACCGTGGTGAACGCAATCTGGCAACCTGCATTGTTGAGCGACATAGCGGACAAATGCCAAGTGTGATGGTTTGGGGCGCCATTGGACACAACATGCCATCTCCCGTCCTACGTAATGAAGGCAATCTGAATAGCAACCGCTACGTCAGGGAGGTTTTAGAGCCCGAGGCACTGCCCCTCCTTCAGGCAACTCCACATGCCATATTTCAGCAGGTCAATGCCCGGCCACGTGTGGCGAGGAATGTGCAAGTCGTCTTGGAAGAACGACAGTTACCACTGCTTCACTGGCCTGCACGTTTGCCTGACATGTCGTACATCGAACATGTCCGGGATATGGTTGGTCGGCAACTTGTTCGTCATGGTCCTCCAGCAACCACTGTTGATGCTTTGTGGACTCGCATGCAAACCGCGTGGAGGGAGATTCCCCAGGAGCATATCCAGGCCCTCCTTGATTCCATGCCACGACGTGTAGAGGCTCTGTTTGCAGCACATGGGGGCTTCACACCATACTAAATTCTCAAGGTCAGAGATCATATACAGGTCTGTAACCCTAATCATTTGTGTATTGGCATGTACCTAATCTGTGGTATAAAGTTCATTTCAATCATACGTTTCCTTCTTGGAGTTGCAATTTTCACAAACAGCAGTGTATATAACAAACTCTCTAGCCTTCTCAAACCCGAAGGTTCATGGCTGTAGCAACACAGGCCTTCCATCTGTCCCTATCTTGAGCAAGTTCTATATACTCTTTTCCATCTCTACCGATTTCCCTTAGGTCCATCTCAACGTTGTCCCTCCATCTTCGTCTTGGCCTTCCTACAGGTCTATTACCATCAGGTTTCCCAACAAGAATCCTGTAAACTCCTCTTTCCTCTCCCATTCGTGCCACATGGCCTGCCCACCTAAGTCTTCTTGATTTCATTATTCTAATAATATCTGGACATGAATACAAATTATGTAGTTCTAAATTATGTAACCTTCTCCACTCACCTGTTTCCTCATCCCTTTTAGGTCCAAAGATTTTCCTAAGGACCTTATTTTCAAATACTCTCAATTTATGTTCCTCTTTCAATGTAAGGGACCAAGTTTCACATCCATATAATACTACAGGCAAAATTACTGTTTTGTATATTTTAACTTTTAGTTTCTTAGATATTAAACGAGAAGACAAAAGTTTATGAAGAGAGAAGTAACATGCATTTCCTGAATTAAGCCTACTTTTTATTTCCTCTTTAATATAATTTTCATTTGTTAATATTACTCCTAAGTATTTGAATTTGGAAACTGGTTCAAACGAGTTGTTATCAATAATTAGATTTTGATTATTACCTAACACTTGGTTTCGGCCTGTAAGCATATATTTAGTTTTCTCTTTGTTAACTTCCAAACCTATCTCTTTAGCAGTTTTGAAAAATATTTTAGCATTATTCTTAATTGTATTTATATCATCCCCCAGTAAGTCTACATCATCTGCATATGCTAACAACTGCAGTGTATATATATATATATATATATATATTGTTGTGGATTTTCCTCTTTATTCAATGTAAGAAGTATTAAGGACTTTCATTAATGCCAGTTGCTTAGCTATTTTCTAACTTTGTAATATCATCTTTAATTTCATTAGCGTTAGGCTCTGGGCATTTAGTTTACTTCTGATTTGTCTCCTGCAAATAGCCTTCAGGAAGGAGTACAATATTGAGCAACCAATCAGAACAAAGCTTGGGTTTTAGCTTGTCCAATGAAATGAAGTATAGGTTATAGGAGGTTATTTGTCAGTCAAATTCAAGTGCGCTGGAAGAAGGAATTTTATGAGAATATAGATTCGTTGACAGATGGTAATTTCTTGAATAAATAGTGATACAGGCAAAAAGGCGTGCACATATGTTTGAAGATAATTGAGCGAGAAGAACATTGGAATTTAGTTGAACATATACATATCAGAACAGGGGTGCCCACAGATAGGATTCATGACGTGCCTAGGTCATGGGAATTTTGGAGGGAATGTGTATATCTTCACACAAACATTGGGGGGGGGGGGTCGCTTCGTTTGATTGACTTGTTATTCATTTTTAGTTATGGTTATTATGTACAGTTTATATTTTCTACCAACCTGTGGGTGATCGCGCGATGGGGTTGAAATGAAACTCTACCTCTTATACTTTGAGAATCGGTTTGGAAGGAGGGGCGTGCTGTTCGCATTAAATTGAAAAGGAGCATTCATGCCAAAAAGTCTTTCAAGGCAGTTCAATGTGCAATATCATTCATCGACAGGATAAGTCGATGCCTTCACATCCTTCATTTGACACCATCTCCGACGAGATTGCTATTGGCTCCACCCTAGTATCACTAGACCATTTGGTGTTCGTGCAGACGAGATCCTGTCAGCACTTGGTGTTGACAGTGATCTTCCTGGCGTCTCTCCACTCATTCCGCCTCTCCCGACCTGGGAGTTTCCTGCACCTTCTATCGACTTCTCTCTGACTGCCCTTCCAAAGGCAGAAACACCAATGGTTGTATACCAGCAACTGTTTTTAGAACTTCGTGCGAAGCACCCCAATTTTAATGTGTTTTACAAGGATGGGTCCAAGACAGTGGAATCTGTTGGTTGCGCCTTCGTCCTAGACTCTCAAAGTTCCAGTTACTCGCTACATCCTACCTGTTCCATCTATACGGCAGAGTTGTACGCCATTCTAAAGGCACTGGACTTTGCAGACATGAATGGGATGAAGAAAGTCCTTGTGTGCTGCGATTCGACCAGCGTGTTGCAGTCTCTGGATTCGCCGTATTCCCGGCATCCGGTAGCGCAACGCATATTCAGACGGCTTGTGTCCTTATCTGCCAGCGCGGATGTACACTTCTGTTGGGTCCCTAGCCACGTGGGCATCCTGGGGGACGAAGCAGCAGATGCTGCCGCCAAGTCTGCTGATGCAGATGGCGACGTTCTTGTTCACCTTTTGCCTGCTAGCGACCTGCGGAATGTGTTCCGTTGTTGCCTTCTTGACACTTGGCAGGCCGAGTGGGATGCGGAAACGGGGAACAAGCCCACCATAGGTGCTTGGCGTTCCTCATCCCGTCCCTCTTGGCGAGAAGAAGTTATTCTTACCGGCATGCGTCTAGGACACAGCCGTCTAACGCATGGTCACTTGCTCCAAGGGCTGGACCCTCCGTTGTGTCGTGTTTGCAATGTTTTATTAAGCATTCGACACATTCTCGTTGAATGTGTCGATCTTGCTTACCTCCGGCAGACTTTTAACCTTTCTGGCTGTTTGTCATCCCTCTTGGGTGATGACAGCAGTATTTTAACAAATGTTTTTAGTTTTTTGCGAAGAGCTGGACTCTTCCACCGTCTGTAAGGAGGTTTTTTAGTTTGTTTGTTCTGACTTTTTAATGTGTCGTGTTTGTCTCGTGCAGGTCTCTTTACAACCTTGCACTTTTAGTTTTTCCCAAGGGGCTATCTACACCCATTTTTTAAATTTTCAGTTAGAATTTTAGATAAGGGGACATTTCCACGTATACATAGAAGGGAGCGAAATGGCCTTAAGTGCCGACGCACCCAGAAATTTTAATTCAATCAATCAATCGACAGGATAAGTGGAAGAAACACTGTGAGCTTAAACATATACATAAAACTAAAAAAAAAATCCCATAATGTACAAAATTGTGGAAGTTAAGTTTCAAGGTGATGAAGCACCAATGATGAAAGAGCTTGAGGTTCAGATTCAGGACCAGCTGACCAAAATCAGCCTAATGAGATGAAGCACGAGAAACATGAAAGGTAATTATTTTAAAACTTTCTTTGTACTATCCTTCCTGTTCACATGATTTGATTGCAGAGTGTTTCGCAATTTGAAACAGTATTCATCTGGAGTTATTTAACGTCGCATTTCTTCCTTGTGGTTAATCGCAACAGTGAAGATGGGATTGGGAAGGATGGAAGAAATGGATGGTATGTAACGTCACCTGCCCATTGCACTGTGGGTAGTTAGCGCGTGAGTTCGCCCAGTTCCGGCAAACAAACGATCAGCTGTACTGTACGAATGTGTTATTTTGCAGTCAATGTTTAAAGTAATATGATTTTATTAAACTTGTACAGTCACGGACCCTGTCGGCTTGTAATGAATATATTGACTGTCAATGGAATCGTTTCAAGCCGGCAGTGTACGTGACTGTATAATGGCAAGAAGCTAGTTAGATTTTCTAATTGCATATCCTGAGAATTCTCAGTGCAGCAATAACGTTAAGGAGAGGCACATAACTAGGGCTACGAAGTTGATGACAAATCATTTTTTTCTGGGCCTTAAAGACAATGCTAAACCTGATATTAGTCCGTTTTTAGTTCAGTTAGAACGAGAAAACATTTTTTTTTTTTTGCATTTTTTTTTCATTTTCCAGCCTTTTTAGCTTTTAGGTAATTTCTCAGTGATTCTTGCCGTCTTTATTGCATTTTTATCATTTTCGAGGATTCTTTATTCCCCTTCCCAGTCGTTTCATGGATTTTAAATGCATTTCCTAGCATATCTTACATATTGAAATTCCCTGACATGGAATTTTTAGAAAGCACGCTACTAATCGTAAATATGGTCAATGAAAAAGGACAATATTATTTTCAACTGAAATCTTTGGCAGTGGATTTTGTGGAATTAATCGTGGTGAATATATTTTTACTCCAGCAAGTGTGAAGCCTGCTTTAAGTTTCCGTTGTTGGCCACTATTATCGCTTTAATCTGTGATTTTAAAGTAAAATTTGACACAACATAAAAATAATAGGTATAATCTGATGTACACGAAATAAAACTGTATTTTCATATGTTGACCGACTACTGTATCGTGCAAGACTCACTCTGTGAGAAGGCAAATGACTTGCACAGAAAAATCGTGCGGAGTATTTTATGTAACCAAAAGTGTTCCCCTGTGCTTAGCACCACGCCATGAAGGCTTATAGGGGGAGTGAGGGTAACGCCGCACACTTTCTTGATCCGGTCGTGAGTGGGGGTGATGTGATCAGCACCACGCCCCTGACCGCCTTTATCCCCCAGGGTTTCCCCCACGTACCCATGTTATTCGACGCTGGGTGGACACCGGGGCCGCTTCCAACGTTAGAAAAGTTCCCGGACTTGAACCGGCCGGGACCTTTAGCATGGTAGTCAGACGCGTTACCGACTGAGCCACCGCGGCCACCATGAACTAAAAATACAGGAAACTACATTAACACTTATTTGCTATTTTCCCTTTGCTTCGATAGTTTAAACCACGGAACAGATTTTATCAAATTATTCTACTACTTGTAATTTATGAAAAGGTCGGTATTGCAGCTACAAACATTTTTAGTTGTCGTCTTCTTCTAGGAGAACGAAACCCAACAAGCCCAACACCGTGGGTGATTAAGTTGTGTGCGATATGTGAGACCTCCCACAAAGCTACCAGCCAAAGGCAATGCTTAAAACAGTTGTAGCAGCAATGAAAAAATCAAGCTTTCATTTTAAGGGTGGATATTACTTTTGGGTCCTTTTTTGAAATTTTCTGGTCTTTTTTTTAATAATTTTAAGGTCATGTTATATGTCCTTTTTTAAATTTTTTTTTTAGGTCGTTAACTTCCGAGCCCTGCTCATAACTCTGCCGCACGTAGTAATCCAGTAATCCAGTGTCGCGCACCAAAAGGAACGCCACAGCATTTTATAGGGGGAAGGGGAGGACTTAGCGACTTTTGAATCAATACTTAGGCTGTGTCCGAAAGGTGAAAACCGTACTTGAAGCGAGCATCCTCCGAGTATGGTCTTGGAGTGAGGTCTTCAACTCGTGGACTGCATGTGAAAGTCTTTCGAATTGCACTTCGATTTGATTTGATTTGATTTGATTTAGTTTATTTTACTTCGCGTTTTGTGCCTCTTGGCTAATTTGCGAAGATGGGGATGAGTGATGAAATGATGAAATTGATGAATGAACATTCACAAACAACCAAGCCCGACCGGGATTCGAACCCGGGACCCTTGGCGTCGCAGCGCGATGTGCTAACCACTCGGCCACAGGGTCGGGCGAATTGCACTTCGACTGCAGCGCCAAATACGATCAGTAGATGAAACTGAGAAATCGTTGTTTTCCCCGCGTTTTAAACACTAGTTTTTCACAATATAAATGATGTAGCATTTTCAAATGTTCTTACACTGTACATTTCCACACATTAGAAGAACATTAATTAACAACTTGCTGGCCCATAACGTATATTTAACCTAAGTGATATTCAGTGGCGTAGCGTTATAGTACGCCCGTACGCCCGGCGTTCCCAGATTTAAAATTTAAAAAATGCGCAAAATGCTGTAAATATAAAGTAAAACGTGACTAATTTCATATATGTTTGACCTTCATGGCATTATAATAGCTATTTTTCGCGATCCGCTTGCAATGCTCCACTCTCAACACTCGTTCTAGCATCTTTTTTCAATGTCTTTCCTGGCCGGACGCCGAGCAGGTTCGGCGTAAAGAACTCTATATTCCTTGCTGCCTTTCTGGAGGGAAAGCTTCGATCTCTACAGCACGCGCGTAAATGCTCTCTCATACGACAGCGTACGGAGCAGCAGAGGTCTACCGTGATTGCTTCACGTGACCCTTCCTGCCTTCTGAAGCAGACGACAGCGGTAGAATTCCTACCTGGTTCTTCGCGCTCATGCAACTCGTGCTATGTGATGCTACACTACGCAATATTGACTGACGTAACTTTACCAATCTCAAATATACAGCTTCTTAATGGCCACTGCATTGTATAATTTATCGCACGAACAGCGATGTGCATTAGAAACTAAAAGATCAACACAGTTTTTGTCAAATAAGTTGGTGAAGTCCTCGTGGTAGAAATTCAGCCTGTGGCTGCTCTACCACTTAACCCGCAAAACTATTATTTTTTTTATTGTTATTACTTTTTCGTTATTATCTAACTGCTTAATATTGTGGCAATGGAAATGTTTAGCATTCATTTGAAAACTCTTAACATCGAATGATCTCTGGACAAAATTATTTTAAAATGTTTATCAGCATTCTCAAGATGTAATAAACAGTGGTCTGAATTACTAATCGGCACTGTTACGTCAGTAGAGTGTACGATATTTGGATCATCCACTGTGCTTTGCACCGTGCGCCAAGACGACAGAGGTCCCTGGTTCGAATCCCGGCGTGAGCACGGGTGATCTTTGTGAGTGTCCCTTCTTCAATATCATCACTCATATTCATATTCGCAATTAACCAAAAGTGGCAGAAAAGCGAAGTAAAATAAACCAAATCAATCAGTAGTTGGATCATCCACAACAATGACGTCTAATGTTGTGCAGAGGCGCTTGTGATTCAGGTAGGTTTTTAATGACTTGCGTCATGCAGAATGGTATAAAAAAAGGTATAAAACACCAGAGTTCAAAACATTTGTGGCATAGTGAGGCATCTCAGTTTCTAGCTAAAACATGCATGGATGATGTTTTATTGAAAACCCAGCTGACTTCAGGTAAATAAACAATGTCTGTGGCGACTAATACCATAAGTAAATTATTAAGCAAGAAAGGGCCGACCCTTCCTTCGGACTTGGCGTTCCCACCCGAAATGTCCATGCTACGCCACTGGTGATATTAAACAAATGAACAACGAGTGCGGAAATCAGGTGACGAGCTGTGAACTTGTGTACTTCTGTACTTGGCGCTTTCGAACTGTACTAGGTGACGTCACTTCCGTCAAGACCATTCGTGAAGTCTGTACTTTGTACTTTTCGAACCGAGCCTCAGGCAAAGAACCTACGCTTGGTTTCATAGGTCAAGCGAAAACCCACGCTTAGTTCTGATTGGTTGCTCAATTTTTTACCCTTCCCAGTTCAAACTTGTTCGGACACGTTCATCCTAACCACACTGAACCTGTTTCACCCATTTCTTGCTACAGCAAAATAATATATATATATATCAGAAATACTATTGTAAGTTAGAAAAACACCTGCGCTGGCCTTCGTTCTTTTGTCCTTACTCCTGATCCTTCCTTGCGCTCTCACGTTTAGACTACAGGGTCATTTCAGGTGATGGTATGCCCCACGAGTTTCCGCGAGCATGTACTATTTTTTATTGTTTTTTATCAGATGCAGCCGGAACGTTATCGTGTGTGAAATCTGAGTTGACACGTCTTATATTATTTTAAATTTTCTAGGTAATATGAAAGTTCCACCACTTTTCTACCTCAAGAACAAACCTTTAATTTACAGTTGCACTTTTACAATAATGATTAATTTGGCCCTGTTTTGAGCTAAATAGTGGAAGAAACGTAAAATGAAATGGCTAACTACAATTTCACAGCTATGTCGTCTATTCAACAAAAGGATAAATGCCCCGTTTCAGAGGAAGGAGAAATGCCCCATTTTCATGTGAGAAGAAATGTTACAGCCTATTTTATTCCTAATTCACTATAAACGAATAATTGTAATAATTTAAAAATGAATATGAAGATATTTAGTAAAAATATCAACATAACTCTAGAAATAGACCAAATATAAGATATAATCGATTAAGGGTAAATGTGAACGATGAATAATACAACGATCATGAAAACGTAGAAACCTATGTTCTGGAATTCTCACCGGACGAAGTGCATGCACGAAACATGCACGTTGTCTGTTGATAGATGTTATATTTGCGAGAGAAAGGGAAATATAAGGAACTATGAATAAGCCTGAGGAATATATGCCCTGTCCCAGCTAACTGTGGAGTACGGTTTGTCAAAATTTGCACTTGCCGTTTTATCCCTAATATTTCCCTAAGAAATTCTTAATCGAAGCGTACACCTGAAGACAAAAATACGGTCCGTTTGTTATCTGCGTACGGTATTATCGTTTTCAAAAGTTTGCAACGCTGCCAGAGCAAAGCAGAGAAAGCTGGTAACTCCCGTCGCCCATTACGCAATCCCATTTCTCTCACTGTTCATTGGTGGAGCCGTCTCGCGTCACTACTTGCGCAGACACTTGTTCTCGTTCGCCTGGTCTACAATTAGCTGGTACAGGGTATAAATAATTCTACTTCCATTTTAAGAAACTATTTTGTCGCCATATTTTCGATTTTTCTCCTGTGTATATTTCATGTAATGATTTTAAAATGTATTGCTTTACATTCAACAGCAACAAAAAATGTTTTTGATAATGTAGATATTTTTCGTAATGAAACTCTCTTTTAAAGTAATTCGGTTTACTTTAAACGTTATTTATTGTGCGGGGCATCTCGCCTTTATTTCTGAGGAGAGATGTCACGGTTCCATTTCATTTATAGAAATTGCAACATGATCCATGGAAAGAAGATTAAATTAGAGTTTGGTTAATAATACCAGGTGGTTATAATTAAACTGACGGTGTTCAGAGTGGTACAGCACGGGCTGTAATGAGCGTAGGAGTCTGAAACCTCGTAGATATGCTAATGAAGTAATGCGCTCGCGAATTATGCCAGAAAAATATATCCAATTTTCGCCACCAGGTTAAAATATGGCGCTGTAAGCAGTCAGAACATTGAATTTTCCGTAACTCTGACGTCAGTATGTTATTCCGACGTTGGTGGCATTGCCTAACCGTTGTGTGAGCTCCCCGGTTGTTGTTGGTGACGCTGGTTGATGATTCCTTTTGTGATGTGAATGTTCATTGAAAATTAAAAAGGTTGAATTTTACCGTGTAAAACGCAATGGCTATGGCGAAGAGAGACCGTGCACTGCTAGTGAAGTTGTTTTACCAGAATTGGAGCGCTGCATTGCGGGAATATCGCCGACAGAAAGGGCTGGAAAGAGGGCTCATGTCAATTAATAGGCTCAAGAACACGATGAAGAAGTTCGAGGAAACAGGTGAATTGGGTGTCGCACCAGGGAGAGGAAGGCAGCCCATCCCCAAGGAATTGTGGACGAAGTTGATGTAGCTGTATCTGACAGTGCAGCACATGCCTCAACTTCTGCAACCAGTGCTCGAGCTGTAGCACGTGAATTGTCTCTCCCCTGGTCAACAGTTTGCAAGGTTTTGCGGTGCATTTTACACTGGTATCCCTGCAAGATTCATACTGTGCACCAATTGAAACTCCAAGATATTCTACAACGCCGTGAGTTGGCACGCATGGAAGTGGATGGCCAGGGAATATTATGTGGACTGACGAGGCGCATTTTATTCTGGACGGTGCAGTGAATACACAGAATTGTCGCGTATGGGGTTCCACTCATGCACATGTTGTGCAGGAACAACCACTGCACTCAGTTTACGTGACTGTTTGGTGTGGTTTCACTAGCTCCTCATTCTTGCTCCGTTTTTCTTTGAGGAGATGACACCTGGAGGACCTGCTAGGTGTACAGTGACATCTGCACGTTATATGGACCTCCTTCTGCAACACGTGATTCCAGCTTTGCAAGAACGGAACTGTGACCACACAACCATTTTCATGCAAGATGGAGTAACACCATATGTCGCTCGCCAGGTGAAAGATTTGCTGCGAGAAACCTTCACTAATGACCGCATCATCTCTAGGCAATTTCAAGATGCGTGGCCTTCCAGATCCTTTGACCTAAATCCATGTGACTTCTGGTTGTGAGGAAATTTAAAAGATCGTATCTATCAGGGACATATCCGGTCTCTGCCTGATCTGAAGGCTAGCATACAACGACATGTCGTTTAGATTTCACAAGACATGCTGCGGGCAACTGTCGACCATGATGTGTTACGGATGCAACATGTTACGGAGTTGGGAGACCATATTGAACAGTTCTAGTAACCATAGTTCCTAATAAACGTGCCAGAACCACTGTTACCACGTGTTTGATTTTTCCTGTCTTTTGCCTGTACCTATACCACGTTCTGACTGCTTACAGTGCCATATTTTAACCTGGTGGCGACAATTGGAACTTTTTTTTCATAATTCGCGAGTGCATTACTTCATTAGCATATCTACGAAGTTTCAGACTCCTACGCTCATTGCAGCCCGTGCTGTACCACTCTGAACACCGTCCGTTTAATTATAACCACCTGGTATAACCATACCAGTAGACTAAAAATTGTAAGTTTTTAGATGTTTCTTAGGTGTGGCAACTCTCCTCGAATGATCTTGTAAAAACACTCTCATCATTCACCTTAGACACGTGTACAACATAAATCTTCTTTCTCATTATATACACACACACAGGAAGTTTCATTTATCTTACTTTTTCAGGTCGTTCTTAAAGTTTACAACTCTCCCTCTTCTCTTCAACACTTGTCACACATGTTTACAACATCTGTGAAAACCTTCGCACACGGGGACCACTCACTAAGATAAACTTCCATTGTGATAACTACTCTAATTCTCCAATTTTTCATGACGTTACAGGTGTGAGAAATGTAAAGAACCGGAGTTAGTATTTGCAATGTTGAAACCATTTGGCAAAACACTTGAGGGATATGTGGAGTGCATTAATACTTGCCAAGGAAGGCTGAATGTTGATCTTATGCACCAGGTAATTCAATATAATCTGCATGAAAATGCGGTGGAATTTATTGTTCCTTGCTGTAGATTTGTTTCAATAAATTTAACAATACAATTCTTCTGATGCATCCGATTATATAGTATATAAGTTAGTGGTGGCGATTAGGGGGCCAGGGGGTAGTTGCCCCCACTTTTTGCCACTTTTGCCCATGCACTACGTGTGTGGCTACCTTATTTACAAAAGGAATAAAAATGTATAAATCTGAAGTTTTTACCGACATTACTACCCTAGGAAAGTATTCTAGTAAGTCACGCATTACAATGACAGCATTGTAATGTGTTCCGAAAACTGTCTTTAAAATGTCGTTTATTGGAAAATACCAAGAGAGAATACAGGGTGGCTCAAAAAGTCACTTAACACCTCGGTACAAGGCCACTGCAGCGCGCAACATAGAAATGGTGATGACCAATCGTTATCAGGCCAAGGGGGAACCACATTGACGCCACCCACACGGTCGGCGGCCATCTTGATGTCCGCCATCTTGAATTCAACTTCAGAATTTTAAATATGAAGGGGGTGACATGATATATCAAATCAGGCTAGAGTTTCACGATAAATGCAATGGTGAAGGTTTTTTCGACGTATCTTTAACCAGTAAAAAGTTATGACTGAATTATTGTACCAATTTGCTCCTTTTCGAGGTGTTAGAAAAATGACTTTAAATTTGTTTAGCGCATCGGTAACGCATCGAGATCAAAGTGATGTCTAGGAAGATAAGTTCGCATGCCATTGCACAAGATTTTAATCGGATACATCCATGAAGAGCTGCGCATTATGAATGGTTGTCGCGAACAATGTACAGTGTGACGCTTCCATTGAATGAAAAGTCCTTCACAGTGACAAGGCTAGTGTTTCAATATATTTCTTAACATAACTAACTTTTCAAAAAAAAAAAAAAAAAAAGAACACCTTGTGCCCAGATAGATTAGTTGGTATAGCGTTAGGCTTTTAACCTATCTGTCCAGGGTTCGAGTCCCTGTCTGGGCGATTATAATTTTTAAATTTTGTCATCGGATCTTGTGCAGAATGGATATAAAATATGTTTACAGTCTAACAGATTATTATTTATCTTAAAATTTTGCAAATAAGCTTTTAAGTTTCTCAAATATGAGCATCTTTACTAACAGTACAGCATAACCAGTATTATTATGATAGAAAAGTTCTGGTGGTAGAACCTACACCTACTGTAATATATCTGTGGTATTAACTTACATGCAGCCCATAACTTTTGGGACTGTTTCTCCTCCGTTACATTTCCTCGCCATTTACCCTTAGCGTCGCGATTAGCCTCAGAAGCAAAACAAAAGCGAAATCTTATATTTGTTCTTTTTATATCTCTGAAACCACCTATACTATAGAACTACATTTAATGAATTTTGCAGTCTTCCTGTTTGATCTGTTAAATAATCCAGTCAATAAAAATATACTTGCATAGAAAAATCTGTTTTTCAGATACTTTAATCGGGTAATCTGCTTTTGCATACTTCCTCAGAAATATACACAATCATAGTTCTTTATAAATTTAGCACCTGATATAGAATAAGTCGAAGTCTAGTTAGAGTTGGCCTGTAAGTGCTTCTGGTACAAGTAGTTACTTGAAAAAGCAAATATTGGGTGTATAAAAGATTGCATTCTTGTGAAACAGTAAAAATCAACCTCATTTCCTCGTAATATTAGCTGTAAGTGCTTCTTGCAGATTAACAAAGCTCTGGCGTGTGGTCCTACGTCACCTATAATCCTTTGTAAAGTTCGTGTTGTCCTATAAATTGTCGATATACATACTAAGTTCCTAGTTACAGCCTAAGCTTTAAGTTTCAATCACAGGATTTCAGTGTTCAGATAGTGATTGTAGCCTCGTATAATAAACCAAATGGAAATAACCCAAGTGTTGATGCACCCAAAAAAAACAGTAATACTTCAAATATACCTTGAAAAAGGCTATAAGGCTAAATTATTCTTCTAACATAGAAAAAAGTTTAGCAAGTGGACCTATGGTCCATATAGCCAGTCGTCTGTGAACTTCGTCTTGTCCTGTGAATTGTCAATATATTGATAAATGGTTATATATTTATTTTATTTTTTTTAAAAAAAAGGAACAATGTTGGTAAGCGTCCAGTTATGGACCCATCGGTAAAAGAATTTCAGTCTTTATAGACACACAATAATTTTCGTTACACTAAAAATTTGGCCTCGTATAAAGGTAAATAGTCGAAATGATAAACATTTCGTGTACTTTATCCAGTAAGGCTTAGCTAGAAATACAATAACAGCGTTACAGACATAAAAATTAAGCAAGCTTTAATATTCTAGTGGCACATAATAAATATAAAATATCCTTTAAAATACTCTGACAAATAGTTGTGGGTTATCTGAGATCAAAATTTTCAAGCCCTCTCTCCTGCATAAATAGGCTCTAGAATTCACTAAGCCTCAAAATAATACTGGGTACATAAAATAAAAAGCAGATGGAGAGTGATGCTGATCGCATCATCTCCAAACAGCAAAAACAAAAGTATATGGATGAAGCCCTACCTGATATATTTAGGAAACTTTACATAGTATAAAAGTAACAAAATACTCAGCAAACTCTAAAATAAACAAACTTTCCTACGTAGCAGGCATAACCTGACCTAAATAAATACATATAGAAATACAGAACCAAAAATAGCATAGTGGAAATCAGTAAACCCTAATAATAATAATAATAATAATATATATATTCTGTGGCTTACATTTTAGCTAAAAGTACTTTTTCTTTAGTGTTTTTGAAAAGATTTAAATAAATACTAAACTCTAAGTTAAAAATTTGTAAATGTATATATGAGACAAAACAAAATAAATAAAAAATAATACATACCCTGCAAAAAATCAGTAAAAAAGTTGAAAACATCTCTTTGTGCATCCAAAATATAATAACAAATCCTTCCTGACTGGATTAAATTGTGTTATTTGAGTAATATTAAGCCTAAACTTGTAAAATAAAAGGGTAAAACTTGACGAAACACACTTCATGTGTACAAAATTTAATTCAAACCACATCTAAATTGTGTTATTTGAGTACACTAGAGAATAATCCTGTAAACTTGGAAAAAAATCTCTCTCTCTCTCTCTCTCTCTCTCTCTCTCTCTCTCTCTCTCTGTGTGTGTGTGTGTGTGCGTCTGTGTGTGGATGTGTGTGTGTGTGTGAGAGTGTGTGTGTGTCCAAAATGTAATAAAAAATGTTGCCTGAATAATATAAATAGTGTTATTTGAGTAAATATTAGGCTAAACTTGTGAAATAAACAGATAAAAATTGAAAACACACACTTTGTGTGTCGAAAATATAACTAAAAGTCTTTCCTGAACAGATTGAATTGTATTATTTTGGTAATAATAAGCCTAAACTTGTGTAAATAATAAATTAAAAGTTAAAAACACACACTTTGTGTGTCGAAAATGTAACTAAAACTCTTTCCTGAACAGATTGAATTGTGTTATTTTGGTAATAATAAGCCTAAACTTGTGAAATAAACAGATAGAAGTTGAAAACACACACTTTGTGTGTCGAAAATGTAACTAAAAGTCTTTCCTGAACAGATTGAATTGTGTTATTTGAGTAATAATAAGGATAAGCTGGAAAAATGTTTGACATAAAGTCAAAGTTTGGTAAAAAATAAACTAAATATTATATTAAATAGCACACAGTAACATAAATTTACTACCTAAATCAATAATCAAAGGGTCCTAGGTTCGTTACCCCGTGATAAAAGCAAATAGTGAAAACTGTAGGCCCAGTCCCTGATAGCTCTCCCTTCTTAATAGTACAGATAGAAAAACCCTTACGCTTCGTTCTCCTTGTTCAAAGTAAAATTCTCGCTCCAATCTAATTGGGTATCCAAAAATCCTTTTTTCTTGTGTACTGGGCAACCTTGGCTTACTTAGACAGAAACCTGTTCTGACATGCAAGCGCTCTAGCCTAAAACCTGCCCTAAAGCGTCCAGTGCCCTGGAGGCAAACCTGCGCGGAATATTAATTGACGGCGGAAACCGGTTCTACAAGCGACGCATAGCTTCAAAAATTTGACCCTTGCTGCGCATTCGCAGACATCCTTTGTTGTCTGGTTGAATCCCTCCCCTGCCCTACAGTATTGCATACCTTTCTCCTGTTCTTGCGTTATAGTTGACCTTGGAAAAACCGGCTCTGATTGGTCAATCGGGTTCTTTCTTTGTTCTGGCGTTCTGACGTCATTTGACCTTGACCGCACATCCCCCAAATTCCTTTCTCGTCTACCTGCGCGGAGTTCACCCTTGTCTGTCTGGCATCAGACTCAGCTCACACGTTATACATAGTTCGTCTCCGCTCAATATATTACATGCCATATAACATTATTACATAGTGCACTATATTTATTACCGTTACATATCGCGGGTTCGAGTACCGGGACCGTCTTCTTTCGTACCATTACCACCATTCAAAGCGGTTCATAAACCATAAACTCTTATTTTCAATATTATAAACATTAATTATTATAGTTTTATACATTACATACTTTGCAGTAATGAATATAAAACCATATGCATAGCGTTTAGTACCTCTAATTACCTTCTATATACATATTTTTCATAAAATAAATAATTATATATTCCTAAAAGTTATAAACATGCAAATACATAAATGTAAAGTATTCTAAATACGTGAAAATTAGTTCTAAGTACATGCAAATTAATTAAAACCCGTGCAAATTAGTTATAAGTACGTGCAAATTAATTGCGAATATTAAATAGCGACCGAGCTTATCTCATTCTTCAACTACTAGCGCTCCCACCGCATCGGCACCCGGAGGAGAACAGCAGCGGATGCGGTCAAAACTGGGAAGAGGCCCATCATCTTTCGGCTTTGCAGCTACCGAACCAGGGACGCCATCGGGAAGAACAAGAAGGCGCTGAAGGGAACGAGAGTTCTCATCACCGAATCCCTGACTGCAGCCAGGCAGCAAGTGCTGCAGAAGGCCAAGGAGCAGCATGGCCCCAGAAACGTGTGGACTCAGGATGGCAGAATCGTCATACTAAAGCACAATCGGAAGATCTCCGTCACCACGCTGGAGGAACTATACAAAGTGGAGTGAACGCGAGGGGAAAAAGAGGACGTGCAGGGAATAAGCAGCCACTCAGAACCTTTATTTTGCCTACTGAGGGTGCATCAAATTCCGCCACTTTATTGCGTAAACTCAGCTATTTTTGTGTATTAGTGTTTGTGACTGCATTATGTTAGTTATTGGTATTTATGTTACTACGTTAACCGTTATGCTCGTGTCTGTTTGTGTTTGTGTGTATGTGTGCGTGTGCGTATGTGTGCGTAAGTATATAGAATTCAGTTTTCGGTGTCCTGCAGGTTCTAAATACATCACTTCTGCTGGCTTAGTAAGTGAATCTCCAATTTCCAATAATTTGTGTTCGGTAGACGTAGCGACAAATGTTAATTTTTTTAAATTTATTATCTTCTCATTCCCAATGGCTGAAACTGATTTTCTGGTGGATGTAAATCTGGCAACGCCCCCACCCGGTGCTTCTGTAGAACTTGAAAACCTGCCCCCTCCTCTTCAGTTGCCATTAACCTCCCCCCTTCCCCTCCCAGCAGCAGACCGTAAACTCGCTTCCCAACCCCTCAAACTGTTTGCACGCCGGCAACCTCCCGGCAACACCGACGTCGGCTTTTTTCAGTCAATTAAGAAATATCTGCATTTCCTTTGCAAGCGACAACGACCTTCGCTCCCCAACCCCGGTGTCACAAATGGGCGACCCACCTTCTGGGCGGGAGCTGAACCTCCCCTCGGGCAGTCTCAACGTCATCCACGTCAATGCACAAAGCATTCTCGCGCATCTCCTTGAAGTCCAAAATATTGCCCAAATAAACAAACACGTGCATGCTCTGCTCGTGTCGGAAACGTGGCTGAAGGAGAGCCTTTCGAGTGAACTGGTGCACCTTCCAGGTTTTCGTCTATTCAGAAGAGACAGGATCGGGAAGAGGGGCGGGGGAGTGGCAATTTATCTACGCGAAGATATTCCTGCCAAAATCCTTTCGGAATCACCCGGCGACTACGACCGATCTTCCGAATATATAATTATGGAAACTACCGTCGGTCATCAGAAACTCCTCCTTGCCGTAGTCTATCGACCACCTACCACTCGCCTCGAAAACTTCGAAAACGATATCGCAACATTTCTACCAAAATATTCTCACGCCATTGTTTTGGGAGACATGAATGTCGACCTGTGTACCACCAAAGAGGAGGCTATGCAATTCCGCGATACGTTCTCAGCCTTAAATCTTACAATCTGTCACCTAAATCCAACCCACCACACGGCCACTTCAGACTCCTGGCTTGACGTCATTCTGGTCTCGGACGAAAATCGCGTAACGAGCCATGGCCAAATTCCGGTACCTGGGATTTCCTATCATGATTTAATTCACGTATCATATAACATAAGCGTTCCAAAATTTAAGCCTAAACAAGTATCTTACAGGGACATAAAAAACGTTGACGAAACCCGCTTGAACGAAGACGCTGCACTCGTTCCGTGGCACGAAATTAGCACGTTACCAACAGTGGACGAGCAAGTTCACCTGTTAAATACATTTATTCTTGAACTGTTCAATAAACATGCTCCCGTCAGAAAGAAACGGGTCTCACGTCCCCCCGCCCCCTGGCTGACGGACGACGTACGTCGACTTATGGTCATGAGAGACAGAGCTTACACCAAATACAGAAATGACGTAAAAAAAGGTGACTCTAGCACATGCAGCTTCGAAAATTGTAAAACCCTGAGGAACCGCTGCAATCAGGAGGTAAGAAAAGCCAAGCGCCGATTCGCATACGAATTGCTCAACCACCAAAATAAACCGGACGTTCTATGGAAAAAGTTGAAAATTCTAGGTGTTGGGAAACAGAAAAAGGACGACTACATTGCTAAGTTTGCACCAGATGTACTGAATAATCATTTTTGTGACCTTCCGACTATTGAAAATAATGTTAAACGTGAAACTATTCAGAACATCGCAACGCACTCCACAAATGCTTCAAAATTTTGCTTTTCCTGGATTTCACCGGAACACGTTAGAAAATCTTTACTTAAGATAAAATCGTCGGCCGTAGGAGTAGATGAAGTTTCCATTCTCATGATCAAAAAAATCCTCCACCATGTCCTTATTCCCATCACGGACATTTTCAATTTCTCCTTGCTTTCTGACACATTCCCGTCGCTTTGGAAACTCGCCCAGGTACGCCCTATACCTAAAACAAGCAACGAAATCAATTTAAACAATTTTAGACCAATAAGCATCCTCCCAGCTCTGTCTAAGGCTCTAGAACATCTTATTAGTGGTCAAACCCGTGACTTCCTAGCACGAAATAACCTAATAAACCACTCTCAATCTGGATTCCGTAGCAACCACAGCACATGCACGGCTCTCGTCAACGTAACCGACGACATTAGGTTAGCCATGGACAATCGACAACTTACAATCCTTGTTCTTCTCGATTTTACCAAAGCTTTCCAAACCATTGATCACGAAATTTTACTCACAAAACTATCATCCCTATTCAGCTTCTCGAACTCTACGGTTAACTGGTTCCGTTCCTACCTGTCTGGACGTCAACAATGTGTCGTCGACCCACATCGAAGATCATCCTGGAAAAGCATCTCCTGTGGCGTCCCTCAAGGCACCGTACTGGGCCCCCTCCTGTTTACACTGTATATTAACGACCTCCCGTCGGTGCTTAATCACTGTAGGTATCACATCTATGCCGACGACTTTCAATTATACTTTTCTTTCCCTCCTCAAGAAATATTGAATGCAACCGAACGTGTAAACAACGACCTGAAAAAAATCAACAAGTGGTCTGTAGACCACGGCTTGCACGTCAACCCGACCAAAACCCAATGTATGCTCCTAGGCTCCCCAAAAATTCTGAACAGAATTGACGAATTAAATCTCCCTGAGCTTACGGTCAACGATAAACACTTGCCTCTCTCTACCACGGTTAAAAATCTGGGAATTACGCTAAACAATAATCTTACCTGGAGAGAACACGTAAACTCCGTGTGTAAAAGAGCTTTCGGTGCACTACACTCTCTTTACCGGCTTAAAAACTTCCTCCCCTAACGTTTAAAAACTACACTTGTGCAATCTCTTGTTTTTCCTATTATTGATTACTGTGACACTGTTTACTCGGACGTTAATTGGGAGCAAGCTAAACGCCTTCAGCGAATCCAGAACGCCTGTGTCCGCTTCGTTTTCGACATAAAATATTCCGAACATTTGACACCGTATTATGCGAAGGTCGAGTGGCTGAAATTAAGTGATAAACGGATTTACCACAACCTTGTCCTACTGTACAAAGCCCTAGAAATAAAAGATCCAAAATACCTTTCCGGGCGGTTTCAATATCCTTCGGACTTCCACTCCAACACCAGATCACGTGAAAAATCTCTGTTATCCATCCCTATCCACAGATCTAACTTCTACGCCAATTCGTTTACTGTTACCTCTGCAGTACACTGGAACAGACTGCCCCCCGAAATCCAAGCCTCCTCCTCAGTTGTAACATTCAAAAGACAATTAAAATTATACATGCTAAACAATTGGACCTAGATTAAATTCCCAGAAAGAAATACGTTATACATTTAGCCCACGAAATATGCTTTCTATGTAGGTACTTGTGTGTGAATGTGTGTGTGTGTATGTGTGCATGTAGAAACTGTATTGCTTTTATTTTTAATTTCTTCTAAACTACATTTTTTCATTGTGTTAGTAAAAATAATGAGCAATGTACGTAATTAATGGTTAATCCAGGGCTTGACTGCTCGTATTCAAACTGTATTGCTTTCATTTTTTTTCATTTTACTTTCATTACTTTATTTTTCTTTTATTATTTTATTTTCATTTATCTTTTTTAATTTTTTAATTGTATACAATTTACTGCAAAAAAATGATCCCTGTAATTAATGGTTAAGTGGAAGAGAAGGCATTAATGCCTTAACTTCGCCATGTAAAGAAAGTCGTAAATAAATAAATAAATAAAACCTTTACGAATCCAGATTCGAATTTACGAAATTTGTCCCATTCCCTAGACATTCCTATAATCGCGATTCTACACACCCGCACGCACTACTATATCAAACATGACTGACTTGAAATTTGTTGACACTTCGGCATGGTTGTAAAATCTTTAAACGTTCCTTCTCTGGGAGGGTTTGAGAGGCAATATAAATAAAGTACTCATATCTCCAGTTCATTACTTCTATTTCATCTGCGGGGGCATTATGCCGTGCCTACCTAAGGTCCTTTGACCTGCACCACCTGCCCTGAAAGGCCTGTTTCTGAAGCCCCTTTTTCGAAATGGATGGAGTTGTAAAGTTTGACGTCAGAGGGGGGGGGAGGCCGCGGAAGAAAACACAGTACACCCCTGATTAGAAAGTGAAATAATCTTCTGTAATTTTTGTTCTTGAATTCGTGTGTTCCTTATGATTTATTTTTGTAGGATTCTCATTTCATATCTAAGTTTGAGACATAAATACTGTCGCCAAGTACAGTAAAACGCAATATTAAAAAACTGATATTGTTTTACGTTTCCTTCCGACGAGAAGTTGCAAAAAAGATATTGAGAAGGCAAATTTGATGTCCCAAATTCCAAATTTGCCGTTCAATTTTTAACGAGAGTGATACAAGCGCTATTTACAATTAAAAATGCTTGCAATATCACCAAATAAGGGCTAAAGATTGATGTCAATCCTGTGTTGCGAATTGCTTGCCTAAAAAATCGGGAAATTACTATACATGCAGAAAAGATCAAATGAAAACACAATGATGATAATTTATTGCAAACTGAGGTTTGCTTAAATCCTTCAGTCACATTTCAGTGCATAAAAGTGACAGGCAAATTATTTAAGTGCCAGCAATGGGACTGCTCTCAAACTATATTTATGCCTACTTTTCTTATTTTACGTCACTTTTTGAGAATTAGGTATTTTTTAATAGTAGGATTTTTTTAAAAATGGATGATTGGAGTGAAACAAATGAACTGAACTAATCTTTAATCTCGAAATTCTTCACAGTATTGCTGCTAGAAACAACTCCGTGGCGCAAGAGCGGTCTTAGGAGCACAGCCCATAGGCTAACTTTATTCATGCTTTTATCTATTACAAAAATCATCACAGGCATTCTCCTTGGGAGACAGGTGATACCCACATCATCTTATGGAATTGTTAAATGGAATAAATACGCTATTATAGATGGTTGTAAATTTATTAAATAACACATTTCTTCTTTAGAATAAAGAAAGTATAATTCTAATATGTGATATTATTAATGGGTAATCCTGTGTTCATGATACTGAGCAAATTATAATGCTTCAAGGCACTTAAAAAGCGCAATTTAGATAGGTAATGGATAGTAAAAATTTTAATTTCCTTAATTTCTATAAACAAAACTTCGCATTTTCCTGATTTTACTACAACTGAGAACCACTTGCGACTAGATTCGTGAAGAAAACTTTAAGATGAACATGGAGAGGAGAGAGGGGATGAACTTAGTTCGTTTGCCATCTTAATAACATTATAGATGTTTGCAAGGAACTCTCCAGAATGCTATTTAGTAGGCTGTAATTAGTTTCCATTCATTTAAACCTCACATGCAGATATTATTTTTTACCAATATACAATGAATGCTTATAATTGGACGTGATTTGCTTAATCAAGGCTACCCGCAAGATTTTTCTCTTGGCGGAGAGGGGGGGGGAGGGCAGCAGTACTTCAAGTGAAGGAAAGGTGGGGTGATGCTTTTCCCCAGTTTAGAGAATTCTCATATAGCATCCCAAGCACTATAGGATAATTTGCATAGGCACTTAATCTGCTGTCTTTCACCGCACCCCTCGTCCATGTTTTCATGCTACAATTTCAAAATTTGAATTGTATGAAGTCTTTCCAGATATCTCCACCCTCTCTGCGGACACCCTTGTGCTTAATATCTAATCGAACAGAAACCAATGCCATTCTAAGTTTCGTTGATTCAGATTATAGTCCAGTACCGCCTATTGGCAAATCAGAAACGAAATAAGAATGAACAGCAACACATAAGTTTTGCCTACATTTAATTAGCAGAGACGTATAAAAAAAATGCTTAACAAAATCATGTGTATTTTTATATGTAGATACATATGGGACTCTGAAATTAATTGTACTGAACTGGAACACTGTAAGTATTATGACGCTTTCGGACCTTGAGAAATATCTATTGAAGAAGTGAATGAAGGAGACAAAGAATTACGGACTATTACAAAATTGAGAACCTCGCAAGTTACTGAGTTATCGCGAAAGATGCGCTATTCTTGGTCTCTATGTAGGCTTAAGGATAAATTATTATTTAAAAAAAAGAATTACCATTTGTGCCTGAAAACAAGGTCTGAATGAAACAAAATATATAAAAAAGAAAATGCACTAATAAATGATTGCATGACGGATGTAGAAAGTTTCTATCTATAGGCGAAATATTATCCTGAAAGCTAGGATTTCAAATGAGGATCGTCGACCAAATAACTTTCATATAACCGTGGCCAAGTGACTTCAAAAGAAAACCGATTATGACATTCGAAGCAGGTTGATCACTTAGCCTATGCATTCTTTAAATTTATTTCTGAAATTCAATAGTCTAAGCTTGTTTGCTCAACGCCTGACTTTTATTATTAATAAACTCTCTATTAAAAGGGATGATCATTCTGTCATCTGTGTCTCAATTTCACACACAGTATGAGCACAACATCAAAGAATGATTTTCCGATAATTTCCAATCTCCAAAAGATGATTAAGATTTCTTGCTGTTATGTAACCAGCATAAGCACGTGTCCTTCCACGATAATCTTCCTGTGGGTTATTCGAAACAATAAATAAGCTTCTTCTTACCTCCGGAAGAATGAATCCCGAGACTCGAAGAGATACCTGAGATTCCTAGAGCAGCATCCCTAGAAGTGATCCACAAGATTCACCCGTCCCCAGGAGAGTTGACCACAACTTTCAACTGCACCGCCTTCGTGCAATGAAACATCCAAATGAACCCCGCACATCTGCATACTAGCATACATATTGGTGACGCGGTGCAACGCACACAAAAGACTTGGTAAAGTGTAATTTCACCCATGAACTGTGGTGATCACCACTTAATAAAACAATTTACGCACGATTGATTGATTGAGTTGGTGTTTTTTTAAGTCCACTTTATGCACAGTAAGGCTAATTGGGACTGGACCTACAGCTTAAAGTGGGATCCGAACCACTATGCGGCTCCACCGGGAATCGAACCCGGGACCCCTTCATTACAAGGCGACGACGGTACCACTGTGCCATAGGGGAGACCCTAATCAAAACTGCTATTCTGTTCCCTTCCATGTTAAAAAAATCATAATTGTAGAACTCATTGTTGAAAGGCTACATTTATGTAAACACTGGTTGCAACGACACTATTGTTTGAATGTAACAATGTTCACCTAGCGCTCCAAGGTGGAAGATCAAAAGAAATAACGGTGATATGTTGTTTCGGAGCTTATGGTCCCCATAAAAAGGCACATGCACGTTTAACTTTCATTGTATTCTTTCCTTATCTGTCAATGCCACACCACAAAAGTAATACATGAAAGTTTCAGGAGAATTATCTAATTGCTATGTACAGTTTCTTTTCCTTAATTATTTTATGCATATGTCACATGCGTTTGGGGGGGCTAATGGCTGGTTCTGAGGAAGCTTAGCCGCCCTAGCCCGTACCAAACTACGCCTATGGCCACAGCCTGTCAATCAACTCTTCTTTGGGTGACCCGTGGCGAGCGCATCGAATCCCATCGCCGCTATTTTCTGGCTTTCGAGACAGGAGTCCCCTATTGCTTCTTTTCAAATGATGCTGGGTTAATACCGAAATTTTGAGTGTTCGTACTGGGAATCGAACCTGGGCGGGCCACTCGCACCAAACTCTAGACCGCTAACCAGTAGACTTCGAGGGAGCCCTCTTCACAGTAAAAGGTACGATTAAATTTAATAAAAAATAACTTTCCCCTAATTTCATCTAACCACCATTCATCATCATCTCCACGATCAGGCCAAGAAACAGAAATGCAATGTTTATCCTTTGGGTGCCTATTTGCTTACTTGATTCAGAGGTTTTTGCTGACTACAAAAATCTGCACCCCTACTCATTATTCTCGAAAACAAGAGCCTTACGTGCTTTGAGCTAATGGAGTATCAGACACTCGGTAGACTGTTCATCTTGCCGTCAAAGACACCCAGCTGCGGTTGTAAGCATAAGGAGTTGTACTAAAGAGCTCAGCGGAGCTTCAAATCTTTGATGCCGACTCTTGTTTTCGTCTTTTCGCGGAGCGGCACACACTCAAATTTGTTGGGCCTTAGTTTCCAGACAAATAACCATTTTATGATGGTCGAACATTAGGCAGGAAATCAGGGAAAGTTGGAGTCACAAATGGGTCGTTGTTCCTTGTCGGCAAATTTTCACTGGTGGCTTGACAAGGAAAAATGGCACCAGAAATACAACTTTGTTATGACGCAATTTTTCTTTTCGCAACAATTATATTTTTCTTCCTTCTATTCGAGTGCAATCGCGCTTGCACAAAACATGAGCAAATAACTGATTTGGAAGCGCCAGACCCCTCGAAGCGCGAGACCCTGTGCGGTGGCACACCCCTAAGAGCGGCCCTGGTTAACAATAAAAGAACAAAACAAGTGAAAACAAGCTCGCGAGTGGTGCTTTTCATCCAAGGCAGGTTTACAAGTTCTCTCTCTCTTCTGCCGGAGGGCGGTATCCCTTGAAATGGCGTATCTTAGGAACTGAAGATACAGTTTGGAATTTCTCCGCTTATCCTCCTCCTTTCAGTACAAGCAATATCGGCTCTCCCTGGTTATGGTACTTGTCCATTTCCGAAATCGGCGATCAGCATTGTTGACGTCCTAAGGATACGGTTCAAATCACACTGGGTTAAAAACTTTGTGATTCATATATTTGAGATGATGCTGGTGTTCACTTGAGCTGCAGTGGTACTCCAGATCAAGAAATATAAATATCTGATCGTGAATTCAATATAAAAAAAACTTATTGACCCCGCCCACCTGATAACTAGATATCTAAATTTTTATGATTTAAATTAACTAACAAGCAAACCTGCGAAACATTAATGAATATATTATTATTTTCAGGAATTGTTGAACTGCTCCAAGATATTGAACTCGTGTCATTTAAATGGTAAAAGGTTTGATTGCTGTAAAATGTTCGAACCGTTATTAGGAGAATCTGAAATGTTCCTAGCGATAAGTCAATTGTAAGTGGAAGTTCTCATAATGTCCTGTGCACTGTAAAATAAATCACTTGTACTTATAGGTAGAGTATTTGTTTGTACACGCTGTTACATGTGTATGTCGCACATGCACCAAAAATAAATGTTAGTTACGTACCTTCTTAAAATTATTAGAAAATTACATAAATGTGTACAAGCAATTTTGTAATGAAAAAAAATCATCTACAAAATGTAATTATGAGTTTAAATAACAGTATAATATTGCTTAATGGTATCCTTATTTGTTATACTTTTTCGTTATTTTTAATACGTATATAGACTAATAATTAAATATAAAAACGCATGGGGTTGCCACAGTGTGTAGAAGATATCAAGGCGACGCGAACAACTTTTCTTGGGAATTCTTGTATGTAATAAAATCCCATGGGTAGCATGGTGGTTGGCACTGGCATTAATTTTAATGCACGTTAAGTTTCTAATAAAGATAATATGTTATGGAAACATTATCGTGCGAGCAGAGGCCCTCTCACAGAGAAGTAATTAATCTTAGCGTTTTCCTTCAGAGAATTTATCACTGGACACGCACATTGCTTATTCAAATATATCTAGCCTATCCCGTATGGTACTACACAAATGTTGTCTCTTTCCATCAGAAATAATAAATGTCACTGGTAACCTTGAATTTTTGTCATATAATGAAATACATGTAGAAAAGATAATTCAGTTTCTCCAGGATTCATAGCATCCAAATGAGCGAAACAAAATGTCACTTTATCCTCAGATAGGCTGCAGAAAACTGAACCTACAGTTGAGAAAAGTAGTTCCTTTTCATGTTTTCTATGGCCACTGAAAGGCCATAGGCGATGTATACACGCCGCTCTCTGTGCACGCGCCTTTGTGTGTGTGTTGTGTGCTTACACATAGATCCGCCTATGATTGTGTAACTATAACAATCCTTTATACAAATTAAGTACTTTTAAATTGATCCATTTATTTATTTTGCAGACCAGTTCCTGAATTGGAAGTAGTTTGGAACCATTCGAGCATAACGGAAGCAATACTTGAATTGAATATTAGTATCTTTTATTGTAATGTAAGTTTACACAAGCTAATTTTCTGTATACGTAGTAAATGTATATAGTTATTTCTGTAGGGGCTTTGAGAAACCAATATGCAAAACTGGGAAATACTATGATGCTGCGGTTATACCCGTCCGTTAGTGTTACCCAAAGACCGTACAGAACAAGCCACCTCAATCGTTCGCGAGAAGCATCCTGTGTAATTGTCTAATAGTTTAGCATAGCTCAACAGATGTTTCTATCTTAAACGTTGTTCTTTCGTCTTTCAAATACAGTAAACAACAGAACCTGTGCTGAACCAAGACCATCTTGAGGTTCAGGCCACAGCGCTCAGTCAAGACGTCATCATCTGGAGGCGATCGTCTTAACGCTGTAAACTCCTTGACGTAATTTTACCGTAGATAATTAAGGTATATTTATTTCTCTTATGAAGTTAAATTTTGACATTTACCCGCCCGACGAATATAGTTAGAAGAAAAATGTATAATATTGAATATTTACACCAAAATTTTCATTCAGGAAGTCACTATGGCCACCACAAAAATTCCTACCATAGCACAAAGAAAGAGTTGAAAACCGTTAGAAACTTCCTGTCGGAAATATTTAAACATTGTATATCTTTGAAAAATATTATCGGGAATATTGGTCAGCTACAGTAAAACTCGTAACCGCTTTTGTATGAACTTTTGTATGTAAAATCAATTGATTAAATAAAAAACATGTTAGGTTGAACGTAAACTTTCCAAGTTACCTAATCAATTAAATTGTCTTTAAGTTTACCCAAAATTAATCAACCAGATAATGCAGGTATTCTGTGTAGCTATACAATCTCAATACAAAATCTTAATTTCTATATTCTTGCAGCAAAAGCGAAAGAAATTGGTACAAGGGCAATGTTACATTTCTGTGTATAAAGACTAAACGTAAATAATTTGTCACATTGTAATTTCGATCCTATTAACTTTATTGAATGAAAGATAATAAACAAATTGAATCTTTTCATTGTCGTTAGTAAGATTTGTGACAATAACTTGAGAGTTTCATTGAGAAAAAAAGCAGATTAATATTTCCATTTTAACGTTCACTTGGGATATAAACATTTGGAATATTTCCTTACACTGTTTTTTACATTCCGTTAGAAAAATCGTGAAAAATGTTAATAAATTATGAAACAGTAAACATTATCACTGATTTAATAATCAAAGTTACGAACATTGAAGCTTCACAAAGACAAAAAATAAAAAGCAGTTCATATGAAACAGTTTTAAAAATTTAATACATTTGTAGTTCATATTAACATAGCTAGGTAACAAAATGCTTTCTGTGTGAAAACATTTGTATTTGAAACATAAGTAATATATATATATTCTTGGATAGTTTTACACACGAATATTTCATCGACGTTCTTGTTACACATCGCACCTTTGTATTTAAATGTACAACATATCTTCCATTAGCCTCCGATTAGCATAAAGAAGCATAAAGCGGGATAAAATAAGAATAAATGTACACATGCATCAACTTTGCCCCGTTGTATAGCTTTCTTTCATTAAGCACATTTTGAAACTAAAAATTTGTTTAAATAATATGAATAATTTATCGAATGCTTGCTTAAAATTTACACTAACAAATTGCTTTGGTAGACGTAATATTAACCAACGTTTGTAATTCAGGGTAAATTATTTGATAATTCTAAAAAAAATGTTGACTTGTTGTCCACATTTACGAGTATACTTGATGCCTATTTCGGACACATGAAATGTTTACATCATGAACTATTACTATTATTTATTTTTTAGTATAATACATTTGTTACTTGTATATTTTCGTAGTGACTGAGTCACATGGAATTGCCCTAAAAATTTCTCATTTTTAACAACATCTTGAAGAAATGTGAATGTTACTCTTACCTTTTTCATTGTAATTGCCTCTGCAATTGAGTACACAAGACTTAAACACCATACCTCTTCCACATTTAAGCATATTTACACGTCATGTAAACTCGATTACAGTTCTTAAATTTGCATTACAATTCCATATTCACTAAAAAGGTCCAACATTGATTCCGAAGAAGCAAATCAAACATGGCAGTTATCTCGCCTCCAGTTGATGACGTTTAGTCACGTGACCAGAGCAAGCTATCAGGCTTTCATATTGAGAAGGTAATGGCTGAACCGGGGCCTCGGCACTTAAGGTGCCTTGACTACGGATCTTACTTGACTGGACTTAATTCCTGTTGTTCCCTGTGGAACATGGGCATCAACAAAGCATCTCCACCTGATCTAACTAACGGCAATTCTCTTCACTGCATTCCAGCTCTCTCCTTCCTCCAATGCCTCAGCGTGAACAGATCTTTGCTACGGCTGTCTAGGCCTCTCTCTTTTCGTTTTTCCCTGCGGGTTCCAGTCTAGTGCCTCTCTCTCGACAGCCTCATTTACTTTCCTGAACGTATGTCCTATCCAATGTTTTATCTGTATGGACACCTCGGTTTCTCCAGTCTTTCTCCATTTTTTTTTGTTTTGAATCACTTCTGGCCAAAAGATATTCAATTTTTTTCTCCGGCAGCGATTGATGAAGGTCTGTAGTTTAGAGGTGATCGTTTTTGTTACCTTCCATGTCTCAGACCCATATAACAGCACAGACTTAACATTACTTCGAAAAATACGAAGTTCGGTCTTCATTGATATTTTCTTGTTTTCCATACTGGATAGAGCCTCCCAAAGGCGCCGTTTGCTTTTTAGATACGTTGAGAAACATCCTGTGCAGCCTCTCCATCGTTTGCCATCACACTGCACAGCCCAGGTAAGTAAAGCTTTCCACATTTTCAATAATCTCTTCACCGACACTAAACGGGTTTTTGCATTTTCTATCAAATCTGCTAGTCTTGTTTGCATATCACCATGTGCTTCAGACAAGAAGCACAAATCGTCTGCAAAAACAAGTTCCTCTAGTTTGATATTCAATCCCGATTGGATACCACGTCTTTTCCCTCGTATTACATTTCGCATTACTGCATCGATCACAATCAGGAACATTGTTGGTGATAATATAGAACCTTGCCTCACTCCAGACTGCACATCTATTGGCTCACATACACGGCGTTCATGTATAACCCTGTACGTTCTCTTCTGAGTCTCAAGTTAACATGTTCCTCAATTCAGTTTAGGATATGTAACTCTAGCGAAAACCTTACTCAGAATGGAGAGAAGTGCTATACCTCTCCAGTTGTCACACTTTGATGTATTCCCCTTTTTCGATAATTTCACCAAGAGACCACTCGTCCAGTCCTTAGGCATCTCTCCATCTATCCATATATTTTCAAATATGGACTGCAACAGATTTGCCGTGGTATTTACCAATGACATATTCAAGGCCTTCGTTGTTCTGCCCCACTCTTGCATTTAAATCTCCCCCAAATATTGTGATATCCTTCCTTTTTTGATTCTTTATTGTGTCATTGAGCTGCTTATAAAGTTCTTGTTTATCTTCAGCCTACAGATGAGGGATCCTAAAAAGGTTGATGATGTCAAAAGACTGGTTATATGTTTTTAGGAAATAGATATATGTGAGTGAGCTAGTAGTTCGAGAAACAGTTCCTCTCAATTATTTTATTTCAGAGTAAGAATAATAATTACAAATTTAAAATGATTACATCTTCACTTACAAGCAAATCTGTGCGTTTATATGTAATACAAAATTCAATGGATGATATTCAATTTGACCTCATCACATCACACAGTGCACTTTGGGAAGAAACAGCATGAAGTCGATCAAGCAGATTCGAACATGTTAAGTAAGCAAAACGTATGAGAAGCCTTCGTACAGTGAGAAAATTTGCGATAGTTTATATGTACACATTCCTCATATGATCATGATTATCATACCTGAAATCACCTTCAATACACACACTCACTGGCGTACGCAGAGGGGGGCTCATGGGGCTACAGCCCCATCGAAATTTTTAGAAAATAAAAAACAATATATCAATTCAGCAATGAAGTCGGAAGAAAAATCACGAAAGAAGACAAAATAACTGCTGAGAACCCTGCAATGGATCCATCTCTACAATATACGGAAGCAGAGATGAATATACAAGTTAAGCGCAGCTTGCCAGAATCTGATTTATCTGACTTTGAGATGGAACAGGACCCTGAAAAGAATATTTTCAACATTCTAAACGTGTAATAAAACAAAAATTGAATACAAAAGAAATGGATTGGACCTCACCTAACCCATTCCAATCTTTAGAGACCAACAAAACAAATATTGAAGGAGAATTCTCCGAAATAAATTATATTCATGAGACGTCGCAAGTTCCTCCTACACAGAAGCCTTCATTTGTATATTAAATTGACCTGATGAACAAATATGATAATATAACCAAATTAGTTAGGCATCTACAGAAGAAGCCTATTGTTAAGAAGGCACCTGCCCACGTGGTAATACAATGCCGGGCACGATGATTTTAACTCATTGAAAATGTACTGTGATGCTAATAACATATAAATGACACATGGTGTCCCACCATACAAAGTGGTTATTCGTGGTCTTTCAATTGAAGCTTTTCATCATGAACTGCCAGATATAGGATCAACGTAAAAAGAGTCTTCCGGATGTCTAAAAGAGGAAACGGAGGAGAGAAAATACTAATCCCACTATTCCTAGCAGTGATCACTCGCACAGGCGACTGGAAATCTATTGAACATATCACGTTACTTAATTACTATAAAATTAAAGTTGAAGACTATCGTTCTGAAACCTTACTACAGTGTTACCGCTGTCAACACCTTAGACACACCTCCGAAACATGGAAGGCAAAAGCTCGGTGTGTGAAATGTTCAGAAAACCATCTCTCTACGAACTGCATTAAAAAGTCCCACAATATCCCCTGAAATGCGTCAACTGCCAGGAGGAACATCCTTCTAGCTACCATGGATGCAGAATAATTAAGGCTATGAAGACATCAAGGCAAAACTAAGTGAAGAGTTTAAAACACACTCAAGTTCAAAGAATTCCAGCCACAGCAGACTTCAGACAGCTGAAAACAAAACACAATTACAATAAACTACAAGAAAGAAGAAGAAAGAAAACGACCATTCAGGTCAAGGGGCCGTGATGTATTATTCCACATTAAGAACACCAGAATAAAACAACAACTTCTAGGTCAGAACCAGGAAACCAAATAGGTCATCTGCAACAACAACGAAGCCCGTGAAATAGGCGGGAGCCAATATGCTCGAACTGTAAGCGAGACAGGTATGCAAACAATGGGTAGTGGTCTAATAATCACAAATATTTTTTTCCAGTCAGATGCTTGCCAGAAATACTTACCAATACTAAATAGAGGATTAAGAAGAATCGCTAAGGCTCCCGATGCAGCAAAATTAACTGTCATTTGTGACGTCATTTGGACATTATCATCAATGGCAGTCACTAGAGATTTCATTCTACGACATCATATATCCATGGCTGCTTGGAATGCTGATGGACTTTGATCCCACTACGATTTGTCAATTAAACGATCTACCGACAGGATAGAGGAAATGGAGCTAAGGGACAACTTCTGATCCTGGTTAAAAACTACCAGGGAGGGACGTAGCTAGGTTGATCAGTTTGGGGGGACCCAGTGTGGTATTTAAGAAATTTCCAGTGAGGAGGAAATTCTAATGACTGTCTAGGGACAGCATGAGATAATGATTTGACGCCATATAACATTTCCCCCATGGATAAAATTTATCAAGCAGAGGGGAAAACAAGTGCCCAGATGGGGGAAACTCCTCATCCCCCCTACAAATACCACCCTGGGGGGACCACCACATATACCTATATCATATGTATATATATAGATATATATATATATGTTAGTGTGTGTGTGTGTGTGTGTGTATGTGTACACTAACAAGTCGTAAATCATAACATAAATCTCTGTATAGTTCCAGATATCAATTGGAGAGAGACATTTCATTCAGCATTTTTCTTCTCCACTGGAGTTCAGAGAAGGTAATCTAGAGAGGACATATCTTGTAAAAGACTTTACAAGCGAGTTTGGAGCTAGAAACATCGACATTAATAAGAGACTTTGTCGCTTTCGTGATGAAATTCAGGGAATGTGGGCATTTCCATTCTATAGCGAATCTGCCTGTATAGTGCAATGTCGAGCTGAAAAAATTATGCAGTCTTGCAATTGCACACCTCCATACATATCGAAAGTTGGTAAGTTAGTTAAGTAGAAGTTGGTACGTGAATTTTGATTATCACAAACACAAACTGCAATACTAACGTATCTTACATTATCTTACAAAAAAACAATTGTTTGGAGGCTATTTAATTTCTTTTCTGAATTCAGAGAAGGAAAAACTGAATTTACTTCAATAAGCAAGCTTTGTGGATGGGTTCTTGAGTGTGAAAGAGTTGAGATTTACAGATTAAAAATTTACAGGACATCTTAACGAATGCATGAAATATATAAATGAAATTTTATGTCATTTGAAGGAAGTTTGATACATATTGAACTTAAAGATTTGCAAATCAGTGTTTAGTAAAACCAGACTACTTTGTAGTAAGACATGGAATTGTGTGTCAAAAGATGTGACCAGGCCCGTACCGAAGGGGGATAAAGGGATCATGCCCCCTCCTCGAACCATGAAATTTTGTTAGTAGTGTAAACCTATATATAAAAATAAACGAATATAAAAATGATGATTTTTCAGATTTTGCATGAATTTCGATTTTGTCATTGCGTGAATGAACGAGTTGTTTCTGAAAACAGGCATACTCCAGAAGCCTGCAGTCTGCAGTATTTGGTCATTTTGGTTGTATAACAATCTTTATAATCCCTGTCGCGACATTTTTTGAGGCATAATATTATTTTCTAACCGTAGGAATCATTATCTTTACTCTTCAGTTGTACTGGTGTTAAGAGAACCAAAGGAAAGCGAACACATTCTTAATGTGTGAAATACAATATGGGAATGCTTCTGAGAAAAGAGTGTAAAGGATAAACATCAAGCCCGGCGCCTTGCGGCACCCTTTGTCAATAAGCGACTATAAGGTTGTTGTCGGGTCAGGAAACAGACGTAATAGTCTCAAAACGTCGTGGTTCAAACAATGGGGCTGCGTGAACTGTCGGTAGATGTTACTAAGCGGGGACATTAATAAAGTACAACATTCAGCTCACGAGAAGATTCCCAAACGAGGGGAGACGAAGAGCAGGGGCATAGGAAAGGACCGGTCCATTTGCAGATTTTAGGGGTAGCGGAAAGTCATCCGCTGCGGTCTAATGTCCATTTGGAAGCGCGTAGGAGTTGCTTTGCGTCAAATACACAGAGTGTGTGTCTGTGGCAACAGTTTGCTGCTTTTTTCAGTGTCCAGAATACTTTTTTATTGCTTATCCTATGCATTATATAGACTGTATTTCAACAAATTTAAAAATAATATACGTGAAAGACTTTAGGATTACCACATGACAAACTTTAAAAAAGAAGGACATTTTTAGATTCCAAAAGTTAACTTTCGACGAAGATGCAGCACTTCGAACACACGTTTTGTGTTTTTTGGTGCTTTGGTGAGCTTATAGCTCCACACCCCTTTAAAACAATTTTACGTTTCCGTATAATTAATAATAGGCCTCATTATATGCAAATGTCTGAATATTCTAATGTTTATTCACTATGCCCGTAATATTATACAGTTGTGAAACTTGGTCTCTTAATTTAAAGGAATAAAATAAATTGACATTTTGGCTCGGAATTGTTTCTTCCAGGCCCAAAGTCAGGAAACCGCTTATGTAAGTCGTCACTAAAAACACATTAGCGTTTCGGAATGGCTCTGATAGCTGATCGACAGAACTGCACTTCTCCACTACCATGTAACAACTAAGAGTACAGCAGTTAAAAATTGCTGTGTTTTTCTGAATTCTGTCATGAAACTCAAATCAAAGTAAGCCGCGGCGCATCGCATATGCTTACCTATTGTTAGGAACTTGCTGCTCACCACGAGTAGCTTTGAAATCAAAACGTCGCACTGCGAGCAGCCACAACGGAAGAGATGCAAAAGTTCAACAATTTATCTCTGTTGGAAGAAAAATATATAGTCTTTGCGATTGCTACTGAGAGCGTTGTATTTCTTTACTTTGAAATTGAAAACGGAAACAATATTAACAATTATTTTAAAATAACATTTTGTTACTAACTAAGGTAAGGCAGTTGTCTTTATCCCAGAAAGGGGGATATTTCCAAATTTTTCTAAAAACCCGCCCGGACCATTTTTAGGACCCGAAAAAGAGGTTTTGTCCGAGTAAAAGAGGACGTCTGGTAACCCTTAACGACTTGGTACGCCCAGGGATATTTATACTGACCGAGGTTCTGCTTTTAAATGTGAGCTCTTCCAGGAACTGAGCAATAGATAGGGAATAACCATTAAATACCCACCAGTAGGTCCACATAATCTTATAGGCCTACAAGAAAGAAACCAGGGCGTTTTACAACAGATAATCAAGTGTTATGTGAATTCAAAACGTACTGACTGGGTACAATATTTACAGCCCAGCGTATTTCGTTACAACACCAGGAAGAATCAAAATTTACGCTACAGTCCATTCTGTCTAGTACACGGATTCCAACCAACATTCCCTTGGGAGTTTGCATTCCATACACCAAATTTAGATAATATAGAGAATGACGTCAGGTTTCGAGTATTGGAAAAGACAAGAACCAATGCTACTGATAATTTGGCAAAAATACATGTCGAGCTAAAGAAATATTATGGCTACAAGACGAAGCAGATTAAATTCCAGCCAGGGGATCAGGTGTTAATTTTTGATGCCACCCAGAAAATCGTTTTTCCGGAGTGTATGAGTGACCAGCAACCATCATTCATCAAGAGAGTCCCAATACTTACAAGATTGAATTCCAGAACAAGAGGGGCAAAACAATTATAGACTCTATAGCAGTCAAGAGGCTCAAACCATATTATGCTCCAGATGACGGCGAAGGAGAAGAGAACATGGCCGGAGAAGATGAAGAAAGGCAGGAAGGCGACGCGGACCCACTCGCGGACAATGTTCACTAAATATGAGAAAACAAAATAAGTAACAGGTCTAATATCTAATATCTTCTTGCGTAATATGACACCCAATAATAATAATGACACTAATAGTATTCAGTATTAAAGTTTAGTCTAAAAATAATTCATAATGTGCTGCAGGCACAATTTTTTAGTCGGTATTAAAAATAATAGCTTAGTAATCACATCACTAAAATTATAGTTCTACTAATAGAAGACGGTAAACCTTCATATTAGCAAAGTTTTGAATTAAGCGCAAAGTTATTGAGAATCTTTATTTCATGTGGATATGTATATGTCGACGAAAGAATTTTGTTGCGCACAAACAAGAAGTATTTTCCTCGGATATTGGATCCAGACCAAAGTCCTGGAAATCCATTTCGCCATCGCAGAATGGTTATGCTTAAGCGACTAACGGTTTTAGTTAATTTTGCTATAACAATATGCTAAGCATATTTTAGAATGGGTTGAGATAATGAGATAATAGAGATAATGATAGAGATAATGATAGTTATAGTTATTATTTTATTGCAGTTGGTCAGGAGTGAATAAGTTTTACTTTCCTTTAACCCTGTACCTAAGTACATTTTGACTGACCTTTTCCAGTAGTTAAATAAAATAAAATAATATTTGAAACTAAATAAAATAAATTTGGAACAATTTTAAAATAATTGAAAGAATATATGCAGATAAATTGTGCCTAGAATAGGAAATAAATTAGTTTAGTCAAAATACCTAATAATTTTAAATTGGGCAGGCTTAATACTTTTAGTATTCAGAAGAACCGTTTGTCTTGTTGCTAAGCAACATGCAAATCTTGAAGATTTTAGTCAATTTTAACGAATTTCTTCCATACGTAGAAGCCTCAAATATTATTCATTTGCTTCAGAAATCTTTTGAATATCCTCAGAATGTTATCACGGGTTTACTATTAGCAATCTTTATTATTAGTATTTTTATAATCCTCGTAGCTTGTCATTGTATTTGTAAACGCAGGAAACCTGTTAATTTTGAAATAATGGTACCGACTTATTATCTTTGAGTGACTTTAATACCGATCGCCCGCCAGTAGAACAGCCTTACGACGACGTTGCATCGACGACCTATCGCATTTCCATGTAATCTTAATTATTCCTTTATTCTCGCTCGCTCCTTTCCCAAGCCGCTGTCAGAACGCAAGCAGGCAGTGGCCCGCTAAAGTCCCGATAACATATTTTCCCTCTCCGTGCCTTGAGCGCATTCCAAAATCCTTCGCAGCGCATCAGTGAAGCCGTTTTATTTCAAAACTTCGTCCATAGTAACTTAAAGAAGCTCCTATGTTTACTCGTCACGCAAGACCCAGCGAATCGGATAGCTTCCTTTCCCTTTCCCCTCCCCCAAGTTGCTTTTCATTCCCGGCCAGCTATAGTAAGCGGCAGAAAAATCTTCCGCTCGCCGAACGAAAATCCTCCCTCCTTCCTCCTCCTCTTCTTGCATAGAGTTTGAAATCTTGAAGAATACAGCAACGAGCCGATCAGCTTTCCTTCGTTCTAGGAAGTCCGGGTTATGACGAAATGCTACGTCAGTAGGAATTTGATACTTGCTGACTTCACATTCCTCTCTCCAGGGTGAAGCTCTCCCGAGCATTCCATAAGCACTGTAAAAACTTAGCATGGAGAATATAACGAAAATTCTAGATATGCATATTTTCTCGATTCAGTGGCGTTCGTCCACCAATAAGACAAGGGATCAAGTTTACTTGGGAAGATAGTCGTCAGATATTTCATAAAACTTGAAGTCAACAAAGATAGGGATATGTAAGATTAAATATATGAATCTTTAACATAGATCACGCACTTTATGTACCTAGACTAATCACGACTGGGATTTCATTCTAGGAACAAAAATAAAAGAGTATTTTTCAAGTTTTCTCGCATAATTTTCCTTTTTTACATAGGTAGATTTATTTTAATTAATTTAATGTTGATAAGGACTCGCATATGCTTAAAATTAGGGTAAATTTCTTTGCTATTTTCATATGTTAGTAATTCAGTTATCTCTGCAGTTTTAACATTTTGCTAGCTGGAATTTTAGGTAGTAAAGTTAGGATTTTTTATAAAAAAGGGTATTTTAGTGGCTTAAGTGTAGATACTAAAAGTTTCCGCCATGAAAAATCTCCTACTAGACGAACCATAAAAAAAAGACTGAGTTTAACGGGGGCAAGAAAAATTACATAATTTGGAAATTGAAAGAATGGAGGAATAAACTAATATAATTCATAGTTTGGCAGAAAAAAATACTTCTTATAATAGAACAGCTTGAACACTGGCGTACCCAGGATTTTTTTCGAGGGGCGGGGGAAGGCTGAACCTGTGAACTTGGATGGTGCATAAACAGTGGTGCAGAAACATATTTCATCTCTGCGAGGTCCAATATTCGTCCTACACAAACACACACACACACACACACACACATATATATATATATATATATATACACATATATATATATACATATATATATATATATATATATATATATATATATATATATATATATATATATATATATATATATATATATTAGGTGGCCTGAACCCACCCATAATTTGTTTTTTTTTGTGAACTTATAAATCAAGTGTTTGAGCCCTCCCAATGTTTTTTGAAAAATTAATGCCCCTGGCTCTCTCTCTTTTAGATGGCATGCATTCTGTATTTTTTCACACTTCTGGTGTTTCACAAGTAGGTTATTTTTCTATCGAATACTAAAACTGGGTGGTGTTTCTGACGTATGTTGGGTCGCTTCATCGCTTAATCCTGTTCGAGAGCTTGTTGAGATATGTAGTGTTTTGTCGTGTATTATAAAAAATTAGTCGAGATGATCCCCGATCGACTCGTGGGAATTTCAGGTTTCAAGAATTGGTAAGACATTTGTCAAAGTAGTTATTTATGATGGAATTTGCGATATTTTAAGACTCTATACAAGTACTGAAAGTACCATCATTGTGTATGCAAACCCAAAATGCTTCAATTCTTAGAGCAAAGCAAGAAATTGGC
This sequence comes from Lepisma saccharinum, assembly GCF_977018435.1. Classification (NCBI taxonomy): domain Eukaryota; kingdom Metazoa; phylum Arthropoda; class Insecta; order Zygentoma; family Lepismatidae; genus Lepisma; species Lepisma saccharinum. Next base: position 59,639,031 of record NC_139237.1, read on the forward strand.
ATGGCTACTCTTGAAACATTGAAAACGATTGATTCACCGTATAGGAGGACGGTAGTTCAGAAATTAGAGTAAAACGATACTTTTGAAAGTAATTCTGTCAATATTTGGTGCACAATATGGATAGCCGGTTTGAAAACTTAGGTCTCTTTTCACATGTAATCCTATTAAATGCACACACACACACACACATATTGCTTGTAGAAGAACGTGTGTTTTATGGAGACATGCCAGGTGAACTTTAATGTAAGTAAAAACATATGTGCGTCACTAGTTAAATATCTACAAAGGAAATCCATAACAAATTTCCACCTCACTCAAGCAAGGATTATGCGAATTCAATTAAAATTTTACCAATATCTACAGCTGAATGCGAACGTGGGTTCAGTGTCATGAATCTAACCTTTACTGAACAGAGTGAGATTAAATATTTGCTTCGGTCATAGAATATATCGGGGTAAATCAATTTTGGTTATACCCCGTTGTTGGCGTTTTATGTTCATGCATGAGATATGAGCTCCAATTACCATTTTAAACCTTCGTTTTAAAAGTTATTCAAACACAAAAAGTGTTATCGGGGGTAATTTTAAGTTTTTATTTCAGACTTCATTACTTACTTTCATTTGAACTTTTTATTTTCTAAAATTTTCGGGCGGGGGCTGTATCTTCTTCAGCCCTAGCTGGAGAAGAAGTGGTGACTTTCCATTAGTTATTTTTATATTAAATATTTAGGAGTGCCATAAATGATATCGTAAAAAAATATAATCAAAACAGAATTTAGTATACGATTAGAAATATTTACCTAATTTATCTGGCGATATACCTAGAAAAATGTGCAAGTAAACTTCGGTGTGAAGGTGACTTTAATGCAGCATTTACACTCTGTCTTGCAGTCTTAACGTATTGTATGCCAAGATTTAGTGCTTTTCGCGTACCTATTGTTGGCAACAATGGGCACGAATTCAACGCACTCCTGTCTAGGCCCATACACAGGATTTTTTTAGGGAGGGCGGATTGATCCTAAAATATAGAACAAAGATAAGATCTGACATGATGTTGGAGTATTAGATGTAATCGCCAAAGCTATGCTATTGCAGCTAGACATTCCAGACTAGTGTTGCAATATTATCATCCAAAGTAAACAGAAAAATCAACTCACCGATAGACTTCTCCATGAGCCGACAAACAATCAGCAACACAATCGCTTACAGACAAAGGTTGTCACAGGGTGTACAGCTTGGTGTTTATTGTTAACATTCAATTCTCAGAAGTATTCGAATAATGAGGTATTCTGCAAATTAACAATGTCTTCACATTTCCTTTGTCTTTCTTTTACCAGAACCACTAAAAAAGCCATGCTAATTCTATACTTAGAAAATACTATGCCCAAACCAAACAAATTGTCTCAGTACCATTTTTGTCATTGATGCGTAGTTTCTGCCCTAGGATCGCTCAAACAAGGCCGTTTTTTAGCCTGTATGCTTGCAATCCAACAAAACATTTGATCGCATATGCAACGCTGCTTCCTGCCGTGAAACGGCGTGTGCCAATGTTACAAGCAATCAGGGGTGCAATCACTCCCAAGGCCAATGGCGCATCCCCTAAAATCATGACATGCGTCCCCCCAAAAAATAAGTCATTCGCCCCCCAAATCATATCATTCGCACCCTCAAACCATACCATAATCCGCACAAAGTATTTAATTACGACAGCGTGTCTACCGAAAGAAACTTTTTTCTTAGCTTTACAGAACACTATACTTGATCTGTCCATCCTCCCTAAACAGGAGGCCCATCACTCAAAACCACCCCTAAAATCGTTCATCATAATCAAGAATATTGCTTGTCTTGGAATGCAGCTATGGTATAAAAACTCCACAACCACCTCATTAAAGCGCCAAACACGCATCCTAGCAACAGATTATTGCGTGCGAAGCGAGCAAGAAAATTTTTACATCCATTTCTTTGCAGGCTTTCAAGAATATTAATTTAAAAGGATGTCAATATTTTCTTATTCTTTTCCAGGTTCTCCTTTGGCACATTCGGGGTCGAAAATGTGTGGATACTATATCGCTAAATACAGTCTCCAAATTTTAGTGTTCGAACTCTCTCTCTTCACTACAGAAATCCTTTGACATTAACACTTTATCATGAGCTTTCTATCTCCCCCTTTAAATTTAGACTTACTGTTGATATTGTAGAGGGGATATTGCCTCCTCCAGAAACTTAATTCTCAGTCTCCTCGCCAGAATTTCCGCAACAGTCTTAGACAATAGCAATACACAAGAATTGGATATCCCCTCCTTTTAATGCTCAACCCCCTCTAACTAAAGTACCCGTCATAATCTAAGACCTAGAGTTGGATACTGTCCCCCCAAAATTTAATTCAGAATCCACATGTCAATTAAGCCTAATATATAAATGTTGAATATGTCCCCCCACCTTCGATAATACCCTTAAACACTTTCTTTTCTTCATGTAATGGATTAAATATGGTGCATTTAAGGTGTAAAATCTTTACATATATTTTGGAAAAGGAAATGTTGAATTATTTGAAGAGAAAAAATCTCCCCCCAAAAATCTCGATGGCGCAACCTGCGCCATAATCCCCCCCTGTTGGCACCCTTGCAAGCAACGCATATTCTACAAAAAATTATGTACGAACACGTCCACTAACCTGGCGTGAAGTAAACCAAAGATACAAAAGGGGTGCAAATTCAAATAACGTATCCAAGAGGAAGCGGTGGAAACTGAAACAAGAAGGGAAAGAAACTATACACTGCATCTAGCATGTTCAAGGGCGGAACCAGAAAATGCTTTCGAAGAAACGACCACTTCCTAAGACCAGAGGATTCTTATTAATTTTAAGGTTATCGTTGTTCCTAGTGCACATAAAAAATTATCATATCGAATTTCATCTCTTAGCCTCCACTTCATTTATTTGTACAATACACATTCACTTTTATTCAGGTTTTTGGAGAGAGATGAGAGAACGCTGACATCCCAGATATTAGGATGTGTACAAACGTATCAATTGTTTCGTAGTTTTAAGTTTTGTTGTATTCATTGAACAGATCTAGCTGAGACCACATGTGGCGGGTTCTACATTTCTATTTCTTGTGTGTTTATATTCCTTGTGTGTTTCAATTATATAGGCAAACTTATATTTTTCCATATTTTATACATTTATAAACATTTAGCAGAATTGTATAGCTTAACAAATTAATCCATGTAGGGCAAAAAGCTGTTTGTATAGTAAGATAATCTGTGTAAAAATACTGTTAGCTTATGTGTAACCCTACTTCAAATAATAATAATAATAAAATGGAATCTATGCAGGGAAAAAGCCTGGCATATTCGAGAAGTAAGAAATTAAAATTACGACAGATCGTTAATGGGGTGTCAGGAAGAAGCTATCAGTCAACTAGCTAATTCACATTTATTAAAATAAAGTATTCTCCACAACCATTGCGGATTTGACCATAGGTGGTTTTACCTGACGAATTCAGTGGCTGTTTATATGTGTAGTCCGTTTCGTAGCGAAGACAACGCATTAGTATTGCAGTAGCAATTTTTTCGAACTGCTGAAATTCATTTGTTTGCAATATATATAAGAAACTTTAAATAATGAATGTATATCCTATGTCAATTGCTTAAATTACTATTGTTGACGGTAGTGTATTTACCTTTAGAGAAATGGATTAACGAGTAAAACTTAACTAGAGGTTATCAACGCTACAATAGGAAAAGGGCCTGTCCAAGAGTAGAAAGGAAATGGAAAATCTCAAATTGATATGCAAATGATTTATGTTCACTTAGCGAAGCAGCGAAAATATCGTGTAGACAACTTAGTTCAGTTGCTGCTGCTATCTGGGCGAACTACCGAATGCTATGGATAAATAATTTATAGATTTAGAACTTGTTTCCATTGTCAAATACGGAGTTCTATATAACATTTCCATGCAAGTTGTTGAGCAGTTTATTTATTTATGATACGATGAAAATCTAAATATTTTAAACATATACCTATCATTTCTTACAGGTAAATTTCCAATATGCAACACATTCGCATCCATTTCTTGTCTTGGTCGAGTATCACGTACGTACACGTAAAAGTTGTATATTTTTGCTTTGTATTGTATATAGTATACTAGATACTATCAAAAAAAGTTCAAGATCATAACATCGTAGTTTCAGGTGTTCATTGGGTATCACAGTAGATCATAAATAAGGTAGTAAGCAAAATTCACATTGATTTTTTTGTTCTTGTTTCTTATTGACCCTGTGCGTATTTAGAAATTGGAACTTTACATGGACTGGAGCAGTATTTGTACTCTTGTGTGAAGTTGTTTAACGATTCTAATTAGAAAAACTGAAATAAACTACCTTAAGACAGAGTCGTGCACATCATTAGTGTGAAAAGTGATAATATGCAAGGTTCCTCAAGACTAAACCAATGATTTCGGAGACACATAAGAAATTATTTCAAAGCTGACAAATTCACTGTTTCAAGATGACTCCACTCACTCACATGGGCGTTACGTGCGACCTACTGTCGGATTAAAAAATATAGATACTCAAGTTTGAACTCCGATTAAAAATTAAACAGTAGACCTACATAAAAACGAGTTACATGGAAATTTAGGTTATTCAATTCTGCGTTAATCTATGCTAACCAGTTTTTCTTTCGAGTATGCCTCCTATTTGTTATCGTCATGAGAATAAAAAAATGCCGGATTTTTTTTAGTTTTGCAAACGATCTCTCTGTTTGAAATTCTATAAATCAAAACGGGTGATCCGATTCTGATGAAATTTTAGTATGGTGCAGGCAGATAGGTTTTAAACACATTCCTTAATTTTCAGATTTTTAAAAATTTGTCAAAAACCGTTCTAATCAATTTTGGGAAAAAACTTTTTCTCAGTATTGGGTAGTCCTGCAAATGCAATATTGGTCTTGTTTTGAAGCTCTTTGCATCTGTTTTCAAAATCCATTATCATTGTCAATTCACATTGCGAAACCAATTTTATACAGATTTTTATTGAACGAAGTAAATATGTATGTCGAAGGTGGCAACACAGCACACAGTGATGTCCGCTGAACCGTGTAAACTGCGGGTCGAGGCTCGTCAGTGGGAAAGTCTCGCTGGGTCAGTGGGTCACAGCCTTGCAAACAACAATCACAATTAACATCAAACGAAACCTGATGATGATTTCATGATCCAGGTTATTTTACGTCGGTTTTCTGCCACTTTAATTGCGATGAAGGGGATTAATGGTGGGTGATAGGGTGAAATGGGTGAAGACAAATCACAACACATATGCTAATCTATGGTTACTTGTAGCGACAAACCTAAGATAACATAAGATATAGGCCACTCTTTAAGTCCTCATTTAAAAGAAAGAAGGAAAGTTGCTTTAAAAGATGTTTTCTCAAAAGTTCAAATTCGTCATTCGCAATTTCTAATATCCACCACTTTTACATAGTAATCATGTTTTTTTTTGTTGTTGTTGTTTGTTATTCTTACACACCACAAATTATATCAACATCTGGCTGGTCCATAGACTACAGGAACTGTAGATATAGGCATTGTGTGAATTAAGCTTTCTGTTGTGGAGGTGTGCTCGCTCAGTGCCGTACTGGTAATTTCAATTTGGGAGGATGTTTATTCAAATTTGTATAACTAGTCAGTAAACTAGACTATTGCCTTGCGGTTCTACCTTAGAACATTAGTTCTAACATACGTCATTAAATCTTACAACATTTACACGTAATTTAGAAACAGTTAGTACAAGTATACTTACATTCTAAGAAAACCCAGACTCTTACACAAAAAGAGCTATCGAGCTAATAACACGAAAACTCGAATAAATTTATATTGCTAAGTTCAAACTTAAAGTCCAACTAACCTACCTACATGTTTCTTTTGAACACTGAAATACGTGTAAAATATCAGCACCGTGCCATGAAAACTTAAGTGGAAAATAGCCTGCTGTTGTCTCGACTTGGTGACGTTGGCCAGTTGAAGAATGGAGTCATTCTTTAATCCACAAGGCTGCAGAGTTTTTCGGCACGGAAATCTTTGATGGCTGGACCATTAATGGACATGAATGATTTTCAATTGTGCTTGATACATAGTTAAGAAATGCTATATGTTTTCAATTCAATTTTCTTTGAGGGTATAGAACATCCCAAGCAGGGATAAAAACAATTTTCTTGCCGGGGATAAAATTTCTTCTGGGCATCCCCTCCGTAAATTCACACACTGGACGCAGGAAGCACAAAAGAGAAACGGCTCCTTAACTGACAAGGAATGTGTCCTTGACGTCACTCTTTCCAGTTCTTGTACATTTGTACATTGATACCTTAGATTGCTGATAATATGTGCTACGACTATAATTTACATGCAGTATTAATAAGTTGTTCCAGATTTATTTTTTCCTTGTTCCAGGAAATATAATGCAAACTGAAGGGAACCTTGGATGTACATGCCTGCCTACCTGTGAAAGACAACAATACTACATTATATATACTAAATATGAACGGTAAGAAAGAATTGTAGCTCTCCTAGCGACGGTGATTAGAACTAGTGTTCTCGGGTAACCAGCCATGTTAATAGAACTAAAGCCATATAACACCCATTTAACCTGGCTAGTTACCCGAGAATACTTGTTCCAATGATCGGTAAACATTAATCTAGTATCCTGTTACGGTGATATCATTAGACAACATTCTTCTCACTTCTTTATGTTTCATTTTAAACCTTCCGACTCTGAAGGGAGCTTATCAGACTGAAGCGACAAGCTGCATGCAACAGGCAACAAGCTACGTGAGTATTTCAAGCGACAAGCTTGACACGTGTCGTTTCAGAATTTTACCAAAATGAACGGAGGCTTGTGCGGCCTGTCTCACCGCTACAATGAGAAACGCTGCTGTCGATTAGCCTGTTCCCAAGCGACATGCTTAGTATGAAATATCTCAAAAGCAAAACATTCACCGAGTATGAAAGGCGACACAATGAACGGTATTGAGATTTACGCACTTACTTCAACTCCTCGACGTCCAAGTGAAGTAGTTTGCTTTCTTTGTCCATAATTCTTCACTCGCGGATAGGCGAAATCTCGAGTTCAAGCAGCGACGTCACGGTTGTCATGACAAGCAACGTAAACACCTATCCTTGTGAGCATGGACATTGCTTCCTCAGCTATAGCTCTGCACTTTGGGATTCATCGGTCAAGCAAAACCTGTTCTCGAGGATGTGTGACTGGTAACAGATTACAGTGCACAAGTACGTTCCTTCTAATACCAATATACTTGATCAGGATAAATTAATAAAAACATTTTGTACATTAAAATGTCGTGGAGAGGCTTATACTCCTTATACCTAGGGTAACACGCACAATCACTGTGCAGGGGTAGGGTGGTTAGCTGATGAGCATTTCTGTCAACATGTGGGGTGTGAAAAGGAGGATAAGATGGCACAAGACGAGAGATAGTACCAAATATTTCATTAGCTACATTTCAGTTAATTTACTTAAAATAACTTTTCTATAGACCTATGAGCGTCTCTCGATTGCTACAAATGAATTCTTCCGACGAAATGGCTGTAGATATGTACTTGAAGAAGTCGGTGCCATCGCCAAAGCATTTTAGGTGGGCACAGCACCGTACGCATTAAACTTTTTGCTTTGTGGTGGGAGGGTGAAGTGTCCATACAGTGGTGTATTTTTTATTTCATTTCGGGAGGTAGGTTTCTAGGATATGCAAATTTGTATATATGATTGATTGATTGAGTTGGTGTTTTAAGTGCACTTTATGCACAGTATGGCTAATCAGGACAGGACCTACAGTTTAAAGTGGGATCCGAACCACTATGTGCCTCCACCGGTATCTAACCCGGGATCTCTTGATTACAAGGCCAGAACGCTACCACTGCGCCATCGGGGAGATTTGTATGTATGTTACCAGTCAGTAAACTAAACTAAACATGCGGTTCTAAATATTTTAAGACATTGATTCTAACCTAGGTTGTTATATCTTTTTATACCATTTATACATAATTTAAAAACACTTAAGTACTTACATTCTAAGAAAACCCAAACTCATTCATAAGAAGAGCTATCGAACTATATAGTAGCGTAAAGAAGCATATGCCTGTACATTTTCAAGAAGTTTCAACCTGACCAAGAATCATTCACTTGTTCTACTGCTACTTGCTCCTCTTAGGCATTTCAAATATGCTAAGTCAAGTGTAAACAGACTTCCTGAAGTATTGGTGTAGCAAACAAGCTCAAAACTAAACAGGCAGTAATTTTGCTAAGAGAATAGGAAGTTTAAAGTTGACGAATCGGCATGGACTAAGTCTCCACTGCAACATGGACAGAGGAGAAACTCTTTTGATTGACTTGGAATAGGCAAGAGCGACTCTTCGGTTTTGTCTTCGAACAGGCTCAGTCTGCCTGAGTTAGGCTGACAACCAACGAGAAGCCTGCAGAAACTTAACACAGGCTTACGCTTCGATCTTGGATTCGATCATCAGACTTCACGTCAGACAGGTAATTATCCTAACCTCGCCATGTATGATTCAGGTTCGAAGGTTTTAAAATCCAAGTGTTGACTGTTTGCCATTTCTAGTTTTTTATTAGTGTATCTTGTTACAGTAATACCTCTTGCACCTTACCATCCAGCTCACCATGAGCAGCAAGTTGCTCTACCGTCAAGGATGAAAATTATTAGTGAGCTACATCGACCCAATAAGATCCCTCATACCGAAAGGTACGGTAGCATCGAAAACTTAACCAAATTTATATTGCCAAGTTAAAAACGTTCCTCTAACCTACCCTTAAAGTTTCTTGTGAACAATTTAATACATGTAAATATCAACATTATACCATGAGAACTTAAGTGCAAGACAGCCTGCTGTTCTCTCGGTGAGGTTGGTTAGTTGCAGAATGGTGTGCTCCTTTAATCCACAAGGCTGCATACTTTTCGGCAGGAAAATCTTTCATGACTGGACCATTAATGGACACGAATGATTTTGTTTGTTTGTTTGTTACATAGTTACAAAATGGTACAATGCTTCAATTCCATTTTCTATGAGGGAGATAGATAAAAGCACTACCGCCGACCCCCGTTAATTCCCACACTGGGGCACAAGATGCACGATTGAGTTACTGCCCAGTGACCATCTCTGCTAAGAATTTGCAATTTCACTGTAAGCATATCGCTAACTTGAAGTGCTCATTTTTGTCACCTGAAAAATTTATCTAGCAGGTTATTTGGCTAGGCAGTAGAGAGAGCTCAGAATACTCTATAGTAGGGTAGCTTCCACCCGCTCAAACGATGGCGACATCTCTAAAATAAATCTATGACAACCTAAAATTAAATACCAGGCCAATAGATCATTATACGAAAATCATAACTTCAGACTGTAAATAAGACTGATCGTGTTTCATTAGAGGCACGAACCGAGAGGGACTGAAGGTGAGTGGGTGACAAAACGACCATGTTAAGCCTAGATGTGAAAACCATGTTACCGAGCACAAGAGGGGACACATAGTGGAAATTGTTAGGAAGAAACAATAGGAGAATGGGACGGTGAACGCGTAGTGATAATGGTTACTGCAAAGTGAGGGATAAAATAATGAAAATGAGTGAAGGCCTAAATATAGGCCCTAGCTTAAGCCCAGTGTTAGCGGAATTGGCAATGAACGAATGGGAAAAGAAGGTGATCGAAAAAGGAGAGGACAAGATAATTCTGTTCTGCAGATATGTTTCGGCATAAGGAGGGAAACAAAGAGGCAGCTTGACATATTTGTGAAAGAAATAAAAGATGAAGCAAGAGGGATATTGATAGAGCTTGAAACAGAAGAGGAAGAGAAGGTAAGTTTCCTATATATATATATTGATGAACAAGGAGAGAGGAAAAGATATTGAGACCACTTGGCTTCAGATGTGTGCAGCATGGGTCTTCTATCACAAAAGAAGTGATGTGAGAGGTGACAAAAAGGAATTCTATAAAAAATATGGAAGACAGAATCAAGAAAATACACACGAAAGAAGAGAAGAAAGAAATCAAATAGAGAGCCTATGAGAGCAGTTACAAAAGAATGGGTACGAAAAGGAAGACAGACTTGACGTATACAGAAGAAGAAAGAAGATAAAGAAACAGGAGACGGGGAAGAGAAAGAAAAAGAGATGTGGTTTGGCATAAGGAGTATGGAGATAGCCACAGAAAGGATAAGCAAAGTACTGATAAAAGCGGACATAAGAACATACAGAAAGGAAGGGCGTAGCATTTTAAGGATAGGTAACAAGACGAAGGAAGAAAATAGAGAAGTGGAAGGGATTATCTATGAGGTTCGGTGCAAGGATAAGGAATCTGTCGACGTCCAGACACCTGTCAATCTCCTGTCAGGTAGAGTTTCGATTACCTCTCAGGATATTTCACACACAGGAATTCCTGACAGGAAATGTCTGAGATAAGGACTGGCGCCTTCATGTTCATTTGTGTATGGACCCTGCACAGCGAGTGTATATACAGGGTGATTCTAAAGGTATAGTACAAACGAAAACCACAGATACCTCCCATGAAATAGAGACGAAAGTTCCCCTTCCACTTTGCCGAGAGATGCCTCCGTCAGGAGCTAGACAACGCCGAAAACGTGTGAAAATGAACTTCACACCTCTGTACAGCCAGTACCAGTGAAGATAGAAAGGCGGAACAAACGAAGTCAAAAGGAACACCAAAGTCGCCCATCCGAAAAACACTAGGCGGCAGCTGCGCAACGCATGCGCATGGGGTTCCACAAAGAAAATAGGAGTGTCCCGCAAGACAAGTGAAGGGAAAGGGTTGCGATCGACAACGGTAGGGACAAAAGAAGCAATGAAGCATGAAGTAACAATTGCACAGCGGGAAACAAACACATGCAGCGCGTGGGGAATCCCCAAACACAGTGGGGAGACACCGCAGCAAGAACAAAGCACTGTTCAACAAAAGAGAAAGGAGACCGGACGAGGAATGGTACCGGTCAAGGAGACAACAAATGCGGGACGAGGGATTCCCCGTAGCAGCACCGAGGGGATGTCACACAGAGGTCGTGCGCCAGCAGAACAAACACAGCAACTACGGGCACAGGAGGTTTATTGCCACGCAAAGGTGCACTTACAGATAGGAATAGTACGTAGTACGTAGTCGTACCCCGGACTGACGTTGTTACAAAAGTTGCTCAAATTGACGACCACCACATTCAATGCAGGCATTGCAGCGTCGCAGGAAATTCTGGCGAACCCTATCAAAAATCCCTGGCATGGTACACACCTCGGCCGATGCTGCAAGTATCCGCGCTACCAATGTTTCCTTGTCAGGCACCGGGGTCTCGTAGACGAGTGTTTTCACATGGCCCCACAAGAAGAAATCCATTGGTGTGAGGTCAGGCGAACGGGCGGGCCAGGGGACGGGGCCCTCTCTGCCGATCCAGTGCTGTGGGTAGGTATGGTGCAAAAGGGTTCGCACTGTGCCATCAAAATGTGCAGGCGCTCCATCCAATTGAAACCACATACGATGTCGCACGTTGAGGGGTACGTCTTCTAGCAGCTCTGGAAGGACTGATGCAAGAAAGGTGCGATAGAGGCGGCCATTTAAACGTGGTGGCAGCAGGTATGGACCGATAATCTGTTCATCGATGATACCTGCCCAGATATTCACTGCAAACTGGGTCTGATGGTGCACCTCGACTGCTGCATGTGGATTTTCATAATCCCACACATGGCTGTTTCGGCAATTGAAGATGCCCTCACGGGTGAATGTTGCCTCGTCCGTGAAAAGCACATGGCGCAAAAAACGGGGATCGTCGGTACAAAACTGCAACAGTCGTTGACAGAATTCCACACGTCGTGGGTAATCCCCAGCCTGCAACGCGTGGACTCGCTGTGGATGATAGGGATACAGCAGATCATCATGAAGGACACGCCACACTGTCGACTGTGATACTCCCACTGCACGTGCAATGCTACGGGTGCTAGTGGACGGTGTGTCGTCCACGCGAGCAAGTACGTCCTCCTCGACCGCCGCGGTGCGCACATGTCTTGGGTGACCGACACGATGGCCTGCACGTAACACACCCGATTCACCAAGGGTACGGTGCACGTTCGAAAACAACCTGCTGTCGGGTTGTCGCCTCTCCGGATACCGTCCGCGATAAAGGCGTGCAGCTGCTCGGCCATTGCCATCTGCAAGGCCGTAGACAAAATGCATGTCCCTCAGTTCTACAAATGTGTAGCGTTCCATGGTACGGTGAGGATAGTGCCAATTATGGAATACTGTACTGCAGTGCACAGGTGGTACACACACACACTGGTCACAACGGCTTCGAAACAACGTACTCAATTGTCGTACGTCAAGCACACCACCACCGCACCGGCTCTTTCACTGACACGCTCCCAGACGCTGCACTTCCAATCAGCCCACACGTCCGCACGGCGCTGTGGTACAATCACCTGACGTTCCTGAGCCACCCGTGCCTGTGCTCTTCACTACCTGACCACTGCCGTCAGGTGGGGCCATGTACTCTGGGGCCTTGTCATCGTGGAACACATGTAGCGTCCTTCATTCTTGCCCCATTCACCCACAACACGTAGGCTACTTCGTCCGTCTTGCTCGAGCCGACGGGGAGCACTACGTACGATCGTGTGGTGTTGGTGTACATCAATGTGGGGTAACCCAGCAGTTGAACAGACGTGCATACCCCCACGTAGCTTCATTACAGGATTGTCCCACGCAGTTTATCTGTCCAGCCTTGCTCGGCCCGGTCTCACACCCACGCGGCAGTGTGCGGCTGCGGTGGTGTGAGGCCACGCTTGGTTTCGGAGCGGAAGGCTGCGGCCGAGGAGGGACTCGAGTTGTTCGGCTGGGGTTGCGCTCGGAAGCAAGCAGTCGCGTCAGGTCTGGGAACGGTGGACCTGGTGATCGGGATGGAAACATTCCGACCTCGTCCATTAGTGTCGTCCACCGTACGGAGTGGTGGGGTCCGTACGACACTCCAGCAGCCTTTCGCCCGCTCCCACCCAGCGATGTGCCTCCGGCTTCATTTCTAAGAGGCTGATTGGGCCCCATCACGACGTTTGTTACAACGTCAGTACGGGGTGGTCCTATCCGTACCTGCACCTTTCTTTAGCAATAACCTCCTGTGCCCGTAGTTGCTGTGTTTGTCCTGCTGGCGCACGACCTCTGTGTGACATCCCCTCGGTGCTGCTACGGGGAATCCCTCGTCCCGCATTTGTTGTCTCCTTGACAGGTACCATTCCCCGTCCGGTCCTCTTTCTATTTTGTTGCACCGTGCTTTGTTCTTGCTGCGGTGTCTCCCCACTGTGTTTTGGGGACTCCCCTTGCGCTGCACCGCCAGCGCCGCCATTTCTGCCCCGAACCATGTACGCGTCTGTTGCCTGTCGAGTGTCACGGACCACTTCGCTTGCATTCTCGGTGTGTTTTTACATCCTACGTCGTCCTCCCGTGGTTCTGCAACCCCGCACTACTTTTCTCGACTGCACTGCTTCAGTCATGGTGTTTGTTTCCCGCTGTGCAATTGTTACTTCATGCTTCATAGCTTCTTTTCTCCCTACCGTTGTCGATCGCTACCCTTTCCCTTCACTTGTCTTGCGGGACACTCCTATTTTCTTTGTGGAACCCCATGCGCATGCGTTGCGCAGCTGCCGCCTAGTGTTTTTCGGATGGGCGACTTTGGTGTTCCTTTTGACTTCGTTTGTTCCGCCTTTCTATCTTCACTGGTACTGGCTGTACAGAGGTGTGAAGTTCATTTTCACACGTTTTCGGCGTTGTCTAGCTCCTGACGGAGGCATCTCTCGGCAAAGTGGAAGGGGAACTTTCGTCTCTATTTCATGGGAGGTATCTGTGGTTTTCGTTTGTACTATACCTTTAGAATCACCCTGTATAAGATGATGGTTGGATATTTACATCAATTTATTGTGAATCTTTGTCTGAAGAAGACCCTGTTAGAGGGTGGAGACGTTACGTTTTTTGTGTATATTTTTTCCACAAAAATTTTTCCTTGGTCAGCATTTGAATGTTTTATCGAGAGAATAAGAAATGAAAATGATAATTAGAAAACTGCTAAACGTGTGTAATGTTACATCAAGTTGATGAGTGAAATAGGTAAGAACGAATTTGGAGATTCTCATATTTCAGATTCTTGATCTGTTTTAATGTTAACTGTTAAATAAGTAGGATCTTTCCAAAAACATGACTGGTTAAGATAACACTTATTTGGAGTTTGTATGACACATGACATCTCAATAATAATGACTTCATTGTGAAGTCAGTGTATATTATTGGTATAACATTGTTGTTCTCGAACTTAAAAAGTAGAGTATCGCATTTTATTTCAGTACTGGCAGTTCTATTCATATAGTATTAACTACACCCAATGAGTATTTTGAATTTGGTGACCGTAGGCTCAAAGTAAGTCTTATTAAAGAACTTAATCCGTCAAGTGCAGAGCTCTAGCTGAGAAGTGGCATCCATGCACACCAAGGTAGCTGTATTTCATTGCTTGCCTTCACAACCGTGACGTCACTGCTTTCGATGCGAATATCCGGGGAATATCTTGAGCAGGTGAACGAAATCAAGTCTACGCAAATTGTGACGTGAGGGGGCTCGACCAATGAACGCCTGAGAGGGGAGGCTTGTAAGAGGAGCAATGCGACTGCAGCGAGAGAGGATAAGTTGGAATCACAGTACACTTGTACTATGTTCCACTCAACCACAAAAATAATGTCTTTCAACAGCGTTGATTGTTTGAGTCTTGTGGTCCAGAAACATGCAATTGTAAACGGATTGTTTTCTATCTCTAAATTCTTGTTTCTTATTCTTTATAAACGTGCTTGCTTGTTTGATTTGATTTGGCTATTATACATCCCTTTTCTGCCACATTTGGCTAATCGCGACGATAAGGATGAATCATGATTTGAAATTGATGAAGGGACACTCCCAAAGCACACCCATTCCCAGGCCGGGATTCGAACCCAGGTCCTCTGGAATCGTAGCGCACAGTGATAACCACTCCGCCTCGGTTTATGCGCGCGTGCATTATGTAATTACGCAGAATAGGATTTGCTGTAATCGATTCGTTTCTTTATTGCTGAAACTTACGTTGTGAAATGAGCACAGGGCAAAGTAGAGCATTGAAATTTCTTGAGCCTCAAAATTTCCAGATTTGGACAGTCAATTTGGGTCCTGCACTTTACTAACGCAGGAAAGGAACGTGATTCATGCCATGTGAAAATTTTTAAATTTCCTCAACTGATCTGCGGGATAGGAGGGGGGAGGGGGTTGAACAATCTCTGGAGGTATGAGTGGCTCATTTGGACCAAAGCTACCAGCTATGTGGCATCAGGTACTGCTTTGCTCTGCCCACTTTTTTCTCCCCTTCTCTGCCGTTATGTACGGCCTTGCTCACAGATTGCTGGGACATAGGATAGCCTTTGCATGGCTGAAGAGCTACGGGCAGATAAAGCAATCTACTTCACTTGCCTTCGAGAAGTTGAACTGAGTGCGTATTGTTACCAGTGTCGTTTCATTTCGTGCAGTTTTAAGAGAATTGCTGAATCCTGTATATGGTACTGTCCCTTGCATTTGTTAGAAAACCCATTTTGAAATTGAAAAGACTAAGAATGTTTTACTTTTCTCTTACTAGCCCTTCACCTAACTTCAGAAACAAAAGTCGCCGCTGAGAACAAGAGGCAATTTTACCAGCTCAGCACAAAATGTTTAGGTTGTCAAATTAAGCAGCTAAAGAAGCAGAAAGGTGTCATATTTGATAACCACTACTTTGCATATGCACAAGTACACACACACACACACACATATATATATATATATATATATATATATATATATATATATATATATATTATATGCATACATACAGAGTATAGCATATGTAATGTATTTTCAGCCCAATCGGAACAGATTCCTATATAGTACGACTGAAGTTCGTGCACTCTCAAGAGACGGTCGGACTCAAAGTCGTTCGTGGCCCTCTGGATGTATTCAGTAAGTTGCATTTTGAGAAATACATATGTGTTTGCTTAATGACATTTCTTAACAAAGAAGAATGAAAACTACAAGATAATGTGCATATTACAATTTCAGGCTAACAAACAAATTGCAATTAATCTTCGTTTGCATGAAATAATGCGATCGTTTCTATTATTCATTTTAGTGCAGAGAAACATTATCTTTTTATTATTATTATTTGGAGTTGAGTTACACTTAAGGCTACAATGTTCTTTTTCACATGTCTTCTATTTAAAATACCATTTATTCGCTGTCGGAAAAACAACCAATTATAAACATAAACAGTGCAGTCCATGACAATACATAATACATTACTACACTAATTGTGCAAGGTCGTATTCCCCCTCCTCTCCCACCGACAGACTTACCAAGTACTAAAATTAAGTAATGAAAATGCACTTGCTTAGCATTTGTTTCATAATCGAGGGTGTTTTCCCCGCCGAACTTAACTGCAAGCCAAAGATTAGATTAGGGTCATACGGTTTTGATGAATTACAGTACCAAAGAGTCCTTTTGCACGCTACTACTATTAATAATATGCATAAAATACTACTCAGGAACTTTGCATTTCGTCAATTGGAGTTAACATCCTTTCTTCTTGTTGTTTAAATATTCAATTCTCTATTTTTTATATTAATTTCCTTGCCAAGACAATCTTCTTGTGCGAATTTTGTCAACCTTAACTACACGTAAACTAGATAATGATTTAGTGTTGTTATATCTTTATTCTTGTACTGTTTTCTTACCTATTCATGTAATAATAACCATTCAGTATTAATTTACCCTCTGTTAGGCGTGTCATTTTCTCCAACATACTTAGGCGCGGGCGTGGGGTACACCTATAAATACACCCTCCTTGGGGTCGATAAATCAATTGATTGGAAAAGATCGATCAAAGATCAATAGTTTTTTTTTGTATTTTTGTGACGTCATGAAATGGGCGTGGCTTATTTTGTAAGGAGTATTTTGATTGGTAGTTGAGGGAGGTGGAAAATGTGTGTGACGGTTTTTTGGTGACGGTTGGTTTTCTCGGAATTGGAGTACGTGTTTCCGGTGTCTGAAAACAGATGGCGTTGATGAGTCAGAAATTCTAGGAATTAGGTGTGATCTGAAACATGCCCGAACATGTTTTCGGTTAATGAGTCATTCTGGGGAGGAGGTGTTTTTCTCGAGCTGCCGTTGATGAGTTTGAGTGATGGAGGAACAGCAAGAAGAGAAAAAGGAGAAGGAGCGTCTAGATGTAAAGAAAATAAATATAGTAAAAATAGCAGGTTTCACGGAAGCGGTGACTGTGCATAGTGTACCAGGACAGGAAGAAGATAGGAGAGGCACGTGGGCGTTGGACGCTTTGCGGGAATGAATGCGTGCAGAATGTACTGAAGACGTAGATCGGGAGGGAGGTATATAAAGGATTGGCGGAACGGGAGGTTACCAGAATGAGCATCTCAGTTGTCGAAGCAGCAGAACCTTTTTTCACTCGTGAGTTCGCGGATATCACACAGAAGACCGACACGTAGAAAGCAGAAAACGTCGTAGCTTAAAAGGTGAGTAAATAAAAATGATACATGTGTCAACAACGGTTTATTTGTTGAAGCCTGAAGATGTACGTAGAAGGTACAACGATGTTAGAAGATCCTGGCTGTAAAGTAATAGACGGCGGGGGGGGGGGGGGACTGTTGTTCTAGGTCCTCTCCTGCTGGTAGGTGGCGTATTGCGTTCCACCTTCTCCTCCCTGATCGATTGTAACTTGCTCCTCCAGGTACCTGTGAACAGACCTGGTGAGCTCTGCGAAATCTTCTGCGTCTTTAACGCCTAGCTCATTGTGATGGTAAGCATTTCGCAGAGCCTCCCCATGTCGTATCATATGTTCCTGAAAATATGTGTGAATTAATATATGACATTAATTACAGCCTGTGTAAAATATAACTAACATATTTTTCTATCTATTTTCAGATGGCAAAACTCCCGCTGAACTTCAGTTTATTGTACGGTGATGTAAAAGAAGAGGCGACTGCGACGGAAGAACGGAGAAGTCTATGGAGCAAGGGGCATGGACGACAAGTGGAGAAACAGATTGGATGCTACACAAATTTCTGCAAAGAGAATGGTTTAGCCGAAGGTCTACTTGGATAACTGGAAGAAACATGCAAGGACATGGAGATACGAATAGATACACTTGTAAAAATATTTACGTATATAACCGAAAAAAAGAAATACACCTGTGTTTTCTGATTTTATAGGAAATGTACAACGGGCACAATATGTACCTTCGCATCTGTCGCTCAGAATATGTTGCGAATTGATGGAGGTATTTAAGAGTGTGAGAAATGAAAAAACAGAAAATAAAAAGCGGGGGAGAAAAAATGGAGGAGCCAATGTTCGAACTTTTGAAGAAAATAAAAATAAACGAATAAACAACAGTAACATCACTAACAGACTAACACCATTTATATGTTTATTTTTCTTTTAGCGTACAGTGAGAACCATAAGTATTACTCTTCAATTTGTCTATGAATATTGTAAGCAATAATGCTTAATTTTGAAGTTCTTATTTGGTCGAATAAAATACAGCATAATACTTATGGAGCCCACTGTACAAGGTGTTCTTAAAATGAAAACAAATATTGGTACTATGTAATGTAAATAGATTAAAATGTGTAAGTCGAGTCCAAGTAATAAATAAAGCGGTGTATACATACAAATTAATGTTATTATTATTGCGTTGCACTATACTTAGGATATTCTCTCCCTCCATCGTTGCACTGTATTGATAAAGACGTTACAGAAAAATAAAAACCCTCCAGCGATGGTCGGAACATACGCACATATTAGATCCGTGTAGGGTTGAGTCATTAACGGAACGGATGCAACTTCCTTCTTTAGTCTGCATGCCTGAGATAGCAAAAAACTTCTATTATGACGTTTTTTAAGCACTCTAGGCGTAATACACAAAGAATACACGTCACTTTGCTTCGGTAGAACACAACCTGGGATAAAGAAATAAGATACTTACAATTTTTTGATTTCAGCTTCAACCATCTTTCTTTCAGTAGTGCTCCTGATCATTTTTTACCTCATTCTTTATTGATATTTTTTCTTTCTTTTCAGAATCGAATACAAGTTGGCATAATTTCTACAAAGTTTTATATTAACAAATTTGAATAGTTTTTTTACAATATTGTCTGATAATAACTTATTATTGAATGATTTGAAATAAAATAGTTTTTTTAAAAAAAATCGCTACTATGTTGGGATATGGATTGCAATGGTGAACAATAGATGGCTCTGGACTTATGAGTATTTTCTAACATTTTTCTTTATTGTTTCTGAATGTTTTACTGTGGTGGAAATGAGTTAATATATTGATCTTTTTTACAGAATTTAGAATTTTATTTGAAATTAAGAAGATAAACCAGATGTAGGAAGATAACAGAGTTTAATTTCTAATTGCCATAAAGAAAAATGTATGTAATTTCCTTTTATACAAGTAATAAGAAAGCTAAAGTTTTCTTGCCAAACGCTTTCATATCAATATCATGATGATATTGATATACTATCTATCCACTTCCTTATAGAGACGCACATCTGTAATCATTTTTTGCAACGTACTTTAGAAGTCTGCATATGAGATCACGACGTTTTTGTGTGAGGCACAACAGTTCCTTGTCTGATTTTCACAAGAGTTCCTTGTTCCGAGTCGGTACATGTTCTTCAACGAGGAACAAGTGATGCTTCTTAAATGAATTTAACGTAAAATGTGAAATGCCCGACGGATTGAACTGATTTTTGAAATATGTTTATGCACCGAGGGTAATCGGTACAGAAATATACGACGGTATGACAGAAAACGTGGAACCTTCGTAGGGTCCGATGATCGAATGACGAGTTGAACTGATGTTTGTAATCTGTTTTATGCACCGAGGCTGAACCGTTTTATACACCGAGGCTGATAGATACAGAAATTTACGAGGCCATGGTATAAGTTGTCCGATCTATTGATCGAGTGACGGGTTGAACTGATGTTTGAAATCCGTTTTATGCCCTGAGCTCTCCCATAATAAGGGTGCATATTATAATATCGGTTTTATATTTTTATAATTGGGGTTTGGCAAAAAATATATGTCCTATAAGTAGGTGAAATGGTAGGTCCTGGGCCTGCCCTTTGACCTACTTTTTATTTTACGCCCTTTTACGCACTAAACTAACCTACAATGAGAGAAAAAATGGACAGAAAAAGCTCTAGCATCACTTTTTAAGCTATTTTTTATGCTAACTCGTTTTTTGACCTACATTTGAAATGACTTACGACATTTTCCTATAAGGCTGCCTCCCTCTTACTGTAAGGCCCCCCCCCCCTCCTCAGTGTAATCTACTACAACCTGCTAATAGGCTTCTGCTCTCAACGTAATCCGTTTTACGGGCTAAACTAACCTACAATGAGAGAAAATTAGACAGAAGAAAAGCTCTGGCATCAGTTTTTAAGCTATTTTTTTACCTTCTGCTCTTATGCTAACATCGCCTTTTGACCTACATTTGAAATGACTTACGATATTTTCCTATAAGGCTGCCCCCCTTACTGTAATGTCCCCCTCAGTGTAATCTACTACAACCTGCTAATAGGCAGGTCATAGCGTAATCTGTTGTACGCACTAAACTAACCTACAATGAGAGAAAAAATGGAGAGAAGAAGCTCTGGTATTATTTTTTAAGCTATTTTTTTACCTCCTGCAAATTTAGCTTTATACTAACTCGTCCTTGACCTACTTTTGAAATGACTTACGATATTTTCCTATAAGACTGCCTCCTTTACTGTAAAGCCCCCTCAGTGTAATCTACCACGATCTTGCTCTCGGCGTAATCTGTTTTATGCACTAAACTAACCTACAATGAGAGAAAAAATGGAGAGAAGAAGCTCTGGTATCACTTTTTAAGCTATTTTTACCCCATTTCAAAATGTTGCTTTATGCTAACATCGCCTTTTAACCCACTTTTGAATTGACTTACGATATTTTGCTATAAGGCTGCTGTCTCCTTTACTGAAGCTCCCTCAGCGTAATCTACCACGACCTTGTACTCTCAGCGTAATGTGCTATGATGTTTTTTGTTTTTAAAACTCTCAGGTGTGATCTTCTACAATGTGTGTGTGTGATAATCAAAATTTATTTTTGTTAAGGAAATCCCTGGCCCCCAAAAAAGAAAATATCCCGCCAGGGGTGCGTGGTGCCCAACACAGTTCTAATGGCCACGGCTAACAAAGCCATGCCTCTGTAGAGTTTCATGGTTTTTTTTTTTTAAACCCCCCCATGACGCCCCTACAGAGGACCTCCGTGTGTAATGTGTGTGTTTTATGATTGAAAAGAAGAAAAAATTTTGGTTAAGAATAGAATGTGTAAGAACTAAAAAAGTTTCCGTAGGGGGTGCAGCATCTGAAAGAAATAAAAAAATATCCTCAAAATAGTGTACATAATATGATAGAAAAATATAAAAAAAAAAGTGTGAATGCAAAAATTAGTGTGAATGATTGTTTTTTTTAAAAAAAATGATAGAAAAATATAAAAAGAGTGAATGCAAAAATTAGTGTGAATAATTGTTTTTTTTAAAAAAAAGTGGTGCAAGAAATAATACGTACTTTTTGATGCAGAAGTCTAATGGTGCGAGCAGGTTTCTTCCTCGTCATGGTATCCCCATTCTCGGGTGTGGATGTTGCAGTCCAGTAACCTCAATTTGGTGTCGTGGGGATCAAGCGCCACTTTGTTGATCGTGGATGTATGCAACTGGTCGATGGTGCTCGTGATCCGATGTTCGGTCATACGTTTAATTTTTTTGTCGAACAAGCACGACTTGTAATCTTCTACGGTTAGTTTGTTTGTGCTTGAACGCCCCACCCCTTTTGCCTTTTTTATTTCGGTCTCATCCTGAACTTTGATGGCGTACATTTTCGCTCGAAGACTAGCAAACTCTGTGATGATACGGCTGTTGACTTCATCCTTCATCTTCCCGATCGTCATTTTCTGGCTGTCGTCGAAGAGAGCGTGATCTTTCGGATAATTCGAGAAATCGAAATGCTGGGTCATGCTTTTGAGATCTTCGTATAGATCATCGGTGCGGATGTTGTACACGAAGCTGTCCGTGTCTGTGTATGCCACCTCGATCGCCTCTCCATAGCGTGGTTTCATGACGTCGTAGTGAAACTTGTACATGGCCAGCTTCGACAACTCGAGGATCGCGACTCCCACGGCGATTGGTGTGTCGAATGTTATGTTCCTGAGAGCACGTTCGATCAATACCAACGCGTCGCTCAGTATCGTGAAGTTCTTGTACGTGGGCTGAGCGACGAGCTTGTTTATTTTCTTCGGGTCGGAGACCAAGTTGATATTTCTTCTTTTCCTGGCATCTTCCATGCTCTTGCCGTAGATGCTGTTGTTCATCAATTTGTATAGATCTTTGTCTGCGGAAGAAGAAGCTGATGCTCGACGTTGAGTGTTGTCGTCGATATAGGGTGCTAGCCACCTGGCCTGTCTAAACTTCAATCCAGAGTGCACGCGCCTCAAAACCAATCCATGCTGGAGGTAGAATTGTAGGAGACGATAATGCACGACGTAATTCTCTTTGCTCTTGAAGGTGAGCATCAGCTTCTTCTCCGGAGCCGATTCCATCACAGGTGCCATCGCAAATCCATGGTGTTCTTGATGAAGCGATGCAGGATATTCCAAATCTACTTTCAGGAAACATCCATTTTCATGATCTTTGCTCCATTCCAAACAATCTTGAAGTTCCTGCTTGCTCATCCATTCGTATTCTCCGATGGGCAGAGGCTCGGACATGGCATAACCATACAGGTTGTTCATGTCCCAGTATGCCAAGAAGTTTGTCGGTTTCCCTGCATCGAAATCGACAACATATGGATTGTTGGCCTTGACGTATCGAAGGGGGCACTGGACGATTCCACCACGTTTTGCCTCTTCGACAAACAAAAGTTGATTGACGTCCTTGATGAGCTCTATCTTCACCTTCGTGGATTTTAACATCGCCTGCCAAGAATAACCCGGTGTGGTGTAGCTGAAAGCAGGGTCCAAACCATATGCTGCCATTCCTCTCGAGCGATGGAGATGAAAACGGTCGCTCAATAGCGTAACATCCAGTTTCAGATACAGATCGTGATAGTCGCCCATGGTTTGACATGAGAATGTAGACCAGACGAGCTGAGCATGATGGTAGTCCTCTTCGGTGCAACAGGTGTCGCTAAGACGACTGTAGAATGCTTCTCTCAGTGGTAACGATGTTTCTGAAAATTTGGAAGCATCCGTCATGTATTCGTAGGGGTAAACACCCTTGCGTCTCAACAGTGCTAAATGTTGGTCGCCAAAACATTTCCTGGTGGCGACCAAATCATCGTCGGTGAGTTGAGACGCGAGTGTCGCCAAACTCGAAGACAGAAAGTTGTAGGAGTCCAAGAAGCGAATTTCTACGCGAATGCCATTTCCAACGTCCACCATCTTGCTGAATGAAATGAATTTCTCGTTTGTGCGAGCTATGACGCTAATGGGTTGAGCGTCGCATCCCATCTCTTTTATGAAGATTTTGGCGTCGTAGCCCTCCAAATTGTGAATGAATACGGGAATAAAATTTGGTTTTTTGATTTGTAGATTACACTCCTTACACAGGGGGGCCACATATTTTCCCGTGTGATGATTGTGGTGGCGAACTTTGACATTTTCGAGGGTGAAGTTACTTTCGCACACACCACACTGAGAGGCAAGGTCGTATGCTTCCTTCTCTTCCTGGGTAAGAGGCTCCATTGCTTTGTCTTCTCTTAGTAGAGGAGCGAATTTTATGGCCATCTGTTTCAAGGTTTGAACGAATTTTTGTGGAGCATCATTGCCACGATGTAAAATAATATTGCCTGTGTTGTTGACCATCAATCCAAAAGCGCAGGCTTCGTGATGTAGAATTTCGGTGGTGCTCGATACGCTGGGATTCGGTTCGCAGATGGCGAGTGGAAGTTGGAAACTTTCAAAGTCGGCGCATATCACCACGGGATGCCAGAGTAATGCCTTGTAGTTGGAAAATTTCATGTCATGAGAAGGCATTTCGATAGCCGTAGCCGGATGTTTACTACACATTTCATGATGATCTTGGAGTTCTTCATCAGCATTCTTTTTTCCTCGACCGTAGAATATACTCAGGCATCTGTCGCATACTCGAATTTTACGTTGATGTGTGGTAATTTGACTTCTTGTTAATTTTGAAAGATTCTGAATTAGACAATAATGATAATTATCATCATCTTCGATCAGGAGTAATCTGATGACACGATTACTTTTAATGGTGCTATGTCTGAGAACGTAGATGGTGTTGTTTTTGTCTAATCCGAAGATGTGTACTGCTATACTTTCGTTTTTATCTGTCTTGTACTGTGCCTCAAATTTACTAATGTCTCGCAGATTTACAGGGTAATTAATGCCGGCCATAGGTTTTTCAAATTCTGAAAGATATTCTGGTTTGTTGTAGTGGTATAAACGATGTTTGTGATCATTGGCTGGGTGATGATCGGCAATGATGCACCACAAAAAGCATCTGTTATCCTCATTTTGAATGTTGATGATGGCTTTCTTATCGGTTATTTCCGAAGGCAAATCGATGTAGCTGGATCCTCCCATCGGGTTGTATCGTGCCACCTTCAAAGTTAAAGTGTGAGGCAAACCGCAAAGTGTCCAACCCGATCCACGTTGTTCGAAAGTCTCGTGCTTGTTCAACAAAGCGTCAAACATCTGGTTGCAAATAACATCCACCTCATCGACGTCGGCGGCGTGGAGACTCTTTACACCAGTGTAATGATAGAAAGTTTCTCGCTCTTTTTTTACGTTTTCGTAAATGACGGAAACGATGAGGTGTATTTTTAACGAGCATTGCAACAAAGCTTCGGTGATAGACGAAATTAACTTGTTTTTGACCGAGCGAAAAAAGTTGATTAGATCAGATGTTTCTTCAGATTGGAAAGTCTCCTCGGTTAAAATATTTCTAATACTTTCGCCGGCACTCTTCTGCTTTTTTTGTGGTGCTTGATCGTCAACATCGAGCTCTCTCTTACTTGATCCTTCCCCATGCACATTCTTCCGATGTCTACCCAAGTGAGAGATGGATATATATTTCCCACAGTCGTCACATGCGCGTTTTGCTTCCTTCTTCTCCATTCTTTTGCTAAGAAAAAAAATGAAGTTACTAAATTGCACACATTTTTTGTGGTGTTATTTATATTAGACCCCAAAACCATAAATGATCTACCATAGATAAAGTTACTTTTTCTAGTATTATTTATATTAGACCCCCAAGCATAAATGATCTACCATAGATGAAGTTACTATTTGTGGTGTTATTTATATTAGACCCCCCCCAAGCATAAATGATCTACCATAGATGAAGTTACTATTTGTGGTGTTGTTTGTATTAGATACGTTCTCAATTTTTTCTTAAATAACCGGCATGAATCTTTTTGGTTTCCGAAAGCAAACAAACATGGAGACTGTACATCGCACGACGACAGATCTACCTTCCATGTTAACTAAACTCAACGGTCTACTAATTGTTCACCTCAATAGTATCTGGACGAAACTGAATGACGATGTGGGAAAGATGTTTTACGTCTTCAATAACAATTTACATTTCTACGAAATTCCGATCGGTGGGAAACTTCAAATCACCGTGAATCCGGAAAACGTAGGCGAAATCAAAATTTCTACCGGCAAGAACATTTTTCGAATCAAGCACGACAAGATGCTTTCTAACATTACGTACGATGTTTCTGCAGGAGATTATCTTTACGTTCAACTCCTAGGAGATTACGATAAACTTATTCCTCTCTTCGTAGAATTACGAATCGTGTATCCTATTATAAATAACCGTTAACCAAAAATGCCTAACGATATTTTCGGCAACACCAAGCGTGTAGACCACGCAGAAGAGATTCTCATGCTCGACGTCCGAATTAAAAAGTTGAGGAGCGATTTGATTGCTTTGCAGGAAACCTTAAACAAAAGTTTAGAGTCGGAAATCGCTACACTCCAAACGCAATGTCTCGACCCCATTCTCAAAATCGATTCCGAACTGAAAACCCTCATAAAAAATTATGTCGACGTACCTTCTTACGACAACGTTCAAAATATACAGTTGAGCGTGGATTCGCTTCAAAATGATTTGGCCAAATTACAACAATTTCAATCGAAAAATGAAGATTTGGAAAAATTAAAACTCGAAATCGAAGAACGAACTTCCGCAATCGAAAAGAATTTCTCTGAACTTCAAACCGTCGTGAAGGATATTGATGTAGAACGCTTGCACATCGTCGTTTCCAAATTACAAGAAGAATTCGCCACCACGTTGGAAGAAATTAAATCCAAGTTACAGACTTTGGAAGATACAATGACGAACCTACCATCGTCAGACGAACTGCAGGTCATCGGCAAAAGCGTCGCGAACATAAAAATTCAATTGGAGGCTTATCAAGATTTCGAACACATTCAAACCACCATCGCTACGCTTCAGGCGTCTCTGGAGTTGATCAACGAAGAAATTAAAAATATTCACGCTGAAGCGAGCGCGTTGACGAGCATTCAGGACACGTTAATCACGGTTCAGCAGAAGATCGAATATTTAGAAAATTTGAACGTCGAATCCAATCTTGCTCATTTTCATCACGTACTCGACAACATACAGGGTGATTTGGAATCGTTACGGACGAGCGTACCTTCGAGCGAAGATTTGGAAAAATTGAAAACGGCCGTGACGGCACTATCCGAATCGAGCGACATCAAAAGTTCGTTGAGCGATCTCGAGAGTAGGGTGGCCAATCTCCCCACCTCCAAGGAATTACATGCTTTGAAAAGGAACATATCACGTATGCTGAAACGACTGGAAACGGAAACGGCGAACGTGGAACAGATTCGAGACGAACTTGCTTCGCTGGTGTCGACGCTGCCCACTTCGCAGAGCGTCGCCGATCTTCACACGCAGTTTACCGAGATGCGAAGCATCGTGAACGATTTTACCGAGAAAAGTTCCAAATTGAATCAAGTCGAGAACCTTCAGAGTATTGTCGTCAACATCAAAAATCAAGTTGGAGTGCTGGAATCCACGCAGGAATCGACGCTGGCCTCTTTCGGTGCCAAGTTGCAAGAACTCAACGAAAACTACAAGCAGTTGAACGTGGAAGTGAAAATCAAACCTTCATTTTCTACAGTAACGGATACTATAGTCGAGCATTTGTTGCCCGTACAAAATACACTGGGGCAGCTTCACAGCAACCTCGTTAGCGTCGATACTAAATTCGCCAAACTGCATTCTCTGCAAGCCATCGAAATCAACAGCGTACCCAATCAGCAGAGAATCTCCACGTTCGTCGAAGGTAACAAACTGTACATGTTGCATCCTTATCATCCGTACTACAAGTTTCTCCTCGATGGCACGATTCAGATAAACGAATTTTCGTACTGGTCTCACGGCAGAAAAGCTAGCGTTCCCACCATGACCTTGATATCGAATCGTGGTGTCCAGAAAGCAGGAAACATTCCTCTGGCACGTTGGAACGAAACGCGCAACGTATATGAAATACACGAAGACGAAGATCTTACCGTTTTCGACGTGAGTGCGGGCGATAAGTTGATCGTTCAAAACACAGGTGAGGTGCCACCCTCTTTGAATCCCATCACGCTGGTGCTTCTCTTCAAACGTAATCTCTAAAAAATGTCTAGGCAAGCCATCGTCCAAGAATTGCATAAACCTGCACGCCGCAACTACGAACGTTTGGCGGTGGTGACCAAGGGCATCGACGACCTCTGGCAAAGTGACCTCGTGGAGATGAGCAGCGGTAATCTAAAAAACGTTCATAAATTGAACAAGGGCAACAAGTACCTCCTCACAGTCATAGACACATTTTCGAAATTCGCATGGGCTCTACCTTTGAAGGCGAAAACAGGAACGTGCGTAACGGAAGCATTCAAATTAATTTTTCGCGAAAGCAACAGACGACCTCGGTTTTTGCAAACGGACAACGGTAAAGAATTTTACAATGGCGTATTCCAAAAGTTTATTCAAAAACATGGCATTCGACATTATTCGACTTTCAGTCACATCAAAGCCAGCATCGTGGAAAGATTTAATCGAACCTTGAAAACACACATGTGGAAACGATTCACGCTTCGAGGAAATTACAAATGGGTCGACATCCTGCCGGAACTCGTCGATACCTATAATGATACGGTACACAGAACGATAGGCATGAAGCCAGCTGATGTTACGAAATCTGACGAGCCGCGTTTAATTTCTACAGTTTACTGTCCAAAGTACACTCCCACGACTACCAAGAAATCAAAATACAAAATTGGAGACCAGGTGAGGGTCAGCAAATTGAAGCGAACGTTCGACAAGGGATTCACAAAAAATTGGAGCACGGAACTTTTTACGGTGGTTCGAGTTCTACCAGGCAACCGTCACACGTATATAATAAAAGATAGTAGCGGCGAGATTTTGAAAGGAAGATTTTACGAAGAGGAACTCTCTAAAACTAAATATCCCGACACGTACCTCATCGAGAAAGTTTTGCGTAGGAAAGGTGACAAACTTTTGGTGAAATGGCTGGGACTTCCGGAAAAGAGTTGGATCGACGCGAACGAAGTGATCTTGTGAGTACGTGGAACGTGGTGAAGCGTCTACCGGATTCGGAAAATCAAACGAAAAAAACAAAAAACGGTGAGTTGCTCCCCGACAGCATCCGCTGTCTAATCGTAGGTCCTTCTGAGTGTGGGAAAACGACACTACTCGTGGACAATTTTCTCCTCGCACCGAATTGGTTAGATTGGAAGAACAGGCACCTGTACGTGTTCTCGAAAAGTTTGGAGCAATCCAAATACCAGCAACTGATGAAACTGTACGATGGTCTGGACATTGCAACGTTCGCATCTGAAATAAAACCGCTCGACGATTGCCGTGAAAATTCAGTCGTTGTGTTCGACGACGTCATCCTGGAAAATCAAAATGAAATTCGCAACTTTTTCACGCAAGGTCGTCACAAAGGAATAGATTGCTTCTTCCTAGCTCAAACGTTTTCCAAAATTCCAAAACAGTTAGTACGCGACAACGCTAATTTCATATGTTTGTTTCGTCAAGATCACACCAACCTCAAGCACGCGTACGATGACTACGTAGGCGGAGACATGAACTACAATCAATTTTCGGAATGCTGCTCCCACTGTTGGAACAGTGACGATTTCGGATTCGCGACGATCGACATGACGAGGAAACCCAACGATGGAAAATACAGAAACAAAATCAACGACTTTCTAAACGTTGCAACGTTGTGAGAAACGACGTGTATAAATAACGCTATGACGAAACGAAAAATCGAAGACGAAAATCTCAAGTTGCGAAACTACCTCGCGAAACGTTTCAAAGGTTGGAAATCCGAGAATCGCGGATTCTACGAAGAGAAGAAACGTCAAGATCAACCTGTGATCGATGCCATCAGCGATCTAGGTAAAGAAATTAAAGGTGTCACGGAACAAAATAAAAATTTGATCAACGAACTTGTACCACTTGCAGCTAAAAGTTACACCGTACCCACGCCTATTTCGAGCATTCCTTCGACGCCGTTCGAACTGAAGGACGTGCCGGCACGACGTCGAGCCATAGGTAGCACGTCGTCGTCTTTGGATAAGATCGAGTTGGGGCCTTTGGCACGAGACTACCTGAGCACGGGGAAATTCGACAAGGATGAAGTGTTCGGATTGTATCCAAGTATGGAGAGCAACGAAGGCGGCGGTGTGGTTTGGAAGATTGGAAAATCGAAGGTTACCTTCGAAGGCAACGACATTAAAGTTAATTTAGGCGACAAGGATAGTTGGAACAGGTATCCGGGTACGGTGGGACTGTGGGAACTCGTTGCCAAAAAGCAGCCGAAAGATTACACTGACGAAGATTACCAGAGTTACAAGGAAATTTTGATCATGACGGATGCCTTGTACCAGAACAACGACGCTACGCAGAATAGGGTCAAATCCAGCAGCGGTGAGAAGTACAGAAATCTCATCAAACCGATTTGGAACCAGGTCAAAACAGGCAGCGGCGTCAAACTCTACAACACCCTGCCCAAAGAGTTTGTGTGGGTGGACGACGTGCGCAAGCTCATAGACAGGTTGTTGGTTATTGCAGGAGAGGAGAATGCAGGCAATCGTAATTTCTACAACGAGAAGGTAGGAATTGTGGACATGATCAGCACCAAACTTTCCAACTTCATGGTGAACGACGACAAGGGCATAGGTTACCTCATTAAAATTATCAACACGCTGCCTCCGAGATTCTGGAACGTTGCCGAAGGAAAGGGACTCGTAAACGACATCATCAACAAGTTACCTTTCGAGATGCATTTACCTGGCTACCAGTACTGTGGACCGGGTACCAAACTCGAAAAAAGATTGGAGAGAGGAGACAAGGGTGTGAATCCGTTGGATGCCGCGTGCAAAGATCACGACATCGCTTACAACACCACTCGCACCGATCTGGATGCACGTCACGAAGCAGACAGAAAGTTAGAGCACGCAGCTTTCGAAAGATTCGTCAGCAGAGACGCATCGCTGGGAGAAAGAGTTGCGGCACTGGGCACCACCATAGCCATGAACACAAAACAAAAACTTGGGTGGGGTATATAAATAACATACAGTAAAAAAAAAACATCATGTCTGGTATAACCGACTTGCCACACGAACTGCTGTGTAAAATATTCAAACATGCAGTAAACGGAGATTGTGAGGATATAAGAAAACTTTTGATCATAGCCAGATCAACGCCGGAATTTCGCACCCCTTGTAAAATGGCTGTCAAGGATTATCTTCGGGAAATTAGCGGCATGAGGTGTGGCGATCTCGACACTCTTTTTTCGGTCGCAGGGGAAAAATTAAACAATAGGTTAGATGAACTGCACGAGGCGAGGCAGGGGAGAAGACGTTTCTCAGATGATTGGCATAAGTCGAAACAAGAGACGGAAGATATCATCACGCACATCATCGCGTTTTCCGAAGCACAAACTTTCTTCCTCTAACACAGACAAAAAAAATCTTCGATACAAAAATCTCGTGAAAAAAAATATATATAAAATAACACACATCGTGAAAAAAAAATAATCTTCGGTGTATATATAAATAACACACATTGTGAAAAAAATTAAATTTCTCTAACACTGAAAATTTCTCTTCAATATGACGACTGAAAAAATAAGTGACCTCCAAG
Organism: Lepisma saccharinum; assembly: GCF_977018435.1. Taxonomy (NCBI): domain Eukaryota; kingdom Metazoa; phylum Arthropoda; class Insecta; order Zygentoma; family Lepismatidae; genus Lepisma; species Lepisma saccharinum. The sequence goes on from NC_139237.1 coordinate 59,670,394, forward strand.
CATTAAAACAAATGCTAAATTTGTCAGTAGAGTATGTAAAAATTCAGGAATTGGAAGTCGACAAACCTTACACGATAACTTCCGGTTCAATTGTTTCTACCCAGTATGGTCCCAGGGTGCGTCTGTTGCTCAACGCACAATACAGTCTATTTTTACCAGATCGATACGCTAACATGTTATCCGACGAGAAGCTATCTATTTTAATCGAGAACAAAACTCGAATCGTGTACAAGGGGACAAAGGAACTTCTTGGTAAAAAAACAAAGCACGTAATAGAATTTGTTTAACAACGCTGCGCGGAGTATATCCTTGAAAAAAAAATTGCACGAAACAAAAAAAATCTCGGAACATACATATATATAAATAACATACCGTAAAAAAATTACACAAAAAAATCTCAGAACATTTATATATAAATAACATACCGTGAAAAAAAAAAACATGAAGCCCAAAGGTGTCGTGTACCAGATACCATACTCCAATCTGAAAAATCTAGGTGCCCTTGATGGTTTACTCACCAAGAAACAACGCGAGAAGAAACGTTCTTGCTTGACGAAAGGACACGGAATGAAATTACTTCTCACCACACCTCAATTGAGACGCTTGCAGCGTTCGCGGAAACAGCAAAAAATCGGAGGTTTCATATTCAGCATCCCCGCCATTCTTGCGGCATTGGGGGCCGTTGGAAGTTTGGCCGGCGGAAGCGCCGCCATCGCGAAAACCGTCATCGACTCGAAGAAGAACAAGGCAGAATTGGAAGAACAGAAACGTCACAACCTGGCTATGGAGAAGAAGGGGAAAGGTATGACCAAAAAACAAAAAAGCAACCTCGATGCTTTGAAGAAATATAAAAAAAAGAAGAAGCCCTGTCCAACTTCGATATTGAATCTCTGATCGAACTGTTGGGAATAAAAAACTTCGGGGGTGTTTTCATGTCCGATTCTCTACCCTCTGCTGTGAAGAAAAAGGAGTATGGCGTGGTCAACCTGGACAGTTACAAAAATCCTGGTACACATTGGATATGCTACCTCAAAATTAACGATAACAATGCATTTGTTTTCGATTCGTTCGGTGGCACACCACCTGCCAGATTGGTGAAGTATCTCAGTGTTGCCAACCTCTACTACAATGACAAACGCATCCAGGGTTTCACCGATGTTAACTGCGGCCACCTATGCCTTTCCGTTCTCGCATACATGTCTAAAATAAATAACCCGTCGGTGGAACATTTTCAGAAAGCATTGTGGAACCTTAAACACGATGGGCGTGTTCCATCTCACGAGCGAATCTTCAATCTTGAAACTCACGCTGCACGACGACATCGTCTATCCTAAATCCGTGGCTCTGCGTGCATTCTACAGCATGTACCTCATACCTAACGTCACGCAGCACAACAACAAAATTAGCATCGGAAGCGAACACATCGTCGTTACGCCAGGTCAATACAATCTTTCCACTTTGCAAGCTCAGTTACCCAAAGGCACGTACCTTTCTCAAAATTCGGTCACGCACAGAGTGGAAATCCTATCCGCGACGGAGACCGTGGACCTGGGCACCATAGGAGAACTTCTAGGTTTCGAGAACAACACCAAACTCGAAGCTGGCATCAAACACACGGCAGTCAATATTCCTAAATTTCTAGCCATCGAAACTCTGAACGTTCACTGCAACGTGGCGGAAGGCATGATCACGAAATCCTCGGACGGATTACTGGGAAGTCACAAGCAGACGGGAATCATCGCCACGTTCAAACCCAGTTCCGAGTTCATGGAACCGATCATCTACACACCTTCTTCGCCGATCTATTTTCCAGTATGTCGCAACCGCATAGACGACATAGAGTTGGTGGTGACGAACGAGAAAGGAGAGGTGGTGGATTTCGCAGGTGCAACGACCACTGCCATCGTGGAGATCAACGTATAATAAATAACACACATAGTGAAAAAAAAAATGGAGCAAATCGAAAGTTACGAATTGCAATCTTTCCCTCCCAACCGTCGCACGTTTGCCAATCTCAACGAAGCGAACAGGGAGATCGAATACGACGTGGACGTAGGGGATGGGTTCGTTCATCCTCACAGAGCAGACCTCTACCTTCAATTCGACGTGGTGAAGAAGGAAAGTGGAGAAGCGTTTCCGCCCAATGCCAATTTGAAACTCGTGGACAACTTCGTGCCTCACCTGTTCTCGCAGGTGGAGGTGAGGAAACACAACACCGTCATCGACAGAATAGATTATCCAGGCATCACGTCGACGGCAGTGGGAACATTGAAATTATCCAAAACGGACGCGGCATACTATCAAGCGGGAGGATTCGAAGGGGGGACCAAAATATCGAGGAGAAGTCACACGGTGCTCTTTCCCATGCGTCTGCTGCCGGGATTCTTCTCCGACTACAAGGAGATCATGTGGAAGGGGGGACTGCGCGTCACCTTTCGAAGGGCAGCCAACGACAACGACGCACTGATGCGATACACCAACTTGAAGGCCGACGGTACGCCGATAGCCAACACATTAGCCGAAGCAGCCAAGTGCGTCATCCGGAGCATGGAATTGAGAATGCCGATCGTGGAATACGAAACAAACTACGCCCTCAAGTACAAAGCGGAGATCTTGAAGAGTCCGCAGGTACCGATTCACTTTCACGGTTACCAGTGCGTGCAGAAGATGGCGTCGGGAAGTCACATGGAATTCGACGTGACGACACAGTTCAACAACATACAGTTCGACATGCCAGATTTTGTCGTGGTGCTCTTTCAGACCGGGCGCGATAACAACCAGGAAAAAGATTCCAGCAAGTTCGACGACTGCAAGATCAAGAACATTTATCTAAAGAATGGCAGGAACGAAGTCTTCCCGCGCGAGAATTACAACCTCGACATGACCAAAGACGATTACCTCAAACTTTACGAAGCTTACACGGCTTACAAACGCGTGACCGAGGGAAGCGTGGACATGTACTACACCCCCAGCGAATTCAAAAATCCGCAGGCCGATGTTCGTCATCAACACCACAAAAAGAAAACAGGTGGTGGTCAACGATCGAACCAACATCAAGGTCGTCTGCGAGTTCAACAGTCCGTTGCCCGAGGACACCGTATGCAGTGTCATCCTGATTGCAGAGAAGTCCTTCGCATACGATGTGAAAAACGAGAGGGTCACAGAGCAGTTTTAAAATATATTGCCTTCATCGAGCAAAAAAAATGGTTTTTTTAAAATTCATTACAATTTTTTTAATCTAAAACACATCCAAAGCACTCCAATAGGATGCAGAGTGTTTTTTAGGATCAAATCGAATTTCTTAAACAAATTAAAAAAAAAAAAAAAAGGGGGTGGTGCTTGCTTGTAGTTGAGTAGTTATCATCATAACCTATCCAACAAACCCACAATCATCATCCTAGCTCAATTAGGAGCTGAGAAAATCAATGTCTTAGAAAACGTCTTAAGATAATTGTCTTAAGAAAATTTTCTTGACAGACCGGAAGTAACATCTTGACAGACCGGAAGTCGACTTTCTTAAAGATTAAGATATTTGTCTTAAGACGTTATCCAAGACGTTGATTTTCTCGGCTCCTATGGGGCCTAGAACCATGTAACTTTGATCTATGTATATAGCAGTACTTGCCCAACCCTGTGCCCGAGTGGTTAGCACATCGCGCTGCGACGCCAAGAGTCTCGGGTTCGAATCCCGGTCGAGCATGGTTGTTTGTGAATATCTATTCACCCATTTTATCACTCATCCCCAATCTTCGCAAATTAGCCAAAAGATACAAAACGCGAAGTAAAATAAACTAAATCAATAAATCAATTAATATACCAGTACTTTTCCTACATGTTCACTCACCTTACAACCCACCCGATCAAAAAAATAAAATTTACCCCCTGCGCGCATGCGCACATGTATAAATTTAAATATAAGCTTGATATTGAAACAAAATATTATTTTTCTCCTCCTCCTCTCTCTCTGGCCAAGATTGCAAATAATTACAGGAATAATAATACTATAATATTTTAGACTGTAGGTTTAGGTCATCCGAACCAAACAACATTTGAGTTGGTGTTTTTTTAAGTTCACTTTATGTACAGTAAGGCTAATCGGGAGTAGACCTACAGAGTTTTAAAGTGTTATCCAAACCACTTGTGTCTTCAGCGAGTATCGAACCCTTGAATACAAACCTACCTACCACTGCGCTATGGAGGAGGCCCCAGATGACATATTTGCACTACAACAAGCAAAAATAAATTTATATCTGTGCATATGGGAAGTCCAATACATAGTTGGTAATGTGTGATGTGATCAGCACCAAACATTTAATTTTTATGTATGTCGTGTTTGCCCGACCCTGTGGCCGAGTGGTTAGCACATCGCACTGCGACGGCAAGAGTCCCGGGTTCAAATCCCAGTCAGGCTTGGTTGTTTGTGAATGTCTATTCATCTATTTCATCACTCATCCCCAATCTTTGCAAATTAGCCAAAAGATACAAAACGCGAAGTAAAATAAACTAAATCAATAAATCAATCACTAAGTTCCGCATGTTGCAATCATGAAATTAAATTTTAATTAACTTTTTTTTCCTATCCATCTCTCTCTCAAATCTATATAGCCTGTTCATATTTGACATGTCGGCCATTTTGTTTATGTGGTAAAAAAAAAAAATCTCAAACCACTTTTTTGCGAATGTTCGTTCTGTAGCCATAAGTATAATTGGATATAGTTGTCAGATTTTATTTAATTTGAGGTTTAATATCAATAAGCATGCATAAAAACTAAATATTTTAAATACATAAGATTCAAATAACTATGTACTTCCACTAGCCTTTGCGATGGCGCAGCGGTAGCGTCGTTGCCTTGTAATCAAGGGTTCGATACCCGCTCAAGTAGTTCTTGAAACTGTAGGTCTAGCCCCGATTAGTCTTACTGTGTATAAAGTGCACTTAAAAAAAACAAATCAATTAGTACTTCCACTAGCCTCTACGATAGCACAGCGATAACGTCGTTGTCTTGTAATCAAGGGTTTGATACCCGGTGGAGGTACAAGTGATTCTTGAAACTGTAGGTCCAGTCTCGATTAGCCTTACTGTACATAAAGTGTACTTAAAACATCAAATCAATCAGTACTTCCACTAGATATCAAAAACACACAACTCTCCTCTATTTTTTTTTCTTGCTTTCCTCTAACAATTTAACACATTTATTTTTTTTTTAAATATGCCCCCCCCCACACATATTTCCTACCTACCAACAACAGCACACGGAACAAAAAAAAATATTTTAGCTACCAAGATGCATACTTCAAATATATAAAAGTAGAGAGAGTCATGAAACATCTTCTATATTCTCTCTCTTTTTGCATGTTTTGTGAGTATATTTTCTTCCACAATACATAAGAGCTATTTGGTTTTCAAGAAGTTATACCTTCCTTCCACAATCTCTTATATCTGTTTTGGCTAGTTTCAAAAATCAACTCACAAAAACAAAGCCATACTTATAAATCAAAGTCAACTCATGCAAGCTAAGAAACAAAGTTACTTACTTTTGGAAAATACTGCAGAAATGCTCTTCACTAATGTTCAAAATAAAACAGAACTTTCTACACTAGTGCTTTAAGTTTTATACGGTTTTTTAATAAGGTCAAAAATTAAATGTTAGCCAACGCAACGTGGACCAATAGAAATCCGAGACAATCCGTTCTAGAAGATTCTTCCCCTACATTTCACCCACATCATTTTGAATAATATATCGTATTGTATCACTGGTATCTATGCTGCTAACTGACGTCACTATATATACTTTCGTCATCCCAAGGCCTACGTATTGTTGAATTTTGTGTTATTGCGTGAATGTTGATAGCACGCGAAATCCCCCCTTTCGCATTACAGGTATTTCAATGTAATAAAAAAGCTTTAGAATTTCATTAGAGATAAGAGGACTTGCATCACTGGTATCTACGCTGCTAACTGACATTACTATATATATTTCCGTCATCCCAAGGTCTACATATTGTTGAATTTGTATTATTGCGTCAATGTTGATAGCACGGGGAAATTCCCCTATCGCATTACAGGTATTTCAATGTAATAAAAAAGCTTTAGAATTTTATTAGAGATAAGAGGACGGTATTTCGAAGCCAACACAATATAATTTCCTGTTCATTCTCGTAACCTACTCCATATTCGAGTGAACATATTTTTGTTTAATATCGTAAGTCATTTCAAATGTAGGTCAAAAGGCGATGTTAGCATAAGAGCAGAAGGTAAAAAAATAGCTTAAAAACTGATGCCAGAGCTTTTCTTCTGTCTAATTTTCTCTCATTGTAGGTTAGTTTAGCCCGTAAAACAGATTACGCTGAGAGCAGAAGCCTATTAGCAGGTTGTAGTAGATTACACTGAGGGGGGGGGTGGGGGGGGGCGCCCTTACAGTAAAAAAAGCAGCCTTATAGGAAAATGTCGTAAGTCATTTCAAAAGTAGGTCAAAAGACGAGTTGGCATAAAGCAACATTTTGAAATGGGGTAAAAAATAGCTTAAAAACTGATGCCAGAGCTTTTCTTCTGTCTAATTTTCTCTCATTGTAGGTTAGTTTAGCCCGTAAAACGGATTACGTTGAGAGCAGAAGCCTATTAGCAGGTTGTAGTAGATTACACTGAGGAGGGGGGGGGCCTTACAGTAAGAGGGAGGCAGCCTTATAGGAAAATGTCGTAAGTCATTTCAAATGTAGGTCAAAAAACGAGTTAGCATAAAAAATAGCTTAAAAAGTGATGCTAGAGCTTTTTCTGTCCATTTTTTCTCTCATTGTAGGTTAGTTTAGTGCGTAAAAGGGCGTAAAATAAAAAGTAGGTCAAAGGGCAGGCCCAGGACCTACCATTTCACCTACTCCTATATATATATATATACATATATAATTATATACAGGTATATAATAGGTATATATAAGTATATAATTTTTTGATCGTGACCTTTGACCTTGACGTTGACCTTGACCTTGAAAATTTAACATTCGAATATCTCGACTTCTAATTGAGGCAAAGGGATAATTCAAACGCCATTTTACTCAGAAAAAAATGCTCTTTCATCCTACTTTCTTTATTTCCGGTCGGAGATTCCGAATCTGTAATCACTTTGCTCTAGCTCAATTAGTAGCCGAGATATATGCATTTGAAATTTCCAGGTTTTTATTATTTAAAAAAAAAAAAAATCAAATCGCAATATCTCCGTTCCTAATTGAGCTAGGAGGACGGTTGAAAGGTCGTTGGACTCGTGATCAAGTACTCTTTCCTACGAACTTAGTTTCATCGTTCTAGGACCAGCGGTTTCCTAGTTCTTTTATTTCTGATCGTAGACCCCCCTTTCGACCACTCATTTGAAAGCTCTTGAAAATCTTCGAGATGTGCAATATCATAAAGGTATCGTCGTTTGGATGTAGTGGAACGGAGAAACCCCACTCTCATAATCCTGGACGATCTTATGATGGTTGCTTAAGGCGAAGAGGGACAATTACGCACCAGGCATGCAGCAATGCTACTAAAAAGATCTCCGGCAGAAATGAAGAGTATGAATTTCTTCCCATGTGGCAAGTGGAAGCGGTTTCCTAAGTTGATTATTAAGCCTTATACGATTTTTGAAAAATATGATGAATTAGTATTTACCGAATCCCATGTATTCCTTATGGGACATCAACTTCAACTTCAAGTTACGGCTCATCAAATGGGAGTTTCGACTTTTCCTACTGCTATGACATAGTTCTACGTGTCCTTTTTCCGTCCATGTACTTTTCTACGTCATCGGATGTTTGATATTCCCGAGAGAACGAATAAAATAATGGTGCCATAAGCCTAGTGCATTTCTCTACGGCCATCCTGGCAGTGTTGCCAAACCTGATGTGCATAATAGAACTAAATTTCACCATTAATATAGCTAAAGAGTACTTTCAAGGAGCTAGATTAACGAAGGCTGCATAAAGTGCCTACTAGGGTAATTTTAGTTGTCAGAGGGGTGGGGGTGCTGCTATTACCGTTAGCTTTAAAGTGATGGCAATTTATTCTTTCTTAGTTTTCACCGCCTAGATTTGGCGGCATCACCCATCTCAATAATCCAATGATGTTAATATAAAATCGAAAATAAAGGGTTCCCGGGTAACAAAATTGTCATCGTCATCTTAGCCACAGCGCTATATATAAAAATACATGGGGAGGAAACAAAAGGTGGGTGACGCAGCCTATACGAATACCACGTCACTTGCAAAATGTACTCATGGCAAAGGTTGGTATTTTTGGGCCGGAGCCAGTGGTGGCATCATGGTGGGGCAGAGGGCGGGTGCCACAGTTCACAGTCAAACGAGTGCACGAAAGAGCCAGATTTGGCTCCAAAAGAGCGAAGTTGGCAACAGTGATCAGCAGCTGCCCCAGCGAGAAAGACCAAGGGGAAATTGTCCCTCCTCGCCTTAAGAAGAAAAAGTCGCCGACCTTTTCACAAAAGGCAGTCATCACAAAAACATTTCGGTGGTGTTTATAACAGAATCTTTTTCATCAAGGAAAAAATTGAAGGGACATTTCGATGAACGTGAAGCATTTCGTTATTTTTAAAAATCCACGAGATATGAACCAATTCACTGTCTTCGCACGACAACTTCATCCTCACCGCATGAAGGAACTCGAGAAACTATATATAGATGCTACCACGCAACCTTTCAGTTATTTGTATATTGATCTTTCACAGTCAACACCGGATCCTTTACGTTATCAGACAGACATTTTTAACCAGAATTACTCAACTGCATATCTTCCTCAGGAATGTTTAAAACATCGAGATGAGGAAAACGAAAAAGACACGTACCAAATCACGTTCTAACAGGAATATACATTCGACTTCTTTCAAGACACATTCCTCTTTCTTGCACGTGTTCAAAAATTCACCGACCAAAATCCGTAAATCATTATTGAAAAGTGCTCCAAAAAAGACGATTCGTTTCATCAGCGAATGCTGCCTGAACGTTTTAAAATGAAACGTGAAAATTAAACCGTCCACAAAACGCCGTCTGACACCTTACAAGGCGGTCTTACGCAATCTCGTGAAACCGAAAGTGAACATCGAAAAACGAAGAAAACTTCTTGTGCAGAAAGGAGGATTTCAACCTCCAACTTTGTTATCGGGCCTTCTCGGTACTCTCATTCCTCATTGAGAAATGACATCTTCCTACAAAAAGATGATCGTCCTTTCACCGGAACAGCTAGCACGTATTCGTGGTTCCGACTCGTCTGTAACTCAAAAATTATCCGTTCTGGATAACAAAATGATTGATATTCTAAAAATGAAAAATATAACAGACGATCAAAAATGGCGTCTTTACAGAAAAGAACTGGACGAGTATTTATGGCTGAGTCGAAAATCCAAAGAACCATTACAGATCCTTATTGTTCAAGATAACGACGGTTCTTCTACTATTTCGCCAGGATCGACGTACTTTCCTCCGAACCTGGCAGAGACATTACCCCGTAATACACGTCATCAGTTACAAAATATCATCGACGAGTACCAATCTACGGCACAACATTTGATAGACGAACGTCAGGAAAAGATACTTCCGGATCCGAAAACGTTGAACTTCTCATCGTCGCCAACGGAAAGCCCTGGACCGTCTCATCGACAGAAACAGAAAAAAAGAAGAAAGTGGCTGTCCGTGTTTCCAGAAAATCTACACCTTTTCTGAGAACACCTGACGCATACAAGCTGGTTCCTCTGAGAAAAAGCCGTAGACATATAACATTAAAAGTTGTTAGAGCTTAAGAATGAGCTTACTGCTTTCGTTCAAGCTAAATGGGATTTTCAGCTTTTTACAAAACCTGATTTGCTGTATAAAGCAGAAAAGAAAATAACATTTTACAAACTTTTATTTCTGAAGTTCTAATTAACATTAAACAATTATGAAGGAGGTCCTTGGTAAGTCTCCTTCACTTGATTTATACTGAAAGGCTCAGATACAGGAATTTACGGAGAGTGCCCCGATTGTATCGGTGAAGATTCAAAAATGTAACCATACTTAAAAACTTACACAAGATAGAAGCTAATATAACACATTGAAAAATATTACTCACGGTTGTATAGTTCAGCGCTGTACTTTTAACGCTGTAATGATCGACGCTAAAGAGGCCATATATTTGGAAGCTCTCAACACTTAAAGAAGAATCACTATCAAAATCACTGAGGACTTATATTCTTCAACTTCTGGTTGGCACTTCCACTTCATTCCTATTGTGTGTATCCTTAAAATGTTGCGGTAGAAGCCACATCTCGCCGATTCATCACACAACAAGTCTTTTCGTCTTTCAAACTACGAGTTCACTATTCGTATTCTCTTTTGGGCTCGAATTATCCATGCACTTTTGTGTACCGCGGTGACGAAATCTAAAAATGTCAACAGCTCGAACGACTGCAAACTTTTCGCGTTTTTCCAGCAACGCACGCGCGGACATTAACTACAAAAACCAGACGCTGTAACTCTCTTTTGCCGACTGTTGCAACAAAACACGCGCCCGAAATTCACGAGCACTTATTTTCCATTGTCTTTGGGACTCAGTCTATTATTTTAGAGGGGAGTGAAGTCTCTTTTATAAAAGCCAACTCTCGCCGATAAGTTCTACAACAATCGGTTATAGACAGAGAGATCAGTCATGGGAGTCCCTAAGTTAAAACACGATAAAATTCTCACCAAAATATATTACGATACCCGACACCGTGCTTCATTCTCATCTGTAGATCGTTTATGGAACGCGGTACGGGATAAAAATATATCCCGCAATACGGTGAAAAAATGGCTGATGCACCAGGAAACGTACACTCTCCACAAACCTTCGAGGAAAAGGTTCCCTCGAAATCATTACAATGTGTGGAACATAGACATGCTTTGGGAAGCTGATCTTAACGACATGACATCGATACAAAATCATAACGACGGATACAGATATCTTCTGACAGTGATCGATGTATTCTCAATTATGCCTTTGCATTACCGCTAAAAAATAAAACAAACGCTTCGGTAACCGAAGCTTTCAAACTATTTTCGGACAAAGCAGACGAAAACCTGTCACACTACACACCGACCAAGGAACGGAATTTACAAATTCTACATTCCAGAAATTTAAAAAAAATGAACATGTACAATTTTCGACTGCAAAAAATTATCTTGTGAAAGCAAGTGTAGTGGAACGTTTCAACGGAACATTTAAAGAACGGATGTGGAAATATTTCACCTCAAATCCAACAAGACGTCATGTAGGTATTTTACTGCAACTTCTCGAAGGTTACAATACAGCAACCCACAGTTCCGTAGGAATGGCCCCTCGAGATGTCAACGAAACAAACGTTTACAGTGTGTGGAAACGTCTCAACAAACCTGACAAACATGTTTCACAACCGTCTTCAGATCTGAATGTTGGTGATATTGTACGAATCTCTGTCGTCAAATGACATTTCGAGAAGGGACACGAACAATCGTGGTCACGAGAACTTTTCAAAACCCATTCCCTTGTTCAGTGAACACCTGTACCTGTTTACACATTAGACGATTTAAATGAAGAACCTGTAAAAGTTACATTTTACAAACATGAACTGCAAAAGTTTATTCGGATCCTGACGAAGAGTATAAAATTGATAAGATTTTGAACATCCGGGGAAAAGGTAAAAATTTGTAATACCTGGTTCGCTGGCTCGGATATCCACCTAGTTTCGATTCGTGGATCAAGGCATCTTCCGTAAAACAGTTATCAGAAAAATAATTTCCAAAACATATTTATATCAAAATATATCGTCACCACGATCCAGTGAATTCTTTGTGTTCGGCGAGAATGGACGATAATTTCTATGTTTACCTTCCGTCATCCGCATCGGAGAATTATTTTCCGAAAAACACGCTGACCCATTTCAACGTAAAACTTGCAAAACGGATCGATCTGTCTCCAGAATTGTGGAAGTCGATTAGCAGAACTGCATTATTCAACTCTATACGACAATGTTTTGGAAACGGATTCTGGAACGGTAACCTTTCCTGTTCGGACGTATGCAAGTGCTGAGGACCTGATCTCTTCCATCGAAGAATCCCTCCCCAACGACCTGGAAATACGGAGAACCGTTCTCGAGAAATTCTGGCATTTTTTGTTGGAACCGCAATGAGACTCGTCGGGATTTTCTGTTTCTACAGATAATACACTCTATATTAACGAACAACCATTCTATTTTCCCGCAGCAACATATACAATAGAGGATTTGATTCATTTTCTGAAAACAAACCCTGCTAACGTCGCTGTTCCTACTCATCTCAGGCTTTTTCTTTAAAGAGGCTGTGTACAAACATCTGTCCGTGATATGGGTTCCAAAACCTGAATCTAACAATGCCCCAACAAATACTGTTACACCCATAGACGAGACTGATGACTATGCTAAATTTCGATATGACATATTGAAATCTATTTATTCTACGCACGCAGTGTCCAATAACGTCGTGGATAAAAACCCCTATATATTCATTTACTCCGATCTAGTGAAACCGCAATTGGTCGGAGGAGAAATGCTACGTCTTCTACGACTTACCCGAAAACTGTATTCGGAAACAGATTCATCTTGCACAGTACCCGTAGCCCATCATACTTTCAACCCGATTCATTACGTTTCTCTGGATAAAGGTTCTTTCGAAACAATAGAAATTGCGATGTACGATAGAAGAGGAAATCTCCTGCCTTTGAGAAACGGCTCCGTACCCAAAATTGCTGTTGTACATTTTCGTAGAAAAGCAAAGTCCTTTTAAAAAACAGTAGACCTTTATTTTTCTGTCTATGCCGAAAAGCGGATGAATCACCATGAATTCGCAGACCGAATATTACAGTAATCAAATCCGTGGGGGAATTGGACCCATCTACTGTTCAACTAGAATTCAGAAAGTGAGAGGATTTTGGTCACTTTTCGCAGGACTCTTTAGAATGGTGAAACCTCTACTCTGGAGCGGTGCAAAAGCAATCGGAAAAGAAGATTTTAAAACAGGCGCTAGCATTATCACCGACATTGCAACAAGCCAACAAACTCCGAGAACTATCGTTCGTCAACGTGTACGTGAAGCGGGTGAAAATCTTCAAAGTAAAGCACAACGCAAAATCGACTCTCTGGTAGGTTCCGGTATAGGAACAAGACCTGCAACAAAAATTGCTCAGTTGATGTTAAACGTTCGCCCACCCGTATTAGAACATCTGCGATCCGTAAAAAAGCGCATCCAAAAAGCGGAGAAAAACATCCACAAAATCTAGGACAACACGCAAATGAAAAATCAAACAGAAGGCAGCAGGAAAATATATTATTTATATATATTATTACAAAGCACGCCATGTTACAACCTAGGATTTCATTCAAGCATTTCCACCGGGTGTCAGTAAAGATGGATATATCCTACACCGTTTTCATCAGATCTTCAAATGTCTACCGCATTCCAAGTGTCCCAGAGGGGAACAAGCGTGTTGCTCTATCCATGCGATCCGTTGTCGCGTCATAAAAATAGGTATATAAAATGTGATCCGTCGTACCTTTCTCTCAGTGTCATCGAGACAGCTCTAGTGAAAACATCATGGAACCTGCTGTGGCTTGTACAATGGAAAAACACGACAAACTTGTGAAACGTATGACCCATCAGGATGATGCTTCCAAACGTAAAACACGCAAACGTGTGCAAGCCATCAAAATCGAAACTGTCACTATCAAGAACGAAACGGCGGACGAGGGAATGGATGTGACTACAGACTGTGATTTCATAAAAAGACATAGGGAAATAGGCTTTTCCACAGATACAATCGGATGTCCTGAACTACACAACGTAGAGGCATGTTTCGATCTCTATCTTGCAAACACATATTTTCTGAACAATGACAGAAACAAGTAAGTAGCCATAGGATTCGAAAAGCAATCCAATTTCAATTTAGTGTGGGAGTTTTCGCAACAGGGGAGATCGCCCGTACGCATCGATTCTAAACAGATTAGAGAACTGTGTGTTTCGAAATCTGACTTACTAAATTACGTCGACACTGGTCGACGATTCAATTATTTGGCTACTGGAAATATCACCGTTAGTGATGTAAAGTTTTTCGGGAAACGTTGTATCAACATCATTCACCGAATGCTTTTATTTTCACAGATTCTAAACTACACTTATTTTTGTGTAACCTTTTTAGACCTTTGCAAAAATTAATGAACGAACGCTATCATAAATTGCAACCCGAAATGAATACTTTTGTATATTGTATCAAAAAGAATTTGGTTACAGAATAAAAAGATGTACCCGCTTTTGTGAACTATTTTTACGTTCTCTGGTACAACGAATTAATGATTGAAATATATCTTCAGAACAATCTTGGTCACACATTGACATTGTAAATAAGTTCTGTTACTTTAGTGTATCTGATGTTGTAAATAGCCATTGTAAATGAACCAATGTTCTTCAACCGCTGTTATCTTGTATTGTACATCAACCGCTGTTATTTTATGTATTGTAATATAACCCTTCAGGTAATGTAAACCTCTCATATTCAATTGTAAATACAACATCTGTGTTATTCTATGTATTGTAAACCTATATCCATATTATAGATTGTAAATAAAACATTTGTATATTTTAAAAAACTCTTTTATTTATTGTACTTATTACAATAGAAACTGTACATCTTCCAGATATTTTCAACTGGAGAGGTTTTTTTTACATTTTCACATTTGCTATGTTCTTTGCATCTTCCTGAAGTGTTTTTCACACTATTCAATTTTGGACATTCAAGTTCTTCGATGTTACGTACGGATATTTTACCCATACGTTTTTCTCCAAGTAATTTTTCAAACCATTTCACTTTCTCCATACCTTTGAAGTACACTATTTGATTCACAAGCACAGCATATAACAAATCTCCTAATTTCTCATACGGTAGCCACCCATCTCCCCAGTTGAGACCGTGTTTGTTGGCACGGAGCCAGTAATTCACTCGGCGATACTTTTCACTCAAGACGTGTAATCCATGTGGAGATTTCGCTTAACAGTCAAATGCATTGTCGAAAGGAAATTTTGAAATTCCGACTTCTTTCCACACAAATTTTCCTCCTGCTCGTCGAAGACCTTGAATGTCCAAAAAACAGACATTCATTTTGTTCATCAGGTGAAAACAGTCAACGTATCTTCAATACTACCCCGGCATACGGCACACTTGTCCAATTGGGAAGCACAGGATCCGCAGCAAACAAAATGTCGACACGGTTGAATTACAACACTGCTAGGATTCTCAAAACATATTTTGCACACTGTCACAGAATCCACACTAGGTTTATCGGACGTTTTCTCAGGAGTCTCTATACTGTCGCAATACTTGCAGCTCTTGGAGTTACGATGTAACGCTGCAACACTCTGTATAAAAGGACACTGGGGTACCAACATGTAATGTCCTAGAATCGGACAATCTTTAGATGTCCAATCGCAAAGTCCATACGAACAATGAAAACATAATACTCTGTCCCTAAAGCCTGAATAGTAAAATCCTGCAGTCACTAATTCTTCCGGAGTCTGACGTAATCCTATAGGCCACTTTCTGTATGTTCTGTATCTCGAATTCACTGATAAGTAGTTGATAACATACGGCTCGGCGCGAGTCCAGCAGACGTGGTAAGTAAACACTCTCATATATCATAAAAGGTAAAGTAATCGGATACTGTAGGTGATGGCGTTCAAGGTATCGGCGATAAAGGAACTGCCAGAGGATCGTCGAGGAACAGACGTCTGCGGACGCCAAAACCTTCTGGAGGAACCACAGGGAAACAGGGATGTCCTTCTAATTTACGTAACGAAGGACGATCACAGCCAGAACATCACAAGGAATTTCTGTCTGCCAGCAATGAAAGCCACTCTTTCACTCACTCCTTCAAAGCTTCACCGATCTTGTCCTCTTCCTTCCTGCGACGTACTTCCCCCATACACCAGTGATTTGGAAATCCTGTTCTCTCGTCCACTTTTCTTTTCCTCTCTTCTATCTACTTCAACGTCTCGCAGTGATGATGAACTCTTTTTCCTAATCCGTTGAACAGGTAACATCCACACCAGGGAGACTCAGCACCCGATGCAGGGTCGTTCGATCGTTGTCCAGATCACCGCAAGATCGAGCAAGTTCTAAGAACTCCTCGTAGCTAACGTCGTAGAAATTCACGCCATTATCAGATAGCCTTGTACCGCACACATCCATCCTCGCATGATACTATTCTCTTGTATCCCTTCGTTATACTTTTCTTTTCCTACGTCACGATTTCCGTTAAACATACTTCAAACAGTCACTCTAGAAGGTTAAAAATAAAACATGTTCGGGCATGTTTCTTTCAGACCACACCCAATTCCGGGAATTTCAAACTCATCAACGGTCGGCCGAGAAAAACACCTTTTCCCCAGAATGACTCATTAACCTAAAACATGTTCGGCCATCTTTCAGATCCCACCTAATTCCTGGAATTTCAAACTCTTCAACGGCCGCTCGAGAAAAACACCTCCTCCCAAGAATGACTCTTCAATGCCATCTCTCTTCAAACAACGGAAACACCCAAATTCCTAGAATTTCTGACTCATCAACGCCATCTGTTTTCAGACACCGGAAACACGTACTCCAATTCCGAGAAAAACAACCGTCACCGAAAAACGTCGCCTACTTTTCCTCCTCCCCAACCCAGAATTTCTGACTCATCAACGTCATCTGTTTTCAGACACCGGAAACACGTACCCCAACAACCAATCAAGACACTCCACACAAAATAAGCCCCGCCCATTTTATGACGTCACACCAATCAACATACGCCTTACAAAATAAGCCACGCTCATTTCATGACGTCACAAAAATACAAAAACTATAGATCTTTGATCGATATTTTCCAAACAATTGATTTATCGACCCCAAGGAGGGTGCATTACTACTCCTATCCCTAAACCCCACGCGTCTAACAGATGGTTAATTTACACATTACTATGAATAAACCTGAATATTAACGTATTACTTTAAACCTTTATTTTTTATCATTATTATTATTATTATTATTAGCTATTATTATTTCTGAGACAGTGTGTTCGAACCCACCAATGAAATATATTTCTGGATACGTGCTTGTAATTGTGGAAACAATTTGATTTGATATTTCATTTTAGGTGTTTAATTGTATGATCGTTCGGGAGATCATTTACATTATTTTTCATTTTTCCTACATGTAATTGACGTACCTGCGTATACCAAAGTTAGTTATTGCACAATGATGAGTACACCTATTTTGGAGAAAATGGAATGAAATGTCTATTTGTATACATACGCATTTATAATACAACCTAAGTGGGGATAGCTAGGCATTAATCTTACGTAGTAAGTCGTTTGTTGCAAACCATAGTAGTAGTTCATAGATATTTCCCATTATTTGTATTTTTTTGTATTTCCCATGTCAACTCAGAATCTCTAACGGATAGTAAGGTTAATATTAGGACTTAGCCGAAATCGATGCCGATATATAGATATTGATCCTTATCTGTGATATCGGTATTGGAAATTATCGGTTGGAATTTATTTATAAAAATTGGTACAGAATATAAAGAAACTTATGCAGAATTCAGTAGTGGGATTGATGCTATTATAAGGACACTTATAGCGTAGAAAAGAAGAGGTTATTTGATTGAACAACCCGATTTGGCTACACTTAAAACAATGTCAAGAGGGGCATATGCCCCAATTCTTCAAGTGTGATATGCTTTTAATCCCAAGAATTCTGAATTCTAGTGTAGAAAAGAAGAAGCCTCAACAGACAGATTTGCCTACACTTAAAACTATGCCAAGTTCCCATATCATCTTATTGTTTACAGTGTGTTTTTCTGTCAAAATCCCAGGAATCTTGAATTCTAGTGTAGAAATGATGAGCCCCCCCTCAGAATGATTCCGCCATGTATACATTGATATAAAGCTCATAGCTCCTGGGTTCTGAGACCCAGTAGAGTGTGGTGCATAGCCCCATGTTTTTTATTGCCTTGTAATCAAGAGGCTTCTGGGTTTGAGTCCTGATAAAATGTGAAGCCTCCCCTGATTGCAAAGTGTTAATATTGTTGCCTTGTAAACAAGAGGCTCGGGTTTGAGTCCTGATAAAATGTGTAAGATTGAAATACATGTGGCAAAATAATATCTCCACACGTGAGATTTTGAGAATAATTACTGCTAGTTGATATACAACTGATAGCTCCCAGATCTGAAACCTGGTAAAGTGTGTTGTACAACAGCATAATAGAGCAAAATTATTTTATATTGGGGATCACCAGAGCCTAGTTATTGCTGTTGTCTGGGTATAAAAGCACCAGCTCAGCCACTAACTGCTGTTATAATTGTTTTGGCATAGTTCTGTTTTTTTGGACCAAGAAATTTTATATAAATAAACAATAAAAATGCCAAATCAAAAATATTGCAATCAGTGTAATAAAAATATATCTAGTTCTAATTGGTCTAGGCACCGGCATATTTGTGACTCTAAGAAATGCAGAAAGGCCACAAAGATGTGTCCAAGATGCCATAAAATATTAAGCAAGGCATATTAGAAATGGCACAAGTGTACTTGTTATGTACAGTCATCAACATTGCCCTCACAACCATCTACATCTGGTCTGAAAAGGAAGCATGAAGCACCTGTTAATGCTAGAGCAGCAAAACAGCCACGCTATGCACTACCTATCCATAGCAGTTTTAATGGGCAATTTAGGGATTACCGGTTTGTATCAGAGCAAAAATGTGGTATTAAGAATTTTTTGAACAGTGTAAATCCTGATGTGCAGGCAATTCTAAATGCACAAAATGGCTCTTATAAGCTGTCTCTCAAATTGTTTACACAATATAAGAAGCCAAATGGCACAAAATTTACACAGCCCCACATAACAGAAACTGTACCGGTATATTCAAATGCAAATTTAGCCAAAATAAAAAGCAGTTTGATAGATCAATTGAATATTAAACATTATGAATTTGCTGGAAAAGAGTCAGGATGGAGCCTATGCGGATC
This sequence comes from Lepisma saccharinum, assembly GCF_977018435.1. Lineage (NCBI taxonomy): Eukaryota > Metazoa > Arthropoda > Insecta > Zygentoma > Lepismatidae > Lepisma > Lepisma saccharinum. The sequence continues at coordinate 59,689,461 of NC_139237.1, forward strand.
TCCACACAAGTTATATGTTAATATTTCTGAATTCAGAACATTACAATGTTCTACATATCTGCTATTACCTGCCAATATTAAAAACAAAAGAGCCGTGGTCAATATTGAAAATAATGATGAGAAATGCTTTTTGTGGTGTATTTTAGCTGCTTTGTTTCCAGTTTTAAGGCATCCTGAGAGAATAAGTTATTATAAACAATATGAACACATTTTTAATGAAGCAATGAAGGGCTTAGAATATCCAATGTCTGTTCAGAATATTGATAAATTTGAAAAAAAAAGGCCAGGGATATCAATGGTAAACAATTATCTATTAATGTATTTATTTGTTCCACTGGTCGTGGTAATTGCTTGATAGCACCTCTCAGAATCAGTACACTTGATGATGATTCTGCTGTTCCGATTGATCTGCTCTTAATTGAAGGGTATGGCACATATCATTACACTCTGATACACAGTCTTGAAGCTTTAGTCAGAAAACAACAAGGCAAATCCAATAGAATATTCAAGTTGTGCCAAAGATGTTTAACTGTATTTGATGGTCAAAAAATGGTGAATGGGGTTCGTGAAAAAAATGCAGAAATTGCTAAAAACAAGTTAATTGAGCATCTGAAATACTGTGGCAACCATAAACCTGTTCATATGGTGATGCCAATGCCAAGTGAAAATGTCAAATTCAAAAAGTTTGAAGCCTTGTTGGAACACCCAGCATATATAGTCTGTGATTTTGAATCAAATCTCAAACCTCTTGCATCCTGTAGCCCAGACCCTGAGGAATCTTCAATTACATCATATCAATTACATGAACCTTCTAGTTTTTATTATGTGATTGTACAGGATGGTGTTGTTAGTAAAGAATATTTACACATGGGACCAGATGCCGTCAAAGAATTTGCACGTAGAATAGAAAGTGAGTGCCGTGACATAGCATCTAAAGTCTTATTAAAATCAAAACCCATGTTGCCTTTAACAGAGAAACAGATTGAAGATTTCAACAATGCAGAATTTTCTGAATTCTGAATTTTCAGATACAAATATCAAGGTACATCACCATTCCCATACAGATGGTAAATTCTTAATGGCCCTGTGTAATAGCTGTAATATTAAGATCCAGAGACCAAAATTTGTCCCTATATTTTGCCATGGTGCATCCAATTATGATTTTCATCATTTGATCAGGTACGAGGGGTTTGACAAGGAGAATTTAAATATTTTAGCTGAAAATTATGAAAAATATATAGCTATTAGCAAAATAATTAAAGTTAATGGTGTTCCTATTCACTTAAGATTTCTTGATTCATACAGAATTCTGTCCGCTAGCCTGGCTACACTGGCCACTCAATTATCTGATGAACAATTCAAAATCACATGTGCTTTGTTTCCAAATCAGGACCTGAAATTAATTAGGCGGAAGGGTGTATATCCATATGACTATGTTACAGGTTTTTCTAAATTTAATGAGTGTGCTCTGCCACCACAACAAGAGTTTTACAGCAAAATCAGAGGATCTGGAATCACTGATGAAGATTATCACCATGCCCAGTTGATGTGGAACAATTTAAAATGCCAGACATTTGGTGATTATCACAATGCATATTTGAAACTTGATGTCACTCTCTTAGCTGATATACTGCAGGCATTCAGAAAATCTTCCATGCAAAATTATAAGCTGGATCCAATGTATTTTTACAGTGCGCCAGGCCTAGCATGGTCTGCAATGTTTTTAAACACTAAAATGCAATTGGATCTGATCCAGGATCAGGATATGTATTTGTTTATGGAACAATGTATAAGAGGGGGCATGGTGCAATGTTCTCAGAGATATGCCAGAGCAAATAATAAATATATTCCCAATTATGATCCAGCACTGCCATCAAATTATATACTGTATGTAGATGCCAACAGCCTCTATGGTTATGCTATGATGGATAAACTGCTATATGCAGGGCTTGAGTGGGTTGAAGATTTCAATATTGAAGATCTTAAGGATTTTGATGACAGTGACTATGGCCTCTTCTTAGAGGTTGATCTGACAATTCCTGATGATTTACACAACACATTTTCTGATCTGCCCCCAATTCCCGAGGTTCAGTGCTCACCTGGCTCTAAACAGAAGAAATTGATGATGACTCTAGAGCCAAAACAGGGTTATGTCATATATTACAAAAACCTCCAGTTCCTGATGCATCATGGTGTTCAAGTGACCAAAATTGGAAAAGTTTTGAGGTTCAGGCACTCAAGATGGTTGAAGCCATATATTGATACAAACACAGAGCTTCGAACATCTGCAATGAGCCAATTTGATAAATCTTTGTTTAAATTGATGGTAAATTCAGTGTATGGCAAAACCATAGAAAATGTCAGAAAACATACTGATGTTAAAATAATTACTGACCCCAGCCTGAGCAAAAAAATTGATTGCAAAGCAATTATATTCAATTATAGAAGAATTTATGATGAAAATAAGGCACTCTTCAACATGAAAAAAACAAAAATTAAGTTTGATAAGCCTATTTATGTAGGGGCTGTGATATTGGAATTGGCCAAATTACATATGTTAAAATTGTATTATAATGTGTTGAAGCCTTTTTATAAGGATCGTGTAAAACTGATGTACATGGACACAGATAGTTTTGTTCTTGATATTCAGACAGAAGATGTTTATCAAGATATGTCCCAGCCTGAATTGTTTAAATACTTTGATAGCAGTGAACATACAAGAATTCAACCCCACAACAAAAAGGTGCCTGGCAAGTTAAAAGATGAGACACTTGGAGATGTTATTGTGGCATTTGCTGGGTTAAGGGCCAAGATGTACAGCTTTGAAACATGTAGTGGTGCTGTTGCCAAAAAGGCCAAGGGCATTGGCAGAGTAACTGTTGACAAAGAGCTTGAATTTAAAGATTATGAAAATTGTCTCAAATCATGTAGCACAATCAGAACATCAGAATGCAGAATTCAGAGTATAGATCACTTATTGACTACAAATATTGTAAGAAAAGTGGCTCTGGACCCACATGATGATAAGAGATGCATTTTGTCATGTGGCATACATACTCTACCATGGGGTCATTGTGATTTGAGAAGTGGCAATCAATGCCCAATCACAGAGCATGATTTGAAATAAATAAACATGCCTATGAACTTATTTGGGTTCAAAAGACAGGCTATTATGGACCTGCCGACACCACAACCCTCTTCTGATATAATATCTAAACTAAGTGCTTTGTTAATTATTCATCTGAACAGCATACTTACAGATGTTGATGATGAAACAGGTAAAACATTGTACATATTTAACAATAATTTAAACCACTACCAATTACCTGTAGGTGGTCAATTACAATTTATTACAACCCCCGAGGGTGATGTTAAAATTTGAGTAGGGAGAAATATTTACAGAATTAAGCACTCAAACATGATTTCTGGCACTGTATATACTGTTTCTGCTGGTGACTGCTTATATATTGAAGTCCCAGGATCCTATGACAAGCTTATACCTTTTTTTATAGAATTAAGAATCAGATACTCTATAATAAATAACCACTAAATCAAAATGCCTAATGATATATTTGGCAATACAAGGCATGAAGATCACAGTGATGAGATTCTTATGCTTGATGTCAGAGTCAAGAAATTAAGAAGTGATTTACAAGCTTTACAAACCACACTCAATGCCAGTCTTCAATTAGAAATTACAAATTTACAATCACAATGCATGGACCCTCTTCTTAAAATTGATTCTGAACTCAAAATATACTGATTTGGCCACATTGGATAATTTTCAAAGTTTAGACGAAGCTGTAGCAGCTCTTCAAGCCAAATTTAAGACCCAGGCTAACAACTCTGAGCAATTGAAACAACAATTGGAAGAACAGATTAATAATGTCCAGGCACAGCTCCAAACAATTGTCAAAAGCATAAAATCACAAGAAGATTTCGATCTAGTGATTTCCATTCTAAAGGAACAGATTCAATCACTGGAGATACCTAATCTGGACCCTCTGAACAATGCCATAGCCGTGGTTAAAGAAAAAATTGAGACACTTGAAAATTTTATGAACAACTTGCCATCTTCTGATGCTTTGAGTGCAATAACTCGGAGTGTTGCCAACATTAAGCTGCAACTTGAAACATATGAAGATTTTGGAAAAATTCAAAGTACCATAACCCATCTTGAGGGTACAATAGCAGCAGTGCAAAGTGATTTGACAAATGTACAAGAAACTCTATAATCCCGATTGCCTGGGATTGTAGATACCCTTGTCAGTGTCCAGCAACAAATCACAAAGATTGAAAACCTCAACACTGAATCTGAGCTATCTCATTTTCATCACTTGATCGATGATATCCAAACAAAGCTTGAAATTTTACAACAATCAACACCCACTCAGGCAGATATAGCCCTGCTCCAAGATGCTATGCGTGGTGTGGTTGATGCTTCTGAAATAAATGATGTGAAATTGGCACTTGAATCTTTGCAAAATACTGTATCAAATTTGCCTACATCACAGGAACTTAAAAATATAAAGAGGGCAGTGAATCGCATATTGAAATCAGAAGATATCAAGAATATCCAGACAGAGATCAAACAACTTACTCAGACAGTGACCACTCTTCCAACCAATCAACATATTAATGAACTGCATGCCCTGTTTGAGGATATCAGAAGACAGGTCCATGATCTTACTGCTCAAAATTCAAAATTGGCAGTTGTTGAAAATTTACAGCAAATTGTAGCCAATATCAAGCAACAGCTAGGGACCATGGAATCCAATCAAGCAAATGCTTTGTCTGTTTTTGCCACCCAGCTACAAGAAATTGTGCAACAATACAAGAAACTTGTTGTGGACATAAAAATCAAGCCAGGCCATGATGATGTTGTTAGGACTATCAATGAGCACCTTGAATCTGTAACAAGTAGATTGCTTACAGCAGAAAAAGAAATAACAGGCATAATCGAGAATCCTAAACATACAGTAATTCTTGAATTGTACAGTATCCCCAACAAAGAATATGATTCACCATTTACACCAGGTGGCAAAATATATATGCTGTCCCCTGCACAATTTTATTACCAGGTTTTTGTTGGGGGCACACTTAGACCAATCAAAATCAAATATTGGCTTCAACCACAGGCACACCACTACCCTACCTTATCAATAACAAATGCTGATAACAAAGCAAAAATCACCAGTGTAGAGTTAGAGGATTTTACAGACCCCAATACATTTGAAACAGCCTATGCTGAAGATGATGGCTCTCTGGAATTTAAAATACAAATAGGGGACAAATTATATTTAGAAAATCCTGTAGTATCAGCTGCTGAACACCCTATAGTTGCAATATTCTTGTTTACATATTATGTCTAGACAAATTATTGTTGATGAATTACACAGACAAGCCAGACATAATTATAAGAGACTGCCAGTAGTCACAAAAGGCATAGATGATTTATGGCAGAGCGACTTGATTGAGATGGAAAGTGGACAGCTGAAAAACTTAGACAAGATCAACAAGGGCTACAAATATCTACTCACTATCATAGATACATTTTCAAAATTTGCCTGGGCTGTGCCACTCAAATCCAAGACTGGAGCATGAGTTACAGAAGCCTTGAGGACAATCATCAATCAGAGTGGAAGATCACCGCGCTATTTGCAAACAGATAATGGCAAAGAATTTTATAATTCTGTGTTCCAACAATTTATTAAAAGCCAGTCAATACAACATTACTCGAGTTACAGTGATCTCAAGGCCTCAATTGTAGAGAGATTCAACAAAACCCTAAAAAATCATATGTATAAACAATTTACACTTCAAGGTAATTATAAATGGATTAATATTCTTCCAGAACTTCTACAAAAATATAACAACTCGGTCCATTCCACAATCAACATGAAACCCTCTGAAGTAACTTCATCTGATGAGCAAAAATGATCAGCACTGTTTATTATCCTAGATACCAGCCAACAACAAGAAAAGCCAAATACAGGGTGGGTGATCAAGTAAGAATCAGCAAATATAAGCACTTATTCAAAAGAGGCTTTACAAGAAACTGGGGCACTGAATTATTTACAGTGGTTCAAGTTAAACCTGGGACCCTTAACACATATATAATAAAAGACCACCGAGGAGAAATTCTCAAAGGCAGGTTCTATGAAGAAGAACTCAGCAAAACTAAACAGCCTGACACATATCTCATAGAAAAAATCATCCGCAGAAAAGGCAACAAGTTACTTGTCAAATGGCTAGGACTCCCAGAACACAGCTGGATCGATGCAAACAAAATAATAATATGAATACCTGGGATGTTATAAAAAGGCTTCCAGAACCTGAACAGCAGATTAAGAGAAATGGCAAGTTGCTACCTGATAATATTAGATGTCTTATTGTTGGGCCATCGGCTTGTGGTAAAACTACACTAATGATTGATAATTTTTTATTGGCACCCAACTGGTTAGACTGGAAAAACAGGCACTTGTATATCTTATCTAAGAGCTTGGAACAATTAAAATATCAGCAGCTGATGAAGCTATATGATGGACTGGATATTGCCACTTTTGAACCAGATGTTAAGCCACTCCATGACTGTCTCGATAATTCTGTTGTTGTGTTTGATGACATTATACTGGATAATCAAAACAAGGTTAGAAATTTCTTTACACAGGGCCGACACAAAAACATTGATTGCTTCTACCTGGCACAGACTTTTTCTAAAATACCGAAGCAACTGATCCGAGACAACAGCAATTTTAAATGTGTGTTTCATCAAGACCATACCAACCTCAAACACATACATGATGAATATGTAGGTGGGGACTTGAGCTACAATGATTTTTCTAAGTTTTGCAGTGGGTGCTGGAACCAGGACAGTTATGGGTTTGTCACAATTGATATGACAAGAAAACCCAATAGTGGTAAATATTGAAATAAAATCAACAATTTTCTAGACATTGAAACATAAATAAATAACCATGAAGAGTCCAATCATTGATGATCTTAAATTAAGAGATTATCTTGTAAAAAGATTTAAGGGATGGAAATCAGAGAACCGAGGTTTTTATGAGCAACACAAGCGCACAGAACAGCCTATTATTGATGCTATTGGTGAATTAGGTAAAAATATCAAAACTGTTACAGAGCAAAATCAAAATTTGATGACAGAGCTTGTACCTGTAGCTGCAAGAAACATATTAGATTATCCATTCACCCCACTTTCTAGTATTCATACACCTAGTCCTGTTGCTCCTAGAAGAATTGAAGCAACTCAGGATCCTATTGAATTGGGTCTTCTTGCTCAAAAATATTTAAGCACACCTAAAGACAACAAAGATGAGGTCTTTGGCTTATATACTGACACAGAGCGTGATGGTAGCATCATATATAGAATTGGCAATTTCAGAGTAACATTTATGGGAGATGTTCTGATTGTATATTCAGAATCTCATCTTGGAGAAAAAGGTGGTTTTGTTAAGTATCCCGGCACACCTGGGTTGTGGGAACTGATGACTAGGAAAAGGCCTGGCAGCTATACAGATCAAGATTATGAGCATTACAAAGAAATATTAATAAAATCAGATGCTCTATACCAGAACAATGATCCCACACAAAAAAGAGTCAAGTCTAGCAGTGGAGCAAAATACAACAATTTAATCAAGCCCATATGGTCACAGATCAAGACTGGCAGTGGAATCAAACAATACAACACCCTGCCCAAAGAATTTGTGTGGGTTGATGATGTCAGGAAACTTGTAGATAGGTTATTGGTGATAGCTGGGGAGGAAAATGCTGGCAACCATAATTTTTACAATGAAAAGGTTGGAATTATGGACATGATAAGCACAAAATTGTCTAATTTTATAGTGAATGACACTAAGGGGATTGGATATCTTATAAAAATTATTAATACTCTACCACCTAAATTTTGGAATATTTCTGAGGGTCGGGGGCTGGTTAATGACATTATAAACAAGCTGCCATTTGAACTACACATTCCAGGCTATCAGTATTGTGGTCCAGGCACAAAATTGGACCATAGATTAAACAGAGGGGACCCTGGTGTTAATCCCCTAGATGCTGCTTGTAGAGACCATGACATAGCATACAACACACATTCTGATCTTGACAAGAGACATGTTGCAGACAAGAAATTAGAAGAGGCTGCATTTGGTAGATTTGTAAGCAAAGATGCTTCTTTAAGTGAAAAAATAGCAGCATTTGGGACCACCATAGCTATGAATACCAAACAAAAATTGGGGTGGGGGTTGTGAATATGTATATAATAAACCTACAATGAAGGCCAAGGGTGTTATGTATCAAATACCTTATGCAGGTCTTAAATCTCTTGGGCCTATTAATAATCTTCTAACCAAAAAGCAGCGCAAGAAAAAAAATTCTTGTCTTGCCAAGGGCCATGGTATGAAATTGTTACTTAGTACTCCCCAATTAAAAAGATTACAGCAATCAAGAAAAAAATCACATGTGGGGGGGATTTATATTTAGCATCCCTGCCATCTTAGCTGCTCTCGGGGCTGTGGGGAGCTTGGCTGGGGGATCAGCTGCCATAGCAAAAACAGTAATAGATGCCAAGAAGAATAAGGCAGAATTAGATGAGCAGAGGCGCCATAACCTGGCCATGGAGAAACAAGGCAAAGGTGTTAAGAGAGCCATGAATAAGTTTAAAAAAAACAAGAGCCGCTTACAAACCAAGATATTGAAGCTTTAATCAAGCCACTGGGCATCAAACATTTTAGAGGTGTGTACATGTCTGATTCTTTACCAGAACAACCACTCAACAAAGAGTGTGGCATTGTTAATTTGGATAAGTACAAAAATCAGGGCACTCACTGGATCTGTTATCTTAAATATTTAAAAAATGAGGCATTTGTGTTTGATTCATTTGGAGGTATTCCACCTGAAAATTTAGTAAAATATCTAAAATCAGCTAATCTTTATTACAATAATGCCCGTGTTCAAAACTTCAAAGATGTTAATTGTGGACATTTGTGTTTATCTGTTCTTAGATATATGTCTCAAATAAATAAACCATCAATTGAAAATTTTCAAAAAGCCTTGTGGTATTTAAAACATCATGGGGGTATTCCATCTCACCAGCCAAAATTCAATATTGAAACTCAAATTACATGATGACATATTGTATCCCAAAACAATAGCTCTCAGAGCATTTTATGGCATGTAATTGATCCCTAATATTACACACCACAACAACACAATTGCAGTAGGGGATCAAAAAATTGTCATCACTCTAGGGCAATATAATCTATCTACTCTAAATGCTCAATTACCCAGAGGTATAGTATTAACTCAAAATTCTGTCACTCACAGAGTAGAGATTGCATCTGCTACAGAAACAGTGGATCTGGGTACTATAGGAGAGCTGTTAGGCTTTGAGAACAACACAAAACTTGAACCGGCCATTAAACACACTGCTATTAATATACCTAAATTCTTGGCCATAGAGACTCTGAATATTCACTGTAATGTGGCCGAGGGTATGATCACCAAATCAAATGGCATAGGCACTCACAAACAAACTGGCATCATTGCAACATTCAAACCTAACTCTGAATTTATGGAGCCCATCATCTACACTCCATCCCCAACATTATATTTTCCTGTGTGCCATAATAGAATAGATTATATTGAATTGATGGTCACTAATGAAAAAGAAGAATTAGTTGATTTTGCTGGAGCCACAACTGCTATCATAGAAATTAATATTTAAATAAAAATACATACAAAAAAAATTGAAAATATTGAGAGTTATGAGCTACAATCATTCCCTCCAAACAGGAGGACTTTTGCAAATTTAAATCAACCCAACACAGAAATTGAGGTTGATCTTGATGTAGGGGATGGCTTTATACACCCCCACAGAGCAGATCTATACATCAAATTTGATGTTGTAAAGCTCGATGGTACAGATTATCCGGCAAATTCAAATATAAGATTGGTAGACAATTTTGTGCCGCATCTGTTCTCTGAAATTGAGATCAGAAAGCATGGTGTTGTTATAAACAGAGTAGATTATCCGGGTATTACCTCCACAGCTTTGGCCACATTAAAATTATCCAAAACCGAGGCTTCTTACTACTAAATAGGTGGATTTGAGGCTGGTGATAAAATATTATCTAAAAGCCACACAGTGCTGTTCCCTATGCTCCTGTTGCCAGGATTCTTCTCAGATTACAAAGATATTATGTGGAAGGGTGGTTTAAGAATCACATTTAGAAGAGCTGCCAATGATAATAATGCTTTGATGAGGTACAGTACATTAAATTCCACTGGGGAAGCTCTGCCTAATACCCTACCTGATGAGGGTAAATGCATTATTCAGACTATGGAGCTAAGAATTCCAGTTGTTGAATATGAAGCCAGTTATGCTCTTAAATACAAAGCAGATATAATAAAAAATCCACAAATTCCTTTACAATTTTATACATATCAATGTGTACAGAAACCCGCCACTGGTACCTATTATGAGTTTGATGCTACAAATTCATTCTCCAGTATACAATATGACATGCCGGATTTTGTGGTGGTACTGTTTCAGACTGGAAGACACAATAAGCAGGAAAAAAATTCAAGTAAATTTGATAACTGCAACATCAAGAACATTTATCTTAAAAATGGCAGAAATGAGGTATTTCCTAGAGAAAATTATAATTTAGACATGTCCAAGGATGATTTCCTTAAATTATATGAAGCATTTACAGCATACAAAAGGGTCACTACTGGCAATACTGACATGTATTACACACCAGATGAATTCAAAGCACAGAGACCCATGTTTGTCATCAACACTTCAAAAAGAAAACAAGTTGTGGTTAATGACAGGACAAACATTAAAATTATCTGTGAATTCCACGATACTCTCCCCGATGACACCATATGTAGTGTTATTCTCATAGGTGAAAAATCATAAGTTTATGATGTAAGAAATGAGAGAGTCACAGAGCAATTCTAGAAGATTTCTGCATATTGTATTGTCTTAGTATTAGATATATGAGTTGAGGCTGGTGTCCAATTAAAATATTGAGCATATTCCAGGTAACATATTAACATAACAGCAACAAGTATTTAAGCATATATTACATTATATTATTGTGTAAGCAAAAGCTCTTATGAGCATTTTTGCCCTAGTTTTAAGTATAGTCAAAACAATAACAAGAGGGGCATATTTTTGACAAGTTTATGGACAACAAACTGAGAGATGTAGCTTTTACACACATGGGCAAATCTGTCTAAGAGGAGTTCTTCATTTCTACACTAGAATTCAAGATTCTTTAGATTTAAATATGTACACACATGGCCGATTGGGGTATATGCCCCTCTTGACATTGTTTTAAGTGTGGGCAAATCGGGGCATATGAACTCTTCTTTTCTACACTAGAATTCAGAATTCTTGGGATTAAAAGCATATCACACTTGAAGAATTGGGGCATATGCCCCTCTTGACATTGTTTTAAGTGTAGCCAAATCGGGTTGTTCAATCAAATAACCTCTTCTTTTCTACGCTATAAGTGTCCTTATAATAGCATCAATCCCACTACTGAATTCGAAGTTTCTTTATATTCTGTATTCATTTTGTGTGGAAAATTAGATTTTGTTATTACATAACCTCTATTTTAATATTCGGATGTAATTCTTGGATGCTTGTAGCAAAACTCTTAAATTACATCAGAATATTCAAATACAGGTTACATAATCACAAAATCTAATTTTGTGTGGAAAATTGTAATTATTAAAAGTTGTTCAAAATACTGATTAATAATAGTTTGTAAGTATTTCACTCTAATTAATTCTTGTATGCTTCTAATATTAATCAGTATTTTGAACAACTTTTAATTATTACAATATTCAAGCATCGGTATCGGTGAGTATCGATAAGAATATCGGCATCGATCTGGGTATCGGTTCGAAGTAGTATTACAGTGGCGAAGCTCCAATGTCAGGCCAGAAAGAGGAGAGCACGTTCGGTCCGATCCGTGAGACTTTTGACGAAAAGCCTCGCGGAAAAAGGCAGCTACAGCGTGAGCTCTGTGTAGGTGGAAGGGGAGGGGACGGCCGATTCGCTGGGTGAAAGCGGCTAGCCTCAGAACCAACCTGTTGTGCTTTCAGTCTTCTTGTGCAAAGTGCGTCGTTCACGCGCTGCAATGTTGAATTTTAATTTACTTCAAGTGCATGCGCACGTGTATTTGGGTGTGTGTCACATAGCGTATTTATGTTATAAAAATGGCTGATACTGAGAGAACATTGACGTCATTGTTTGAGGAATTAAAAGAGAAACCATTTTCAAGTTGCACTTATGAAACCAAATGTGCTTACAAAGATAGGCGATGGACACCACATTTAGATATTAAAATCGGTGTTCGGAAAGTTACTTTTATAAAGGTAACTACTTACAGTTACAGTTACTCATTTTAAAATGTAACTCAGTTACAGTTAACTGTATTTCAAAAGTAACTGTAAGCTACTTTTACAGTTACTTTCTGCTTAAATTCTTGCAAACAAATTACACAAATCGATCATTAATTGTAATAAAATATTTCGTGAAGACTAACATGTATTTTACTTACGTTACTGGTACATGATATAAGTATTCGTATATTTATATTTATTACAAAATAAAGTGCTCTCCTGTGCTTTGCGCGACGCCATGAAGGCGTATAGCGGGTGTGGAGTTAGAGCGCCACACTTTCTTGATCATGGCCGAAGGTGGGGTGATGTGATCAGCACCACGTCCCTGGCATCCTTTACCCCCCAGGGTTTCCTCCAGATACCCACTTTATACGACTCTTGGGGGGGATGGCACTGGAGCCGCTTGAACAGGTGGAAAAAATCTCGGTTCTCCCCCCACCGAGGATCGAACCCGGGATCTCTCGCATGGTAGTCAGGCACACAAACGACTTTTTTCTAAGGGATATCTCTATGCGGCAGTATCCACCGTTATTCACATTTTCTCAATTTTCACGTATGTCTATTTTCTGTTTTCTGTATTCTCATTGGAACAAACACAAACATCCATGTCCGATATGAACTAGAATCCGAGACCCCTGACATGTAGTGCGTTGTGCTAACCACTCCGCCACGGACGTTGGCCTGAGCTACTGCGACTTAAACATTTGTATTTATTATCATTGTTGTTCTTAAGAAATGTCCATTGGAAAGGGGGGTGGGGTTAGAAACTGTATAGAAAGAGAGAGAGATATATCACTCACGTAGAATATATTCTAAGAAGGGAGGTTTGTTTCGCATAAAGGGAGTGTCCGAGAGAAAAAATTGTTGTACAATTTCAAGTGCTTATGAACCAGAAAATGATAAAAATGATAATGTGGTAGACTATAATTGTGCTTTATCAATGAAGGTGAAAATGGCATTTTAAACTTACCCCTTCAGTTCTCTCTAAGATGATTACATAAACAAGCGAGAATGATCGTTAAGGTCTTCCTGATTCTTTCGTTTGCCACTTGAGTCTTGTAATTCACAGTTGTATCAATAATAATGGTGAGATCTGTCGTAGCTGTTATCTCAAGAAAATGGGTTCTCATTTAAATCTCAAACGAATAGCACTTAACAAAATATATTACTTTTTCAAAATGTCCAGAAATGCTGAATAATCATAAATAAGCTAATTTTAATCGGAAATATTTTTACTTCCATTTTTAAATTACATTGTTTTCTATTCATATGCACACTTGCTCTCTTCTTCAATTTCGTTCTTATTACCAGTATCGTTGAATTCTTTTGTAAAAACACTGCAATATTGCAGTACGTCCCTCTTCAGCTTAATCCAATATTGTAGCAAAGAAAAACTATCGGATGCTGCTTACAGAAGTGGAAAGTAATAAGATATCAGAGGAACAAACTACAGAAAAAAGAGACACTTCACAGCACACAACTGACCATTGCAAACTGTCAGCAATAGGAAGGAATTCTCATCCTAGAGACTTACCTTCCCGCTTCTGGGAAATCCACCCCTCTTCCGAGGTGTGTATACCGCTTTGGAATTCAGGTCTACCAAACGAAAGATGAAACATACGAAACCTTGAAATTCCTGACACCTGACTGGAGCTACCGACTGACCACCCCCAGGAGACAAATTTAGTACAACAACTTTCTCGTTTCCTCTTCATCTATTGTTTGGAAGAATTAATGTATCAAAAGATGAGCTTTTATATCACAGCACAAACTAAATTCCGGCTCACTTTGAGTCCTAAATCGCAAATAATTTATGACACTTACATAGCAATTTAAGTGTCGCAAAGTAACTGTAAAAGTAATTGTTAAAACGTTACTTCTATCGTAAATAAGTAACTCAGTTACAGTTACTCACTTTTAAAAGTAACCGTTACTTGTAACAAGTTACTTCCAAACACTGATTAAAGTAGCAGATGGAGGAAGACAAAATAGAAAGTTTCAGTTTTCATGGTATAAGAAATATCCTTGGCTAACAGGGTGCTCTAATACAAGTAAGTTATATTGTTATACCTGTATTCTGTGTGGGGGTGAAAAAGAATGGTTATCATCTTCTTACGGGGTCTGTGTAACAAAAAATTTTGATAGAAAGGCTGAGAAACATCAAAGTTAAAAAAAGCATCTTCTTTGGGGGATATAAACTAAATTTTCCTGTGATGAAATTAAATAATCTTCTGTCTACATATCCATTTTTCAACAAAGAACTATTAAAATATGAATTAAGGAATATCTATGCTGATGAAGAAGAGCATTTACCTCCTGCAGACCTTCTAAAATTCATAGTTAGCAATAATCTTCAAACAATCTACAAAGAAGTAACACAACTTATCAAGTTGGTCTTGACATTCCCTGTTACAACAGCACCCTCGAGAGAGTAAAAAATTATCTCCGTAATTCAATGAAAAATAAAATATTAAGTTCTCTCAGTACAATAGCCATCGAAAAACCTGGTTAAAGAACTTTCTATTGATCAAGGCTTCAAGGAAAGAGTAATTGATACTTTTGCGACCAACAAGAATCAACGCATGGACCTGCTGTATAAAAAAATGTAAGGTAAGCAGATTTTTCAGCCTACCCAGTATTTACGCCTTAGCTTCGCCACTGTACTATTAGATCAACTCTAGAATATATTTGTTACAAAATTAAACCTTGTCGAAATCACGTCGCTGGTATTTAGACGTACAGTCATGGAAAAAAGTTCTTCCCCATAAGGCTTTAATAGGAGCAAGTAATGCAGGAGGGTAGGCAACACATATTGCACCCTTCGATGTTCGGGTGATTTTGCCTGTCTTAACACCGAGAAATGTGTTCCACGCGAAGGTCAACATGACAGGAAAGCAAAGAGGGTCACGTGACTATTGGTTACGTGGAGTGTTGTGCTTCTCCACGTCCCCAGTTCTTGATCCACATTGCAGAGAAAGTAGAGCTGCATGCAATATATGAAAATAGGTTGTTTTCAACTACACGCTTAATTATGATTTTCCCAATTGTAAATCTATCAGACGTGTCTCCCGATTTAGTCGGGACAGTCTTTTACTTTGAATTCCTGTTTGTCATAGGCGTAACTTGACGGGAGCAGAAAGGGCATTTGTAACCCCCCCCCCCAAATCAGGTTTCTTAAAGCTGCTAAAACAGGAATTAAATACTATGATTTGACGCGTCCAAAAAAAGTATTATATTGAAAGATTTTTCCCAAATACGTAGATAGCAATTTAATACTTTGAAAGTGTATCAGATTTGTTTATTGTCACAACTTAGTGTGGCACAGGTCTACTACAAAAGTGGAATTTCGTAACAGAAATATGAACCCACTCCTTTTATTTCGTAGCCGATTTCATCTTGAAACTGAAATTAAGAATATTAGTTAACAATGTCATTGGTAAACAATAAAAAAATGTGTTAGACCCAATTCTTTAATACCTTATCATAATCTTTATCGCAAGTTTAAATTTTGTTGTAAGTCCACTTTATGCAAAAAAAAAAGGTAAAGTTCTCACCTGTGCTTGGCGCTACGCCATGAAGGCGTATAGGGGGTGTGGGGGTAACGCCCCACACTTTCTTGATTCGTTCGTGAGTGAGGGTGATGTGATCAGCATCATGCCCCTGACCGCCTTTACCCCCAGGGTTTCCCCCAGGTACCCATGTCATTCGACGCTGGGTGGGCGCTGGGGCCGCTTCCAACGTTAGAAAAGTTCCCGGGCTTGAACCGGCCGGGAATCGAACCCGGGGCCTATAGCATGGTAGTCAGACGCGTTACCGACTGAGTCACCGGCACAGATAGACTAATCTGAAGTGCATACAGTTTAAAGTGGGATCCGAACCACTATGTGCGATCACCTGGTATCGTACCCCAGACCCCTTGATTACAAGGCCTTACCACTACGCCATCAGTGAGGCGCACACATTCTTTGTATTTCGACCTTTTTAAACCTATATGTATCATATAAGAGGTTGTTTAACGTTGCTATGCCTCTATGGATTATATTTAGCCAGTATTCGAGCACATAGCGTCAGGTTTCATAGAATAAAAGCTTCTCTTCCATGTTTATGGTTTCCTGTCTGCAGTAGAAAAACTGGCAGGTTCCCATAGCTTTTCTTTCAATAGTCTTCCAATGGTTGCATATCATATCACTCAAATTTGATTCATTCGTTTCGAACACAATCCCCGATGGCGCAGTGGGATCGTGGGCGCCTTGTAATTAAGGGATCCTGGGTTCGATACTCGGTGGAGGAACATAGTAGTTCGGATCCCCCTTTAAACTATAGGTCCATTCACGATTAGCCTAACAGGACATAAAGTGGACTTAAGACACCAATCAACCAACCAACACAATCCCGTTATTGTCCAGATTATCGAATCCAGTACCTTCGTCGCGAATAACATAAGCAGGAAGACAACGTGAAATAACCGAACAGAAACAGAACCTAAATCCTACATCGGATAGATTGGATTAAGTCGACGATACAGCACGGGTTCTGAAATGAAAAAGAATACGAAAGTTGAAGGACCAACATACGTCAGATAGCTGTGTTCCTCCTTATTTCGTACGCCATTGATAACTGGAACACGTGACCTCGTCTTTGGTAGAGCAGAAGCCTGCTTGCTTGCCACCACCCTTTAGTTCAGTGACCTTCGCCCGTAGTCAGCAAGAGTGAATGACTCACCATATACTTGTTGTCTGTGAGGCTACACAAGAATAGATATTTCGTTAGTGGCTGTAAGTATTGTTTCATCTGCAGTTATATCAGTTAACATTTCAATAGTTTCCTTCCTAATGGTTACGTTAGTGATAAACATGTAAATTAGCTCTCGAGAGTGAACGTTTTATCTATTTGAACGGGGGATTTTTATACAGCCTGCATGTATTATTTTTTCCTGAAACAAGAAGAAATTCGAAGACGCAAAAAGAGTTGTATAAGAGTAGTTAACAAAAGGAAAAAAGAAGAAGAAAACGAAAATGTAAATGCTGAAATAAATTATGGTAGAGATCGAGTGAATAACATTTTGTCATGGGGCCTCCTCGATGGCGTAGTGATAACGTCGTAGCCTTGTAATCAGTGGATCCCGGGTTTGATACACGGTGGATGCACATAGTGGTTAGTATCCCACTTTAAACTGAAGGTCGAGTCCAGATTAGCATATCTGTGCACCAAACCAAAACTAAGAAAGAAATTGTCACAGTGTAAGAAAATTTCATGTTCAACCAGATACGAAACAAAAGGGAATAATATATTGCAGGTTGGAGTTCACATCTGTAGCATCTAACCAGCACAATTATGAATCGCAACATATCGTATCAGATCCATTTTTATTATACATCTATGATAATATAAAAGAAGGAGAGGAAAGAGAAAACCAAGCGAAACACGGACGCCTTCTCCAGAATTTCAAATCTCGTTACATAAGGTTCTGGGTTGGAGTCCCGAACAGGCATGACTTTCTTGTTCTTGCCCTTTTATCTGCTTCATTTCATCATAATTCATCGTTATGGTTTACCTGCAGGGGAAGAATAATGACAATAATTGCCAATACAAAGCCAATGACAAACAGAACAACTCGATTACGGAGGTGCCAAGAAGAAACGAGACTTGACAGTTTCTCCGTCTCTCGGTTTGTCGAATTGAAAATTGCTCTCCCGTTCTCGGTCTCGATTAGTTAAATATAGAAATCGAAAATGTATGTGAATGAATATACATGTATTTTATATGTTCCGGTTTTGTAGGAGATTTCGTGAGAGATGAAATAAGTACTCTTCCATCGTATTTATTTTTATAATTTTTATTCCCTGTTCGATGATCGCGACGATAAGGACGAGTGACCATTACATGAAATTGATGACGAAATAGTCAAACACCCCCGACAAGGACGGTATTCAAACCCGGGAACTTTGGCGACGATATCGAATGTCAATCACTTAATGAGCTTGACCACCGAGCCTGCTTAATGTTGTTTCTGTCAGGTAATTCGTAATAATATCCCACATTCACTATCATTTGCTTCATAATTTATCTTATTGTTATGATTAACCTGAATTCAATTAGTTGAAAGGCAAAAATGCAAGATTGAATGTCTCTGATGTTACTTCGTGCCGAATAATATGACGTGGTATTATGATATGAATTTATTAATCATATAATATGCCTATTCATTCCATTGATTGATCCCAATTGAGCACACAAAATATGGTATAATGTCCACTCCATGGAGGAGTGGTTAGCACAGCGCGCTACGATGCCATGGGTCCCTGGTTAGAATCTCGACTTGGGCGTGGGTGTCCTTGGTAAGTGTCCCTTCATCAATTTCATCATAGCATCACTCATCTTCATCGTCACTATTTGCCAAAAGTGAAAGAATAGCAAATCTAAATAACAAACATCCAATCAAATCGAACATCTCTACTGATTTAATTCTATACGGTACCGAATTCCCACTTTATTACTGCATCTTAAGTCATTTTACAGCATCTCAATTGTTTTCCGATTCGAAAACATTTGGAATGTTGTTTTGTGCAGTTGATTGTGCATTGTTTCGTTGTTTGGATTGTTTAATTAACGTCGCATTAATTAGTTTTATACCAATCGTGACGGGGGAAGCAAGAGCACAAAGAAAGCGAAAGAGACAAGGAAGAGACCACGGCTTTCTTTAAAGATAGCATCCCGTGAATACAACTCAAGTGACTGCAGAATATTATGAATAAAATTTATTTCGCTTTTTCCTTTTATTTCTGTTTCAGTTATTTTACTTCGCTTTTCTTCTACCACTCGCGTTACTCGTGTCGGTGAGGAAGAATTATAAACTCGTGAAATGGACGATGGTACAAAAAATATATGCCTCTCCCACGGTTCGAAACTGTCAGTACAAAATATTGTCTTATTTTTAAAATTTGCGGTCAAATATGGTTTGTCACGCAGCAATTTTCGCTTATCTCTTTCACAAGGGGTTCCATTGCCTCTCTGATGTCGTAGTGGTAACGTCTTCGCCATGTAATGAAAGGCTTCCGAATTCAATATCAAATAGAGAGGCATTTGGTTCGGATCCCATTTTAATCTGTAGGTCCAGTGCATGAACTGGACTTAAACAATTAACGTGTGGCATGTGGTCTGTGATGAGAACCATCATTTCAGCGAACCTTCTTGACAATGACTCTAATATCACTTGAAAGAATAGTATTTCCTTACGAGTAGCTCTTGTCAAGAAACCAGTTCCTGAAATTTTCTTCTGGAGGCATCGTAGCACCCAGCTGTTGGTTGTGGTTGGCACGAGTCTTGTGACTCATTCTATCAAAGCTCAATCCTTCCCGAGAACTCAGAATCACCAGGCAAACTTAAGCGAATATTTTGTTATTTGGGTTGCATAAACAACAGGCTTTAAGACGTTACGAAATTCTACGTCCCGTGGCCCAGGTATTTTTTTCTAAGACTGTACCTTTAAATATCGTAAACAGCTACAACATACATGTGATAGCTGTCAGTTAAGGTGACTAAATAACTACCGTGGTGCATGAAGATAGAGTAGGAAAGTTAGTTATTTCTTATAGCAGAGGCATATGGATATAATCCTGAAATGTTGGGTGTATTTTTTTTAAATATATTTATTTTTAATTATTTCTGTTTTCTTCTTATATTTTGTGTAAATTCTATAAACCTTGTTCTTTTTTTCGGCGTATTGTCGTATCACCTTTCCTCCCAATCTCATCCACAAATATATTTTACTCCGAATACGTTATCTCTGACACAATACTCAAGCTACTTTTGCCCTATACCTCAGTTGCAGGTTTTCTGATTGTTTTTCATTCACCACGTTTTACACTCCCAAGATTCATGGCCACAAGAAGAACCATGAAATGAAGAAACGTTTATCCAAAATGTCGCAAATGAACAGTTGCAACCTTTTTGGTTTTTGGCAGACACAATGCTTAGGGATGAAATGTTATCAAAAACCCGAAAGTTGTTACGTCTATCTGTCAATTAAAAGTTATGTACACTGAATAGTACATCTGGTTCAAATTAATATTTAGTTGAACCGCCTCTTGCCCTGATACACCGCTAGGGTATTCGCAAGATCAGTTTCTGAAAATAACCACTTGATTATTTGTTTTTCCAAACACGACTTACGGTTTCTTGCACTTCCACAAGATATTCGACAAGATGCTAAGAGTTCCATATGACTCATTGTGGATTTTTAGGATGACAGTGTTAAGAAGTGCTTCACTTTCTTCCAACTCCAGTGTATATGCACATAGATAAATTGTTACAGTAGTTTGCAATTTAATTAAATTTTAGATCTTTCTTTAACATAAAATTGCAAGTTCTGACACAAATCGTGGTTTCTAGTCTCATTAACAGGTCTCGTTGGATTGTTCCTTGGAGCCAGTGTGATGAGTGTGATGGAGTTTCTGTACTTCATGTTACTTAAGACAATTTTTCTTTTGTTCAGAAATTAGACTAGCCGACAGTTATTGCACCTAATCACAAGTAATGTACGTAGAATATAGTTGTATCAAACAAAAATGATTTAATACATAACATTGAACATTCTCCAATATGATTCAAGGAGAAAAGTATGTGTATCTCCTTTGAGGTTTAATGTGTATGTGTGTGTGTAAAAATTTAGAACATATATTGCAGGCTCTCTTATCGGGAAAAGCACCACTTATCAATTAACATTGATCTTTGATATAAAGTAGAATTAGAAGATACAATTATGCTGATAGTCCATAATACATATTATTAAGTGCATAGTGTGTTCGTTAAAAATTCAGACTAGGTACATTTAGTAAACAGTCGGGTACCCTATTCTACAGCCTCGAATTTTGATTTTTTTCATTATGAAGATTATGTGATCCTATTTGTGAATAAAAACAAATTGGAGCGCGGAAAGAAGTATTTACAGCCGTTTAAAGTTGCGATTTTGTCGTTTGAAATTGTTGAGTCCAAATTTCCCACCGATTCCGGGCTCCGCCCCTGGGGTAATTGACTTACCGACCCCTACCGCTACCGCGGCCCCGCCTTTATCTACAGAGTCCCTTTTAAAGGCATGTTAGAAATTGGCCGGAGTCACTTGCCCCCAACACTATTTCTCACTGTTTTCCGCATTGACACATGAAGATACAAAAACTGAAGGCTAAAATTAAACCTAAGAGGGTACCTTACATCTTTTTACCAAGACCAAGCACTGAATTGTTAAATAGTTAAATTTGTAAGTTTAAAAATGAAGTAACTCCTATGTTGAAAGTCCTTGTTGTCCTTTTCCACAGAATATCACCCTCCACTCCCTTCCCATCATAAAAATAAGAAGTCGCAAATTATCCCATCCCACAAGTCATTTAGAAAAAATGACCCTCCCCTTTAAGGCCTGCAGTTGCCAAAAAGAAATAATTAATTCCAATTTCTGAAGTCGCATAAATGAAATCCAATGTCTGAAATGTCCAATCCGCCAATATATCACACAAATAACATATCGCAATTGCAAATGTTCCCATTGCACAAGGCAATCATAAGAAGAAAAAGAAAAAAATCAGACGTGCGTCTGTGACATGAATTCATGATCCGAAATCTTCAGACTTGCGCCTGTGACATGAATCCATCATCCGCCATTATAGAAGTTCTGAAAAACATTTTTGACGTTACGCAAGGAATTTTAATTTTATAAAAAATGTAAGTTTCGTAGCACGTAGATCTAAAAAAATACTTTCCGCGCTATTTAGAAACATCGTTTCTTATGAAGAACTAATTTTTGTAACGAGAATATTTGAAATGTGCGAACAATCGAGGGTGTAGAAAAGCATACCGGAGCCAACAGACTATAGACCAAATACAGAAGAAACTAAAAACAAAACTGGCATATTACTGACGAAAATACGCACAAGAGATTTTTAATTATAAAAAAGAAAATGTTACCTACAAGCACATTAGGATCAATAATATCTTTACATCTATTTTTGAGAATCTGATACATAAGCAAGTTATTTATAGATACCTTCATTAAGATCTGACAGTGAACTTTGATTTATGTAAAAACAATCTATAATTGCCAATCTCACACAATAAATTACGAACATTCTTCAGCCCTTTGTAAGAAGGTCACTGATCACAATGTAAATTATCATATGTACAAACAATAAGAAAATAAAACGTATTTGTATATAACTCAAGATGTTCGTGCTCTTCAAGACATAAATATTGCTAGCCAATGGTCATTGTAATAATGTTAGAACTACATCAAACGCAAGGAAAATGATGAGTGCAATATTCAACAAATGGTGTGATTCAGTCATTGCACCACTGATGTAGGCTATGTGTCACTAATGTAAAAAACTATTTCCATTACAGTAGGATGCATAAGTATTGCTCGGCAAATTATCCATGACTATTTTCTTTAACTTTTTTCTTGCATCCGACGTGTCTTCAAGGAATAGATTTTTCAAAATGCTGGAGCAGAAGCTGTCGGCAGTTTGTGTGGCGCTTTTTTCAATTCTTGAAATTCTCATTGGGTAAAACAAAGAACGTGAACGTGGTGACGGACAATTTGCTTGGTAATATTTGTACATTCCACGGTACATTATTGAATCCCAGCTGTACAAAAACTATGTGTGAAAACAAAAGAGATTTGTAGATTTTTGTACATCACACTTAACTTCGGGTATTATTTCAGATACGTATGAGAATATGTGGAAAAACAAATTTACAAACCTTAACTTAGCTCATACAGGATGAGGTTACTACCTAGTATATACACCGATATTTTGGTGACCTGGAGTAACAGTGTTGATAATCAGGGTAAGTCAAAATGATGGACCCGATTACAGAAATTTATTCTGTGAAATCTAATAAACATATGTTATTGTGAGACATGCTCTTCGAAAGGTTAACTTTCAAAGTTTAGTTTCCACGAAGTGTTTCCACTTTCTACCGCTAGGAGACAGCAACGAGCAGGAAAATGGCGTTGACTGGAGAACAGAGATCTTTCTGTATTACCATGTGAACAAGTCTGTGATTAGTGTTCAACGGCATTTCCGTACCAAAAATTGGAGACAACCACCTACGGGGAAGGCTATTCGTAAGTTGTATGAACATTTCAGAGATTTGGGCTGCATCTGTAAACAAAAATCGACTGGCCGTCCGTCGACTGGGGAAGAGACAGTGGAACGAATGCGCACATGTTTCGTGCGGAGTCCACAGAAGTCCACCTACCGGGCAGCGTTAGAACATCAACTTCCACAGAAAACTCTGACGGGTTCTGCGGAAACGTTTACAAATGAAACCCTACCGCTTGCAACTAGTTCCAGCCTTAAAAGACACTGATTATGCTTTTCGCGCGTCCTTCTGTGCTGATTTCCTCGCATTAATGGAAACGGATGGGTTCTCTGAGAGGTTAATTTACAGTGACGAAGCAACTTTTCACCTGTCAGGGAAAGTGAATAGACACAACGTAAGGATTTGGGGAACTGCTAACCCCCATGAATTTGTGGAACACGAACGCGATTCTCCCAAAGTGAATGCCTTTTGTGCCATTTCCCGTGATAAGATTGATGGGCCCTTTTTCTTCCATGAACTTACTGTCACAAGACTTGTTTTCCTTGATATGCTGCAATTATGGCTCCTTCCACAGCTTGCAGAGGATAGCGCAGATTTCATTCTCCAATTGGATGGTGCCCCTGCGCATTACCATGGCAGCGTTCGGGACCATCTCAATGGGGCATTGGAACAACGTTGGATAGGCCTCGCATCTCTGGAGGATCAACCTCTCCTTCATTGGCCACCTCGTTCCCCCGACTTGATCCCCTTGTGATTTCTTCATGTGGGGTTTTGTCAAGGATCATGTTTACGTACCAATACTTCCAACAACATTGGATGACCTGCGTGCCCGCATCACAGCAGCCATTTCTGATATTGAACGCAACATGCAACACAAGGTTTGGCAAGAGATAGACTATCGGCTTGATGTGTACCGTGTTACGAGAGGTGCTCACATAGAACACTTGTGATTTGTTTGAAAAAAACTTTGACAGTTTAACTTTCTTAGCGTATGTCTCACAAAAACATATGTTTATTATATTTCACAGAATAAACATCTGAATTCGGGTCCATCATTTTGACTTACCCTGTAGTGTTCATGGTGAATCAGTAGTACTACATTATAATTCCAGCAATCTCAAGCTTACATCATAGTAGATAAAAATACAAATTAAGCATTTACTGTCAAATCCAAGAAATACATTAAATAATCAATCTTCAAGCCCTGTAATATTTGTGTAGATTTTATGGTATTGTAAGTACATTGCGTGTTCACCTCAAATTATATAATTCAAGATTTTATTTGCATAACCCATATTTTATGTAAAACATTTGATTGGTGTCTTGACAGTGATTCTCTTATTTAATCTTTTCTGCTTATTTAATATTGTCTGATGTTCAGTTATGTTATGTAGTTCATCATGATATATTAAAGGTTGCTGTTGTGCATTCTATTGTAAAATGAACTAATAATAATTACCATTATCTGTATTACTTTATTTATTATTGTTGTTTTTTATTATGTTATCATTTCCGCATATTTATTGTAATGAATGTATGGTCAATAAAAGTATTTCAAGATACAAACAAGATACATGTGAATTTACATTTATCTCAGTCATTAAATACTGCTCTTCGAATATTATTACGCTAAAAATGTAATTATCCCTAATTGGCACAGTGGAGTAATATAGATACTGGAGCATTAGTTGTTCATAATGATGAGTAATATTAAGATATGTGAAGCAGCCTTTAGTGCATTTAATAATTTCGACAATAAAAGTGTCCAGGGTTCGAATCCCGACCTGGGCATGGATGTTTGCGAGTGTCCATCCATCAATTTCATCATGTCATCATTCATCCCCATCTTTGCAAATTAGCCAAAAGTGGCACAAAAGCGAAGTAGAATAAAGGAAATCAATCAATATCTCTTCAAATGTTAACTACTTTTCTTTTTGACAGAAGCACTCTTATTTGGGAGTTTTGACATAAAAAATAAGGCTCCGTACTGAATCTTAAGTTGGGATCAATTGTATAATGTTACATGATTACTTCCCGTTATCTGAAATAAAATTTTACGTAATGAACAGTGGAGCAACTTTTGTTTGAAGGTCATTTACACCTCTGGAGATAAACCACAAACACTCAAATACAATCTCTCTCCCTGAAACTGGTAAGGGTGACATCTTTCTTCAGCTTCAGTTTTGGTTAGATATCCTCTCATCTACATGTTCCGGACTTATGTAATCTTTTATTAGACAAACCTCATCCCGGCAATTAAAAGTTTGTTTTCCAATTATAGTTTTTTAGCGGGGACAGTAGAATATGCGATTTAAGACTTAAATGTCATTCTGTTTAAGATTGATTGATAAAGTATATTTTTCTTCGCTTTTCTGTCACTTTTGGCTAATCGCGAAGATGAAGATGAGTGACGATGCAATTAAATTGATGAAGGGACACTCACAAACACCCATGTCCAGGCCGGGATTCGAGTCCGGGACACCTGGCGTCGTAGCGCGCTGTGTTAACCACTCTACCACGGAGGCCGGCTTCTATTTAACAGTGGAATCCGAACCACTTTGTGCCTACACTGGATATCGAATCCGGGAGACACTATTTCGTGTACCGAAATGTATCAAGGCAAGTTACGGATCAAAATCCCTGCCATCAATGGCGAGCACTTCCTTCGAAACACTCGCCAATCAGGAGCGTATATTCTAGGTCAGCGTTTCTCAACAGCAGGGTCGCGACCCGATACCGGGATCTGGTGTCAATTATACCGGGCCGCAAATGGTTCTCCTGACGGTTGCAGCTTGCAGCTCAAGCTGGCAACCACCTGCAAAGAAGGTATTTTCTTCGGGGTTTCGTTGCGAAAGCAGGAAATTATTTCCCCACAATGCTGCTGAGAAATCGAACAATCTAACCGGGGGACACGTTGCGTCCCTTCTCCAAATTTGGAAGTTGACGGACGGACACCATGGTAAATTAAGTTTGCGCAGCAATTTTCATTAACAAATATATTTAAAGTGGAAAAATTGTGATTAATTTTAATTTTTCGGTGGTGGAAATTAATTTAATGATCTTAGTCAGAGGAAACTTAATGATTCCATCTTCCAGTCGTTGATACATATTTTTATATTTGACCACAAGCCTAGATATATCTATGATTATGCCATGATATATTTATTAATATTAAGTTCCAACGTATAATATTTTATAAATTAGAAATATGTTTAAGTAGTTGTTGCGGGCCGGTTCACCATCATCCTTTTGGGCTCAGTGGGCAGTGTTTTGGGCTCGCAGTGTTGCCGACCCACCCCACGAAAATTTTACCATATAACATTTTACAGGCGAAGCTAACCTACAAACAGGAGTTGGCAAACACTGGCTAGTACCAGAAATTCGCTTCACAAACCTTTTGTTTTGATTTTGCCATATGATATTTCACAGGCGAGGCTAACCTACAAATAGGAGTTGACAGCGCTGACTACGATCAATGGTGTAATATTTTAGCTTCTTCTAAGATGATAAGTATGCAGTAAGATGGAGATTGGTGACAATGACTACGATCTAACACATGCAAACTTTCAATTATGGTGGTGCAGTGTTGATGCTCTTGTTAACCCCCCTTTTTTCTCCTCTGTCTTTTCTAGCACACTGATCTATTGCATGCTAACCAAAAATGTTTAAGCAGGCTCTTCTCTTGTAATTCCACGGATGAAAACATGTACACCTCTGTCCCCCATATGTATGTAATGCGATTTGGGGGACAGAGGGGGGCCAATTTTGAACTTACGGCTGGCAATGTTTCTATAAAATAACAATGCCTATGAATCTGTTTGGCTTCAGGAAGCAAGCTATGGAAGTGCCCGTCCAGCCTACGTCGTCGTCGAACTTCAACGAACTCCTGCCTTCCATGCTATCTAAACTTAACGGTCTGTTAATTATACACTTGAATAGCATTCTGACTCAGTACGACGAGGATGTGGGCAAAACTTTCTATGTATTCAACAACAACTTGAATTATTACCGGTTCCTCATCTCTGGCAAACTGCAGTTCAACAAGAACCCTGAGAACAAAGGGGAGGTCAAGGTTTCCTCCGGCAAGAACATCTATCGCATCAAGCATAATAGGATGGATGCCACTACAATGTACGATGTGTCTGCTGGCGATCGCCTGTACGTGGAGCTCTTGTACGACTACGACAAACTCATCCCTCTTTGTGTGGAGATGCGAATCACCTACCCTATAATAAATAACCATAGTAGTCACAATGCCTAACGATATTTTTGGCCACACGAAACGCGACGACCACGGCGACGAGCTTCTCATGCTCGACGTCATGGACAAGAAGTTGCCAAGCGACCTGCAGGCCCTGCAGTCCACGCTCAACTCCAGCCTCCAGTCGGAGATAGCCAGCCTGCAGTCTCAGTGCCTGGACCCCGTACTCAAGATCGATGCCGAGCTCAAATCGCTGCTGCAAAAGTACACCGACCTCGCGTCAATAGACAACCTCGACAACTTGGCGCTGAGCATAGGCAAGCTTCAGAACGAAGTTTTGAAGCTGCAGCAAACGCAGACCTCCGATGTGGAACAGCTGAAGCGACACTTGCAGGACCAAACGAGCACCATCCAGACTGAACTGCAAACCATCATCCAGAGCATCAAGACTCAAGATGACTACGATTGTGTGAACGCCAGTATTGCCAAATTGTGCGAACAGTTTCAATCGTTCGAAATTCCTACGTTGGAAAGCATGAAAGCTGAGCTTCAAACGGACGCTTTGCATGCAGCCATCAACGAAGTCAAAACTAAACTCCAAACGCTACAGGACTTCATCGACAATCTACCTTCGTACAGCGAGCTGAACGCCATTGCCCGCAGTGTTGCCAACATCAAACTCCAACTTGAGACCTACGAGGATTTCGGGAAGCTCCAAGGCAGCATAACGCACATTGAGGATGCTCTCGCCGTCATCAAAAATGATCTGGCAAACGTACACGAAGCACTGGAATCCAAACTGCCTGGCATCAGGGATACTCTGGCCAGCGTCCAACAGCAGATCACCAAGCTGGAAAATCTAAACACCTAATCAGAGTTGTCGCATTTTCATCACTTGATCGACGACATATAGACTAAGTTGGAAACTTCGCAACAATCCACCCCCACCCAGGACGACATAACACAATTACAAGAAGGCATACGCGCTGCTGCTGCTGCCTCCGATTTGGACGCGGTGAAAAAGCTTTGAAGTCGCTCCAAAACACGGTTGCCACCCTGCCTACCTCGCAGGAATTGAAAAGCTTGAAGAGGGCTCTCAACCGAATACTCAAATCCGACGACATCAAAAACATCCAAACTGAAATTGAATTGCTTCGGGAGTCTGTTGCAACCTTGCCTACCAACCAGAACATCAGCGAGCTACATGGCTTGTTTGCGGAAATAAGAACCAGGACCACGACCTCGCAACCCAGAGCTCCAAGTTGACACTCGTGGAAAGTCTACAGCAGATTATCGCCAATGTTAAAAAGCAAATTGGCAGCATCGAGGCGAGCCAGGAATCGGCCATAACGAAGTTCAGTACCCAACTACATGAGTTAAACGAAAAATTCAAGAGGCTTATTGTCGATGTGTAGATCAAGCCCGATTACGACACTGTTGTCCGTGCTATCGAGGAACATTTGGAATCAATAAACGGCAGATTGGAGGATGTGGAAAGCGAGGTTCGAACCAATTAAACACCCCGAACGACAGCATCGACAATCTCAAGTCCACTGTTGTCATCGAACTGTATAGCATTCCAAACAGGAAATTTTCCTCGCTCTTCCATCCGGGTGCCAAACTCTACATGCTTACTCCTGCCAAAACCTATCACAAGTTTTTCATCGCCGGCATACTTCAGTTCGTCAAGGTTTCCTTCTGTTTTTTTCCTCACGGAACCTACTACCCAACCATGACCGTGGCGAACATCGGAGACGAGCCTAAAATAAGAGGAGTGGAGTTGGTCGATTTCACCCACCCCGAAAGTCGCGAGACTGCCTATGATGAAGATGCCACTCAAATTATAGACATAGGTGACAAGCTGTATATAGAAAACCCGGCATTGTTTGTGGCCAGAAATCCCATCCAAGCTATATTCTTATTTTCACACAATGTCTAGGCAGGCTATTGTGAACGAGCTGCACAAACCTGCACGGCGAAACTACAAACGACTGCCGGTAGTGACCAAAGGCATAGACGACCTGTGGTAAGCTGACCTTGTGGAAATGAGCAGCAGCAACTTGAAAAATTTTCATAAAATCAACAAGGGATACAAGTATCTTCTCACCGTTATAGACACATTTTCAAAATTTGCGTGGGCTTTACCCCTCAACGCTAAAACAGGAACCTGTGTAGTGGAAGCATTCAAAGATACTTTCAATGAAAGTGGCAGGCGACCTCGATTTCTTCAAACAGATAACGGAAAAGAATTCTACAACTCTGTCTTTCGGCAATTATTCAAAAACAGAATATTCAACATTACACGACCTTTAGTCACATCAAAGCCAGCGTAGTGGAACGATTCAACCGAACTCTCAAAACACGCATGTGGAAACAATTCACGCTTCAGGGGAATTACAAGTGGCACGACATGTTTCTGGAACTTGTTAACAGCTATAATCACAGTTTGCATCGCACGATAAACATGAAACCAGCTGACGTTAACAAATCTGACGAGCGGCGTTTAATTTCTACAGTTTATTTCCCAAAGTACAAATTTACAAGGAAGAAACCGAAACACAAAATTTGAGATCAGGTGAGAATCAATAAATTTAAGCGTGCGTTCGAAAAAGGCTTCACTAAATATTGGAGTACGGAACTTTTCACCATAGTTCGAGTCTTACCTGGAAACCGTCACACGTATATAATAAAAGATAATCGCGACGAAATTCTGAAAGGAAGATTTTACGAAGAGGAACTTTCTAAAACTAAATACCCGACACGTATCTTATTGAAAAAGTATTACGTAGAAAATGTGACAAACTGTTGGTAAAATGGCTGGGACTCGAGGAAAAAAGTTGGATCGACACAAATGAGGTGATTGTGTAACGGGTGCTTGGGATGTGGCCAGGCGACTGCCAGATTTTCCATCGGAACGTCAGGTAAGGAAAAACGGTGAACAGTTGCCCGACAACATTCGGTGCCTTGTCGTTGGACCTTCGGGGTGGAGAAAAACAACGTTGGTTGTAGACAATTTTTCACTTGCGCCCGACTGGCTAGATTGGAAGAACAGGCACCTGTATGTTTTCTCCAAAAGTTTGGAACAACCCAAGTACTGTCAGCTGATGAAACTGTACGAGGCGCTGGGTATAGCTATTTTTGCCTCTGAAGTGATGCCACTAGACTGTTGCCTCGAAAATTCGGTGGTGGTCTTCGACGATGTGATCCTGGAAAACCAGAACGAGATTCCCAATTTTTTTACTCAGGGCCGGCACAGAGGCATGGACTGCTTCTACCTTGCTCAGACTTTTTCCAAAATCCCCAAGCAGCTGCTCCGGGACAATGCTATTTTCATTTGTTTGTTTCGTCAAGACCACAACAATTTAAAAGAAGCTTACGATGATTATGTAGGTGGGGACATAAACTACAATCATTTTTCCAAATTTTGCTCTTCATGCTGGAACCAAGATGATTTCGGATTCGTCACAATAGACATGACGAGTAAGCCCAATAACGGAAAATACAGAAACAAAATTAATAACTTTCTAAATATTGCAACGTTAAAAGAAACGTCTTGATGTATTATAAATAACAATGGCGAAACGCAAACTTGCAGACGACAACCTGAAGCTGCGCGACTACCTGGCAAAGGGGTGGAAATCCGAGAATCGTGGAATTTACGAAGAGAAAAAGCGCCAGGACAAACCTAACATCGATGCCATCAGCGGACTTGGTAAATAAATAAAAAATGTCACAGAGCAAAACAAAGACTTGATCAAGGAGCTCGTGCCACTCACTGCTCGAAATTATACCATACCCACACAGATATCCAGCATTCACTACACACTACTCCATTCGAACTCGCACCACCACCGAGACGTCAGGCCCTAGGCAGCACCTCTTCGGACAAGCTAGTCGAGTTGGGTCTGTTGGCGAGGGATTACCTAAGCACCGGGAAATTCGAAAAGGACGAGGTGTTCGGATTGTACCCAACCATAGAACCCAATGAGGGTGCGGTTTGGAAAATTGGAAAATCGAAAGTCACGTTCGAGGGTGACGATTTGAAAATCAATTTGGGCGAGAAGAACAGCTGTTCCAGGTATCCCGGCACAGTGGGACTGTGGGAGCTCATCACCGAAAAGCAACCCAAGGATTACACGGATGAAGATTACCAAAGTTACACGGAAATTTTGATCATGACGGACGCCCTGTACCAAAACAACGATGCAACACAGAATCGCGTCAAATTCAGCAGCGGCGAGAAGTACAGGCACCTCATCAAGCCGATATAGAACCAGGTCAAAACTGGCAGTGGCGTCAAAATCTACAATACCCTACCTAAAGAGTTTGTGTGGATGGACGACGTGAGGAAGCTTGTGGACCGTTTGCTAGTCATCGCATGCGAAGAGAATGCAGGAAATCGCAATTTCCACAACGAGAAGGTGGGCATCGTGGACATAATCAGCTCCAAGCTTGCTAACTATATTGTGAACGACAACAAAGGCATAGGGTACCTCATCAAGATCATCAACACCCTGCCTCAGAAATTTTGGAATATGGCCGAGGGTCGAGGTCTGGTGAACGATATTATCAACAAGCTGCTCTTCGAGGTGAACCTGCCAGGTTACCAGTACTGCGGCCCCGGTACCAAACTCGAACAGCGACTGGAGAGAGGAGACAAGGGTGTGGATCCCCTGGATGCCGCATGCAAGGATCACGACATTGCTTACAAAACACACAGAGATTTCGACGCACGTCACAATGCCGACAGGAAGTTGGAGCATGCAGCTTTCGGGAGACTCGTCAGCAGAGACGCCTCGCTAGATGAACGGGTTGCTGCATTGGGTACGACCATCACTATGAACACAAAACGAAAATTCGGGTGGGGGCTGTAAATAAATAACACCCTGTGAAAATAGCAACCATGAAACCCAAGGGCGTCGTTTATCAGGTACCCTACACAAACCTCAAGTCTGTCGGAGCTCTTGATGGATTGCTCACCAAAAAGCAGATCGAGAAGAAACATTCCTGCCTGGCCAAAGGTCATGGGATGAAATTGCTGCTCAGCATCCCTCAACTGAGGTGTTGCAACGTTCGCGAAAGCAGCAGAAGACTGGAGGTTTCATATTCAGCATCCCGGCTATCTTGGCAGCTTTGGGCGCTGTAGGCAGCTTGGCAGGAGGCAGTGCCGCCATTGCCAAGACCGTCATCGACGCAAAGAAGAACAAGGCCGAGCTGGAAGAGCAGAAATGCCACAATCTGGCTATGGAGAAGAAGGGGAAATGTGTGACCAGGAAGCGAAAAATCAACCTCGAAGCTTTGAAAAAGTTTTAAAAAAAGAAGAGCCCCTGTCCAACCTCGATATTGAATCTCTGATCTTACCGTTGGGGATCAAGCACTTCAGGGGCGTTTTGATGTCAGATTCTCTACCCTAATACTGAGGCACCAACATAGATTGGCTTGTAGAGCCTCACCACGCTCTTCCTCATATGCACCAGAGCAAGCTGCTCGTTGTAAATAGTACGTGACTTGAATAACGGGCTTGCTACAATCTTGCGACATTGTGCTTTCTTTGATATTAGCCTTACATCCACATGATATCGAACATTCTCCATGGTTTTCCCAAACACTGCGTTGTTCATTAACTTGAAGATATCAGGATCAAAATCAGAAATGGCGCCTGTGCGGTGTTTGGTGTTGAGGTCGATGTATGGTCTCAACCATGAAGAATGCTCGAACATAAGAACTCGATGTACTGTGTGGACGGTAACCCCTCGCTGCATCAACCACCAGAGGTTTTGGTAGTGCACAACATAACACTCTTTGGGCTTGAAGTCTATGACGAGCTTTGGTTGGTTCGAGCCAGGCGGGCACTTGAATTCCGGGGCTGGCGGGAGGTCTCAGAACAAATCCTGCAGCTTCTCGGAGAACTCAAGGTCCACCTCAGCAAAGAACCCGCATTCCACATCGCTGGAGCCTTTGTAACGACCGCCATGTTAGGCAGATTTCAGTTGTATATTGGCATTTATTTTATTTATTTATACTTAATTTTTTTTATAATTCATGTATATATTTACGTTTTTTATATGTTATAATATTATTCGCGTATTTTTGCAACATTTATTCAGAATTTATAGGCTAATAATTATCCCAAATAATATATGCAACGTTTTCATTGTTTTTCAAATCCAAAATCCAAATCCAAATCTTTCAAGCAAATTTTGTTGTTTAAGCAAAGTTAAATACATCTCTTCTTAATATCGATTTTTGTTCAACAATGTACAAGATTGAAGTAATTTATCTTCGTTATAAACTAAATCTTTATTTAATCATTTTTCTGTGCAAGGGCAAATATGATTTATTTGATAAAATCAGTTTAGTTATTTCTATATAGTTTAATATTGTAATATTATAGCAAAGTATTTCTCCCTCGTTTTCAATAAAATATCGTATTCCAATTGGCTGTTTATGTTAGGAGTGGGGGAACCATGCTTCGTGTTCTTGACGATGTAAAAACTTCCACGTTTGCATTTTTAATTGTTGCCAACCTGAAATTTAGCTTACTATCGCTAATTAAAATTGATGTGTTATATAAATTATCAGTTTTTCTTGTGTTATTTTATGTTATGAGTTTGTATTGTAAGTTAGAACAATCTGTTATGCTGCGCCTCGCGCTTGAGGTAGCAGTTGAGGCCTTGCTATTAACTGTGAAGGCGGTGCGTGAACTCTCGTGTTAAATAAGTTGTTTATCACTGCCTACGAGCAATGCATGACCCAACAAATTATAACTTTTAACTTGTGCGAATCAGTATGTACGCGCGCGATTCGGAATTAAAGATTTTGGACATTTTAATTATAAAGTATTTGAATTATTTTATTTACTGTCACGTATCGCAATTTGGTGGTTTCCTTCCTGGACGAAGGGTGGATCGTCTTAATCCCGATCCCTGGGTGAGAACTGGTGCTCCCAACTGACCAGCCGGAGCAAGGAGCGGTGTGTTGCCAATTTGGATCTCCATACCCTGGAGTTACGAGTGGTGGCACGTTGCACCTTCAACATCGAAATTGGAGGGATCAACCCACTTGAACCCTCCGGAGGGGAGTGGCAGCATCATGGAGTGTCCGCAGAGGTTGTTGACGTCTGTGTACATAATGTAGCTGGACGGTTGGGAGGGGTTGTAACCGGTGGCCATGTGGTGATTGTTGGCGTGTGAGTGTCACTGCGACACCTGGACCATTCCACCCCGAACGGCACGTTCTACAAACAGCATCATGTCCACGTCCGAAAGAAGCTCAAGCCTGACTTTTGTAACAAGGAACATGGCCCGCCATGCCAGTCCAGGAAGACTGTAGAAGTACGCAGGGTCCAGCTTGTAGATGGTCTTCGCAGTTGCACGAAACGCCTGGATCACATCAGCGAGGAGCGTCACATCGAGTTTTAGGTATGCATCGTGGTAGTCCCCAAGGTTTTGGCAATCCAGCTCGTGCCACATGGACTGATGATGGTTGTGGTCGTCCTCAGAGATGCCTGAGCCTCCCAGCTTGCTGTAGAACTTCTCTCGGGGAGGCAGCGACTTCTCCGCAAACTTGGTAGGGTCGGTGATGTATTCGTAGGGGTAGACACCCTTACGCCTGAAGAGACCGGCGTCCAAGTTCGGAAAGATGTCAGAGGTTAGGAGCAGTTGATCGTCGCTGAGCTTTCCCGCTAGGGCATCGAGGCTGGCCGGGAGGAACCTCAGGGAGTAGAGGAAACGAAGTTCGATGCGGGAGCATGATTCTGGGATTCGCACCCACTTGCTCAAGCTAATGTAAGGCTCCTCGTTCTGCGGCAGGACGTTGATTTGCATGTCGTCGTACCCAAGATGAGTAACCAGGTGGTGGAAGTCGTACCCCGAGCCATTATGGAAAAACACAGGGATGAAGCGCGGGTCCCGGGCCAACAAATTACACCAGTTGCACCAAGGACCAATGTAGTTGCCGTTGAAGTGATCATGATGTTCAACTTTACGGTTGTTGGCGGTAAACTGCCAGGTGCCCACAGAACAGGTAGTAGCCTCCTCGTGCTTGATCTCGTCGTTAGGAGACAGCGGTAGCATAGGCTTGGGGGTCATTAGGAACTCCCCTATCTCGTTGGCTTCCGCAACCATCCTCTCGAGAAAGTGTTTGGCTGCGTCGGGACCGCGATACACATAGGGCTCGGGGTCAACAAGTCGGTCTCGCCGCACCACAACATAAGCAAAACTCGAGGCCTCGTGGAGTTGGTAAGGGGTAGTGGAGGAAACTTCGGGATTGGGATCGCATGTGGATATAGGTTTGAGGAAGGCCTCGAAATCTGCGATGATGATAGCAGGGTGCTCTACCATGGCACTGTGAATGTGGAATTTTTCTACAGTGCCAGGTTTGGGCAAAACTGCCACCCCTAGCTCGTTGGCATTGCAATCGAGTTTGTGGCGAGCAAGCTTCTCGGCAGCAATGTTGGGACCTCGAATGCGCTGGTAATCATCCTGTTTTCTATTATCAAAAGTAGACAAGCACCTGCGACAAACTTCTATGCGGTGTTTGTGTTCGCTTGTTTGGCTAGAAACAAGCCGAGAGAGAGAGAGCGAATAAGAGTGTAGTGATGGTGAGTTTCATCTTTGATGAGTAAAAGATAGATTTCTCGAGCATCACTGGGGTCTACGTCGCTTATCCGAATAGGGTATACTTTGTTTTTTTCCTCCGTGAGACCATAAACATTGATAGCCAACTGCGGGTTGTGTGTACGGGCCTCAAACTTGCGAATATCCGAGACCTCCACCTGGTAGTCGATCCCAACCATCGCATCTTTCAGCTCCGACTCGTACTGCTTGTAGTGGGTAACATGGTGGGGTTGTTTGTTTTCAGTGGACGGGGTGCAATGCTGCAATCACCGACCAGAGGAAGCACTTGGTGTATCTGTTCTGAATATTCAGAACAGCCTTCTTTGCCGCAAACTTGGATGGCAGGGGAACATAGCTGGACCCCGACAGTGGCATGAACGTGTTGAGTTTGACGCAGAGTTTGTGCGGGGTGCCACACAGCGAGCCACCTGAGCCTTTAGCCTCGTGCTCCTCCTGTTTGGCCAGCAGCTCTTCGACAAACTTGTCGTAGATGTTTGTAAGGTTGTCGCCATCCGCCAGATGCAATGTCTTTGCCTTGGTGTTGTGGCAGAAGCTGTACGTTTCATTGGTTGGTTTCTTATACTGGCAACGTAGCGAGGCGTAGAACTTAGTAGAATGCGTGGCAAATGCATCGCGAAGGATGGAAATTATCCTGGCCCGTTCGCAATCTAAGAAGCTTCGCACGTCGCATGAGCCATCCGAAGTGAGAACAAAGTCTTCCAATATACGATCGAAAGCGGTTTGGTCTGCTTTTGCCACAGGCTTGACGCGTTTGGCAGATGGTGCGTTGATGGGAGCTGCTTCTGCCTTCCTCTCGGTCGAGGTGGACGGTTGTGGAACTGGGGCTCCGTCACCCTTGCAAGAAAGTCGATGCCTTTTTATGTTAGTTATAGTAATATATTTACCACATCCGGAACACTGTTCGGTAGCAGTTACATGTTTACCAGGCACACAGGTACGACAATGTTGTGAGTAATATTTACTTGAAATATTTTTCTCGCACACAGGGCAAGTCTTCATGGAGCGTATGTCGGTGAAATATTTTTAAGGTATGTTATTTAGCATTGACTTTTGAAAAAACGAATTTACAGGGCCTCCAGCTTACGAAGGTTGAGAACCACTTTTCTAGGCTATCTAGGCTATCTGCGAAGTCTGAAACCCAGAGACAAAATAGAGGCGAAAACCGATTAGCATATGTGCATCAAATTGTTAATATAAAAAGTGTTCAAGGTCGCAACCTTCTTGGGCTTCAAAAAGTTGCGAGGTAGCAGTCCTAACATCTATTGACAAAGATACCATTGATTATGAGAATAACCTTCAAATTGTCAAGAAATATAGACCCCAGCCATTCCTTCCAGAACTTTAAAATTGAGCATATAATTGGAATTCTTTCCTTGCTGTTCTTTTAATGGCACGTTCTCATAATTTTTTGTTAGGTATGTCAATTCAAAAGAGTCCCCTTCCCCAATATATGTTTCTCCATTCGGGCATAACGGTACTGTTGATAGCCCAAATCTTAAATCCAGCATACGCCCCTGCCACAAATATAGCGCTTGCTCTTTCACAAGTTTTTCTCTTTTATCCTTTTATCCAAAATCAACATGAAATTAATAACCATTAAATGTAGCACCCGTAACCAAATTAAAAGGATCACCTTTAACAGAAAATCATCGTCAAGGAATGTACATGGGACCAGTGAGTATTACCGTGCAAATTGTCTATTAATTTTTCTCTTACAACCTACGTTTCTTAAGCAATGGATTTTTATGTATGCTGGTGCAGAAGTTGTCAACAGCTTGTTTTAAGGTATTTTTTAATTCTTGAAGCTCTTGATGGATCAAATAAAGTGAACGAACATGCTGAGGGACAACTTGCACGGTAATACTCATGGATCCCACTGTACATACCTTTAAAAGAAATATGTATTTTCGCTTTGTTTTTTAGTTGACTGTTGGAAAATTATATTCGGGAACCCGTCCTGAGCCCTGTGACCAGAGTTCGTCGAATTCGTCGTATTCTGGAGAAGTTTCACAGATTTTAAAAAAATAAAATAGCGTTGTGTAGAATCAGAAACAGAAAATTACGTGGAAATCCTAACAGTATTAAACATAACACCATTTAGAAGAATTTAAATTACTGTCAGCAACGATGTCATAGCATGAAAAATGGTACTACAGGAAACCATCCGTTACTTCTTTGTAACACATCGCCGCGAATAATAAGCAACAAAATACATTTATATTAAACACAATCTTCTAAGTAATGCGATATTTTTCAGCTTCCTCGCCAGTATACATAGGGTCATCAACACCATTTCGGCTAACTGCGACGATGAGGTTAAATGATGAAACTGATGAGGGGCATTAACATAGAACATCCATGCCCAGGCTTGGAGTCGAACCCGGGAACATCGTGATCGAAAGTCGACCACTTAACGAGCTTAGCAACCGAGCCGCAATCTGAACCAATATCATCCTGCACCAAGAATAAATGAGGTAACATACAATCTACTTCAGTTGCGAAACTATCAAAAGTAGTAGTATTTGTGGTATTACTGGCTCGATAAAGGAAGAGCTCCCCTCAAGCAGGTTTGGCTACACTTAAAACTAGCTCAACATGCCCATATGAGTTTTTTGCTCAAGTGTAGCACCCCCTCTAATCCAAGATTTTTGTAAAAATGCCCTCGGGAATTTCCTGTGAAAGGAAGAGCCCCTCAGATTGATTTGCCTATACTTATAAAAGGCACTTCTGTGAGATTGTTGTCCATAAACTTGTCAAAAATATGCCCCTCTTGATATTTTTTTTGGCCACACTTAAAACTAAGCCAAGCTGCTCATAAGAGCCACACACCCATACCCACCCATACATATTTACTTCCGGATTAAGTTCAATTGGATACCAGCTTCAATTTGTTTATCTAATATTAAAACAATATAATATGCAGAGACCCTCTAGAATTGCTCCGTGACTCTCTCATTTCTTACATCATAAACATATGATTTTTCTCCTATAAGAATAACACTACATATGGTGTCATCAGGTAATGCCTCATGGAATTCACAGATAATTTTAATATTTGTTCTGTCATTCACCACAACTTGTTTCCTTTTTGAAGTGTTAATTACAAACATGGGTCTCTGTGCTTTGAATTCATCTGGTGTGTAATACATGTCAGTATTGCCTGTAGTGACTCTTTTGAATGCTGTAAATGCCTCATATAATTTAAGGAAATCATCCTTGGACATGTCTAAATTGTAATTTTCTCTAGGAAATACCTCATTTCTGCCATTTTTAAGATATATGTTCTTGATGTTGCAGTTATCAAATTTACTTGAATTTTTTTCCTGATTGTTGTGTCTTCCAGTCTGAAACAGTACCACTACAAAAATCAGGCATGTCGTATTGTATGCTGGAGAATGAATTTGTAGCATCAAACTCATAATATGTACCAGATGCGGGCTTCTGTACACATTGATATGTATAAAATTGTAGAGGAATTTGTGGATTTTTTATTATATCAGCTTTGTATTTAAGAGCATAACTGGCCTCGTATTCAACAACAGGGATTCTTAGCTCCATGGTCTGAATAATGCATTTGCCTGCATCAGGTAGGGTATTGGGCAGAGCTTCCCCTGTAGGGTTTATTGCACTGTACCTCATCAAAGCATTGTTATCATTTGCAGCTCTTCTAAATGTGATTCTTAACCCACCCTTCCACATAATTTTTTTGTAATCTGAGAAGAATCCTGGCAATAGGCGCATGGGGAACAGTACAGTGTGGTTTTTAGATAATATCTTATCACCAGCCTCAAATCCACCGATTTTGTAGTATGAAGCCTCGGTTTTGGATAATTTTAATGTGGCCAAAGCTGTGGAGGTAATGCCGGGATAATCCACTCTGTTTATAACAACGCCATGCTTTCTGATCTCAATTTCAGAGAAGAGATGTGGCACAAAATTATCCACCAATCTTATATTTGAATTTGCCGGATATTCTGTACCATCGAGCTTTACAACATCAAATTTGATGTATAGATCTGCTCTGTGGGGGTGTATAAAGCCATCCCCTACATCAAGATCAACCTCAATCTCTGTGTTGGGTTGATTTAAATTTGCAAATGTCCTCCTGTTTGGGGGGAATGATTGTAGCTCATAACTCTCAATATTTTCCATTTTCTTCTTGTATGTATTTTTATTTAAATATTAATTTCTATGATAGCAGTTGTTGTGGCTCCGGCAAAATCAACTAATTCTTCTTTTTCATTAGTGACCATCAATTCAATATTATCTATTCTGTTATGACACACAGGAAAATATAATGTTGGGGATGGATTGTAGATTATTGGCTCCATAAATTCAGAATTAGGTTTGAATGTTGCAATAATGCCTGTTTGTTTGTGAGTGCCTATGCCATTTGATTTGGTGATCATACCCTCAGCCACATTGCAGTGAATATTCAGAGTCTCTATGGCTAAGAATTTAGGTATATTCATAGCAGTGTGTTTGATGCCTGGTTCAAGTTTTGTGTTGTTCTCAAAGCCTAACAGCTCTCCTATAGTACCCAGATCCACTGTTTCTGTGGCAGATACAATTTCTACTCTGTGAGTGACAGAATTTTGACTTAATACTACACCTCTGGGTAATTGAGCATTTAGAGTGGAGAGATTATATTGCCCTGGAGTGATGACAATTTTTTCATCCCCAACTGCAATTTTGTTGTTGTGGTGTGTAATATTTGGGATCAAGTACATGCCATAAAATGCCCTGAGAGCTATTGTTTTGAGATATACAATGTCATCATGCAATTTGAGTTTCAATATTGAATTTTGGCTGGTGAGATGGAATACCCCCATGATGTTTTAAATACCAAAAGGCTTTTTGAATATCTTCAATTGATGGTTTATTTATTTGAGACATATATCTAAGAACAGATAAACACAAATGTCCGCAATTAACATCTCTGAAGTTTTGAACACGGGCATTATTGTAATAAATATTAGATGAATTTAGATATTTTATTAAATTTTCAGGTGGAACACCTCCAAATGAATCAAGCACAAATGCCTCATTTTTTAAATATTTAAGATAACAAATCCAGTGAGTGCCCTGATTTTTGAACTTATCCAAATTAACAATGCCACACTCTTTGTTGAGTGGTTGTTCTGGTAAAGAATCAGACATGTACACACCTCTAAAATGTTTGATGCCCAGTGGCTTGATTAAAGCTTCAATATCTTGGTTTGTAAGCGGCTCTTGTTTTTTTTAAACTTATTCATGGCTCTCTTAACACCTTTGCCTTGTTTCTCCATGGCCAGGTTATGGCGCTTCTGCTCATCTAATTCTGCCCTATTTTTCTTGGCATCTATTACTGTTTTTGCTATGGCGGCTGATCCCCCGGCCAAGCTCCCCACAGCCCCGAGAGCAGCTAAGATGGCAGGGATGGTAAATATAAATCCCCCCACATGTGATTTTTTTCTTGATTGCTGTAATTTTTTAATTGGGGGGTACTAAGCAACAATTTCATCCCATGCCCTTTTGCAATACAAGAATTTTTTTTCTTGCGCTGCTTCTTGGTCAAAAGACTGTCAATAGTTTTAAGAGATTTGAGACCTGCATAAGGTATTTGATACATAACACCCTTGGCCTTCATTGTAGGTTTATTATATACATATTCACAACCCCCACCCCAATTTTTGTTTGGTGTTCATAGCTATGGTGGTTCCCAATGCTGCTATTT
The DNA here is from genome assembly GCF_977018435.1 of Lepisma saccharinum. Lineage (NCBI taxonomy): Eukaryota > Metazoa > Arthropoda > Insecta > Zygentoma > Lepismatidae > Lepisma > Lepisma saccharinum. The sequence goes on from NC_139237.1 coordinate 59,731,555, forward strand.
TTTCACTCAAAGATGCATCTTTGCTTACAAATCTGCCAAATGCAGCCTCTTCTAATTTCTTGTCCGCAACATGTCTCTTGTCAAGATCAGAATGTGTGTTGTATGCTATGTCATGGTCTCTACAAGCAGCATCTAAAGGATTAACACCAGGATCCCCTCTGTTTAATCTATGATCCAATTTTGTGCCTGGACCACAATATTGATAGCCTGGAATATGTAGTTCAAATGGCAGCTTGTTTATAATGTCATTAACAAGGCCCCGACCCTCAGAAATATTCCAAAATTTGGGGGGTAGAGTATTAATAATTTTTATAAGATATCCAATCCCCTTAGTGTCATTCACTATAAAATTAGACAATTTTGTGCTTATCATGTCCATAATTCCAACCTTTTCATTGTAAAAATTGTGGTTCCCAGCATTTTCCTCCCCAGCTATCACCAATAACCTATCTACAAGTTTCCTGACATCATCAACCCACACAAATTCTTTGGGCAGGGTGTTGTATTGTTTGATTCCACTGCCAGTCTTGATTTGTGACCATATGGGCTTGATTAAATTATTGTATTTTGCCCCACTGCTCGACTTGACTCTTTTTTGTGTGGGATCATTGTTCTGGTATAGAGCATCTGATTTTATTAATATTTCTTTGTAATCCTCATAATCCTGATCTGTATAGCTGCCAGGCCTTTTCCTAGTCATCAGTTCCCACAATCCAGGTGTGCCGGTGTACTTAACAAAAGCACCTCTTTCTCCAAGTCGAGATTCTGAATATACAATTATATCATCTCCCATATATGTTACTCTGAAATTGCCAATTCTATGTATGATGCTGCCATCAAGCTCTGTGTCAGCATATAAGCCAAACACCTCATCTTTATTGTCTTTAGGTGTGGTTAAGTATTTTTGAGCAAGAAGACCCAATTCAATAGGATCCTGACTAGCCTCAATTCTTCTAGGAGCAATAGGACTAGGTGTATGAATACTGGAAAGTGGGGTGAATGGATAATCTAATATGTTCCTAGCAGCTACAGGTACAAGCTCTGTGAGCAAATTTTGATTTTGCTCTGTAACAGTTTTGATATTTTTACCTAAATTATTAATAGCATCAATTACAGGCTGTTCTGTTTGTTTGTGTTTTCCATAAATTCCACGGTTCTCTGATTTCCATCCCTTAAATCTTTTTACAAGATAATCTCTTAATTTAAGATCATCAATTATTGGCCTTTTCATGTTTATTTATATATGTTTCAATGTCTAGAAAATTGTTGATTTTATTTCTGTATTTGCCACTATTGGGTGTTCTTGTCATATCAATTGTGACAAACCCATAACTGTCCTGGCTCCAGCACTTGCTGCAAAACTTGGAAAAATCATTGTAGCTCAAGTCCCCACCTACATATTCATCATGTATGTGTTTGAGGTTGGTATGGTCTTGATGAAACACACATATAAAATTGCTGTTGTCTCGGATCAGTTGCTTCGGTATTTTTGAAAAAGTCTGTGCCAGGTAGAAACAATCAATGTTTTTGTGCCGGCCCTGTGTAAAAAAGTTTCTAACCTTGTTTTGATTATCCAATATAATATCATCAAACACAACAACAGAATTATCGAGACATTCATCAAGTGGCTTAACATCTGTTTCAAAAGTGGCAATATCCAATCCATCATATAGCTTCATCAGCTGCTGATATTTTAATTGTTCCAAGCTCTTAGAAAAAACATACAAGTGCCTGTTTTTCCAGTCTAACCAGTTGGGTGCCAATAAAAAATTATCAACCATTAGTGTAGTTTTACCACAAGCAGATGGCCCAACAATAAGACACCTAATATTATCAGGTATCAATTTGCCATTTCTCTTATTTTGTTGTTCAGGTTCTGGCAGCCTTTTTATAACATCCCAGGTGCTCATATTATTATTTTGTTTGCATCGATCCAGCTGTGTTCTGGAAGTCCTAGCCATTTGACAAGTAACTTGTTGCCTTTTCTGCGGATAATTTTTTCTATGAGATAAGTATCAGGCTGTTTAGATTTGCTGAGCTCTTGTTCATAGAACCTGCCTTTGAGAATTTCTCCTCGGTGATCCTTTATTATATATGTGTTAAGGGTCCCGGGTTTAACCTGAACCACTGTAAATAATTCAGTGCTCCAGTTTCTTGTAAAGCCTCTCTTGAATAAGTGCTTATATTTGCTTATTCTTACTTGATCCTCAATTTTGTATTTGGATTTTCTTGTTGTTGGCTGATATTTAGGATAATAAACAGTACTGATCAATTTTTGCTCATCAGATGAAGTTACTTCAGAGGGTTTCATGTTGATAGTGGAATGGACCGAGTTGTTATATTTATGTAGAAGATCTGGAAGAATATTAATCCATTTATAATTACCTTGGAGGGTAAATTGTTTATACATAAGATTTTTTAAGGTTCTGTTGAATCTCTCTACAATTGAGGCTTTGAGGTCACTGTAACTCGAATAATGTTTTATTGCCTGGCTTTTAATAAATTGTTGAAACACTGAATTATAAAATTCTTTGCCATTATCTGTTTGCAAATAGCGCGGGGATCTTCCACTCTGATTGATGATTGTTCTGATGGCTTCTGTAACACATTTTCCAGTCTTGGATTTGAGTGGCACAGCCCAGGCAAATTTTGAAAATGTATCTATGACACTGAGTAGATACTTGTAGCCCTTGTTGATTTTGTCTAAGTTTATCAACTGTCCACTTGCCATTTCAATCAAGTCGCTTTGCCATAAATCATCTATGCCCTTTGTGACTACTGGGAGTCTCTTATAATTATGTCGGGCTTGTCTGTGTAATTCGTCAACAATAATTTTTCTAGACATAATATGTAAACAAGAATATTGCAACTATGGGGTGTTCAGCAGCTGATACTGCAGGATTTTCTAAATATAATTTGTCCCCTATTTGTATTTTAAATTCCAAAGAGCCATCATCTTCAGTATAGGCTGTTTCTAATGTATTGGGGTCTGTAAAATCTTCTAATTCTACACTGGTGATTTTCACTTTGTTATCAGCATTTGTTATTGATAAGGTGGGGTAGTGGTGTGCCTGTGGTTGAAGCCAATATTTGATCTTGATTGGTCTCAATGTGCCCCCAACAAAAAATTGGTAATAAAATTGTGCAGGGGACAGCATATATATTTTGCCACCTGGTGTAAATGGAGAATCATATTCTTTGTTGGGGATGCTATACAATTCAAGAATTACTGTATGTTTTGGATTCTCGATTATGCCTGTTATTTCCTTTTCTGCTGTGAGCAATCTGCTTGTTACAGATTCAAGATGCTCATTGATGGTCCTAACAACATCATCATGGCCTGGCTTGATTTTTATGTCCACAACAAGTTTTTTGTATTGTTGCACAATTTCTTGTAGCTGGGTGGCAAAAACAGACAGAGCATTTGCTTGATTGGATTCCATGGTCCCTAGCTCTTGCTTGATATTAGCTACAATTTGTTGCAAATTTTCAACAATTGCCAATTTTGAATTTTGAGCAGTAAGATCATGGACCTGTCTTCTGATATCCTCAAACAGGGCATGCAGTTCATTAATATGTTGATTGGTTGGAAGAGTGGCCACTGTCTGAGTGAGATGTTTGATCTCTGCCTGGATATTCTTGATATCTTCTGATTTCAATATCCTATTCACTGCTCTCTTAATATTTTTAAGTTCCTGTGATGTAGGAAGATTTGACACAGTATTTTGCAAAAATTCAAGTGTCAATTTTACATTGTCTAATTCAGAAGCATCAGCCACATTTTGCATAGCATTTTGGAGCAGGGCTATATCTGCCTGAGAGGGTGTGGATTGTTGTAAAATTTCAAGTTTTGTTTGGATATCATCTATCAAGTGATGAAAATGAGATAGTTCAGATTCAGTGTTGAGGTTTTCAAGCTTTGTGATTTGGTGCTGGACACTGACAAGAGTATCTACAATCCCAGGCAATCTGGATTCTAGTACATTTGCCAAATCACTTTGCACTGCTGCTATTGTACCTTCAAGATGGGTTATGGAACTTTGAATTTTTCCAAAATCTTCATATGTTTCAAGTTGCAGCTTAATATTTGCTACACTCCGAGTTATTGCATTCAAAGCATCAGAAGATGGCAAATTGTTCATAAAATTTTCAAGTGTCTCAATTTTTTCTTTAACCTCGGCTATGGCATTGTTCAGAGGGTCCAGATTAGGTATTTGGAGTGACTGAATCTGTTCTTTTAGAGTGGAAATCACTAGATCAAAATCTTCTTGTGATTTTATGCTTTTGACAATTGTTTGGAGCTGTGCCTGGACATTATTTATCTGCTCTTCTAATTGTTGTTTCAATTGCTCAGAGTTAATAGCCTGGGTCTTAAATTTGGCTTGAAGAGCTGCTACAGCTTCTTCCAAACTTTGAAAATTATCCAATGTGGCCAAATCAGTATATTTCTGAAGCAACAATTTGAGTTCAGAATCAATTTTAAGAAGAGGGTCCATGCATTGTGATTGCAAATTTGTAATTTCTAATTGAAGACTGGCATTGAGTGTGGTTTGTAAAGCTTGTAAATCACTTCTTAATTTCTTGACTCTGACATCAAGCATCAAAATCTCATCACTGTGATCTTCATGTCTTGTATGGCCAAAAATATCATTAGGCATTTTGTTTGTGGTTATTTATTATAGAGTATCTGATTCTTAATTCTATAAAAAAAGGTATAAGCTTATCATAAGATCCACGGACTTCAATATATAAGCAGTCACCAGCAGAAACAGTATAAACAGTGCCAGAAACCATGTTTGAGTGCTTAATTCTATAAATATTTTTCCCTACTGAAATTTTAACATTACCCTCAGGAGTTGTAATAAATTGCAATTGCCCACCTACAGGTAATTGGTAATGATTTAAATTATTGTTAAATATGTACAATATTTTGCCTGTTTCATCATCAATATCTGTAAGTATGCTGTTCAGATGAATAATTAACAAGCCACTCAGTTTAGACAGCATATCAGAAGAGGGTTGTGGTGTTGGCAGCTCCATAATACCTTGTTTTTTGAACCCAAATAAGTTCATAGGCATGTTTATTTATTTCAAATCATGCTCTGTAATTGGGCATTGATTCCCATTTTTCAAATCACAATGCCCCATGGTAAAGTATGTATGCCACATGATAAAATACATCTCTTATCATCATGTGGGTCCAGAGCCACTTTTCTTACAATATTGCTAGTCAATAAGTGATCCACACTCTGAATTCTGGATTCTGATGTTTTGATCAAATTCTGGGATTTGATGCAATTTTTATAATCTTCAAATTGGAGCTCTTTGTCAACAGTCACTCTGCCAATGCCCTTGGCCTTTTTGACAACAGCACTACATGTTTTAAAACTGTACATCTTGGCACTTAACCCAGCAAATTCCACAATAACATCACCAAGTGTCTCATCTTTTAACTTGCCAGGCAAATTTTTGTTGTGGTGGTGTTGAATCTTTGTATGTTCACTGGTATCAAAATATTTAAACAATTCAGGCTGGGTCATATCTTTATAAACATCTTCTGTTTTAATATCAAGAATAAAACTATCCGTGTCCATGTACATCAGTTTTATATTATCACCATAAAAAGGTTTCAACACATCATAATACAATGTTAACATATGTGATTTGGCCAATTCCAATATCACAGCCCCTACATAAATAGGTTTATCAAACTTAATCTTTGTTTTTTTCATGTTGAAAAGTGCCATATTTTCATCATAAATTCTTCTGTAATTGAAATTATTCTTTGCAACCAATTTTTTGCTCAGGCTGGGGTCAGTAATTATTTTAACATCGGTATGTTTTCTGACATTTTCAATTGTTTTGCCATACACAGAATTAACCATCAATTTAAACAAGGATTTATCAAATTGGCTCTTTGCAGATGTTCGAAGCTCCGTGTTTGTATCAATGTATGATTTCAACCATTCTGAGTGCCTGAACCTCAAAACTTTTCCAATTTTGCTCACTTGAACACCATGTTTCATCAGGAACTGGAGGTTTTTGTAATATATGACATAGCCTTGTTTTGGCTCCAGTGTCATCATGAGCTTCTTCTGTTTAGAGCCAGGTGAGCACTGAACCTCAGGAATTGGGGGCAGATCAGAAAATTTGTTATGTAAATCATCTGGAATTGTCAGATCAACCTCTAAGAAGAGGCCATAGTCACTGTCATCAAAGTCCTGAAGATCTTCAATATTGAAATCTTCAACCCATTCAAGCCCTGCATATGGCAGTTTTTGCATCATGGCAGAACCATAGAGGCTGTTTGCATCTACATACAGTATATAATTTGATGGCAATGCTGGATTATAATCAGGCATATATTTGTTATTTGCTCTGGCATATCTCTGAGAACATTGCACCACCCCCCTCTTATATCTTGCTCCATAAACAGATACTTATTTTGATCTGTGATCAGATCCAATTGCATTTTAGTGTTCAAAAACATTGCAGCCCATGCTAGGCCCGGGGCACTGAAAAAATACACTGGGTCCAGTCTATAATTTTGCATAGAAGATTTTCTGAATGCCTGCATTATATCAGCTAAGAGGGTCACATCAAGTTTTAAATATGCCATGTGATAATCACCAAATGTCTGGCATTTTAAATTGTTCCACATCAATTGGGCATGGTGATAATCTTCATCAGTGATTCCAGATCCTCTGATCTTGCTGTAAAACTCTTCTTGTGGTGGCAAAGAACATTCATCAAATTTGGAAAAATCTGTAACATAGTCATATGGATATACACCCTTCCGCCTAATTAATTTCAGGTCCTGATTTGGAAACAAAGCACATGTAATTTTGAATTGATCATCAGATAATTGAGTGGCCAGTGTGGCCAGGCTAGCAGATAAAATTCTGTAAGAATCAAGAAATCTTATGTGAATAGGAACACCATTAACTTTAATTATTTTGCTAATAGATATATATTTCTCATCATTTTCAGCTAAAATATTTAAATTCTGCTTGTCAAACCGCTCATATCTGATCAAATGATGGAAATCATAATTGGATGCTCCATGGCAAAATATGGGGACAAATTTTGGTCTCTTAATCTTAATATTACAGCTATTACACAGGGCCTGTTTATATCGACCATCTGTATGAGAATGGTGTTTCACCTTGATTTTTGTATCTGAAAATTCAGAATCACATACCGGGCATTTTTCTGCATTGTTGAAATCTTCAATCTGTTTCTCTGTTAAAGGCAACATGGGTTTTGATTTTAATAAAATATTAGATGCTATGTCACGGCACTCATTTTCTATTCTATGTGCAAATTTTTTGATGGCATCTGCTCCCATGTATGAATCTTTTTTGGTAACAACACCATCCTGTACAACCACATAATAAAAGCTGGAAGGTTCATGTAGCTGGTATGGTGTAATTGAAGATTCTTCAGGATCTGGATTGCAGAATGCAAGAGGTTTGAGGTTTGATTCAAAATCACAGACAATATATGCTGGGTGTTCCAACAAGGCTTCAAACTTATTGAATTTTGCTTTTTCACTTGGATTGGGCATCACCATATGAACAGGTTTATGGTTCCCACAGTATTTCAGATGCTCAATTAACTTGTTTTTTGCAATTTCTGCATTTTCTTCCCGAACCCCCTTCACCATTTTCCTGCCATCAAATACACTTAAACATCTTCTGCACAACTTGAATATTATATTGGATTTGTCTATTTGCTTTCTCACTAAAGCTTCAAGATTATGTATCAGAGTGTAATGATATGTACCATCCCCTTCAATTAAGAGCAAATCAAGCGGAATAGCAGAATCATCATCAAATGTACTGATTCTGAGAGGTTCTATCAAGCAATTGCCACGGCCAGTGGAACAAATAAATACATTAATAGATAATTGTTTGCCATTGATATGCCTGGCCTTTTTTTTCAAATTTATCAATATTCTGAACAGACATTGGATATTCCAAACCCTCCATTGCATCGTCAAAAAGATGTTCATGTTGTTTGTAATAACTTATTCTCTGAGGATTCCTTGAAACTGGATACAAAACAGCTAATATACACCACAAAAAGCATTTCTGGTCGGTATTTTCTATATTAACCACAGCTCTTTTGTTTTTAATATTGTCAGGTAATAGCAGATATGTAGATCCTTGTAATGGGCTGAATTCAGAAATATTAACATATAACTTGTGTGGAGATCCGCATAGGCTCCATCCAGACTCTTTTGCTGCAAATTCAGAGTGTTTGATATTCAATCGATCCATCAAACTGCTTATTATTTTGTCTGAATTTGCATTTGAATATACAGGTACAGTTTCTGTTATGTGGGGCTGTGTAAATTTTGTGCCATTTGGTTTCTTATATTGTGTAAACAATTTGAGGGACAGCTTATAAGGGCTATTTTGTGCATTTAGAATTGCCTGCACATCAGGATTTACACTGTTCAAAAAATTGTTAATACCGCATCTTGGCTCTGATACAAACCGATAATCCCTAAGTTGGGCATTAAAACTGCTATGGATGGGTGCATAGCATAGCTGCTTTGCTGCTCTGGCATTAAGAGGTGCTTCGTGCTTCCTTTTCAGACCAGATGTGGATGGTTGTGGGGGCAATGTTGATGACTGTGCAGAGCAAGTATCTTTATGTTTATATGTGAAATATTCCATGCTATATTTTCTATTGCATTTGGGGCATATTTTTGTGGGAGTTCTGTATTTGCCTGGGTTACAATTCCTTTGGTGTCTGGCCCAATTGGGGCTGGATATATTCTTATTACACTGATTGCAATATTTTTGATTCGGCATTTTTTGTTATTGGTTTATTATATATATTTCCTGGGCTTCAATTCAAAACTCTATGCTGGATAAAAATATCAGTTGGGTTCAGCACTGTGCTTTGTGTGTGTGTGTATGTGTGTGTGTGTGTTAATATTTTTGGCTTTGGTATTTATATAAAATTTCTTGGGATTCAAATCAAAACTCTATGCTGGATAAAAATATCAGTTGGGTTCAGCACTGCAACAACACACCCTTTCTCTTCAACAGCTCTCACAATACTGGCTGATATGCAATGCAAAATCTCTTTATATACCCTAAGCACGGACCGCATTGAAAATATCTGAAACAATAAGCCAATCAGAATATAACACATCATCAAATTATGTCATAAGCAACCAATCAGAAAACAACACATCTGAAACAATAGGCCAATCAGATTAAAACACATCATCACATTATGTCATAAGCAACCAATCAGAAAACAACACGTATCTAATAATTTATTGGATAATAATTTGTTGCACAGCATGATGCAATATAAATAAACCAGAAATAGGCTACAACTTGGCCACAAGTGGACCGGAAGTGGACCGGAAGTAGGCAAACCGGAAGTGGACCGGAAGTGGACCGGAAGAAAACCGGAAGTGAACCGGAAGTGGGCAAAATGGGTAGAAATGGCCAAAAATAGACCGGAAATGGACCGGAAGTAGGCAGAAATAGGTAGAAATAGCCAAAAATAGACCGGAAGTAAATATGGGTGGGTATGGGTGTGTGTGTAGGTGGCTCTTATGAGCATCTTGGCCTAGTTTTAAGTGTGGCCAAAAAAAATATCAAGAGGGGCATATTTTTGACAAGTTTATGGACAACAATCTCACAGAAGTGCCTTTTATAAGTGTAGGCAAATCAATCTGAGGGGGCTCTTCATTTCTCAGGAAATTCTCGAGGGCATTTTTACAAAAATCTTGGATTAGACAGGGTTCCACACTTGAGCAAAAAGCTCATATGCTCATGTTGAGCTTGTTTTAAGTGTAGGCAATTCTGCTTGAGGGGGGCTCTTCATTTCTCGTCATGGTTATATCATCAATCCCACTACTATCAAAATACACAAATTATTCGCTACTCTCACATTAGCATATTTGCATTTTACTTGTTTCAATGTCATTTTTCGTACCTCCCTGTGTTAAGAGTAATGATTAAATCAATGACGATCGATAACAACAAATACATGGAAACGGCAGTATTTTTCTGGAATTTTAACCTACGATCTCTACCCCAGATATGAATGAGCACGTCAAAAGACCAATTATTACGGAGTGAAGCCTGGTCTCCGATAATCCGTAACGTGCATTAATAGTTACCGATATGTGCCGAGTATGAAGCGAATACTACAAAAAATAAACCCTTACAAGTCACAGTCTCTTAAGAAAATAGTGTATGTTGCCGACGAGTATATAACTAGAATATTGGTACTTACCATAATGGGGAGTCATGTTGTACTGCATGTTGTACTGCGCCTTATACCACAAAATAGTTGTAACGTTTTATTCTTGCTCCATCAACACATAATCACTTTGCACACTTTAAAAATGCCCCACAATACACAGTCGAAATATTCTGTCCAATTCACAGTTCTTGTTCGAACCGCTTTAAATCGTTGATCCGTCACCACAGAATTCGCAGGTGGCGCTGGCATCAACGAAGGTAGAGTGGCGGAAATACTGAAATCGATCTTCTTTTGTAGAGGCAACCAATGAGAAAGGCAGCTTCCAACTTGAAACTACGTGTGGTCAAGCGGTTACCTTGATGCCAATAGCTTGTTTCCTAACGGGTGATACAGCTTCGCATTCAGTTTATCTCGGTTTATTCCAGACAGTGGCGCAACCACAGGGGGGGTGGCAGGGAGGGCATTGCCCCCAGCCTTGTAAGGAAATCAATTCTAGGGGGGGAGCAAACATTGACGGCCAAGAGCACCTTGAGAGGGGCACAGAGGGAATATTGCCCCCTTAGATTTCAAATTTTATGCAAATAAAAATTCATTTTGTAAAATTTTCTTGCTCGCTTCGTTCGCATGCCTCCTTTTCTTACTCTTACCAAGTTCCGAGTCGTAGTTAGGGGGAGCCTAACGAAGTAAATTTAAAAAGTTGTAAAAGAGAGTATGACAAGGCGTCCTGTGAAATTATTTGCGGGCAATGGGGGGGGGCAACCACAGGGGGGGGGCAACCTTTGACGGAAGCAAATTCTAGGGAAGCAAACATTGAAATGAAGAAAAGCATGGCTAGCAGAATCGAAGAGTAGCGGAACAAAATGATACTCAAGATGGAATTAGTTTTCATATATTTCTAGCATCCCCGGCCGGTTCAAATCCGGGAACTTTTCTAACGATGGAAGCGGCCCCGGCGCCAACCCAGCGTCGAATAACATGGGTACCCGGGGGAAACCCTGGGGGGTAAAGGCGGTCAGGGGTGTGATGCTGATCACATCTCCCCCACTCACGACCGGATCAAGAAAGTGTGGGGCGTTACCCCCACACCCCCTATACGCCTTCATGGCGTGGTGCTATGCACAGGGGAGCACTTTACCTTTTTTTACCTTTTTATATTTCTTGCATTTGTCTTCCAGACGGCCAAGAGCACCTGCAGGGGGATACAGAGGGGCAATTTCAAATTTTACGCAAATAAAGATATGTTTCGTAAAATTTTCTTGCTCGCTTTGCTCGCATTTTCTGCTATTCTTGCAGTCTCAACAAGTTCAGAGCCATAGCTAGGGGATGGCAGGAGTCGGACCTGGGCACCGATCGATCTAAATGAAAAAAGTTGCAAAGAGAAAATACTATTGTGCCCCATGGAATTCTTTGCGTCCTATTAAATCAATATTGTTTTAAGTTTGAAAGAATTGGATCTGAAAATTTTCTTGCTCGCTTCGCTCGCACTTTCATTGTTATCTATAATGCATTGTAAATTACTAGAGAGAGGCGTAAGACCAATGTGTACTTCAGACTGTTGTTGCTAAACAATTTTGTATTAATGGTATGAAAACGAGCACACACATTGTGAGAGACAATTTATATCATTTTTACTATTGGTTTGTTATGAGGTGAATGAATTGATTATGTAATGTATTTAAATAATATACTTATTTTTATTAAAGAAACATTGAATACGTGCACAATTTTTTGTTAACATATTGATATGTATTTTCTTATTTCACGTCGCTCCATGTTCCATATGTGTAAAACATATGTTCTACATGAAAGTTGCACATGTCACATGTCCAAAAGGAATTATATTCGTCATTTTGTCTCAAAAATACAGTTTGTGTGCTTGTCTTCCATTACTAGCTAACGTGAAATTCAACGTGTTGAAAAATACCAGAAAAATGCCAATAATAATAGCAATAATAATAATGCCATTATTATTATTGTTATTATTCCTATTATTATTATTATTATTATTATTGGCACGCTTATCCTCCTGGTACTTGCCAAACAAAAATTCGTGGTTGCGCCTCTGATTCCAGAACTTCTACCTGATTGAAATATCTCCATTAATCGCATTCTGAGGGGTGGTCTCACTTATCGCACACCGTATTGGGTTCTTCCCACACTTCGTCTGTCTGACGTAAGCGCAGATTGATTTCGTTGTCAGGTTAGTATTCTAATTCTTATTGCAGAAAATGTAGTCAATCAAAAATAAATGTAATGAAGTGTAGCACAGATAAATTTAATATAAGCAGATATGAAACTCGGGCAGCAAACCTTCTGCGCCATAAATTACTGTTTGCAATAAGTTCTGCAATTGTCCGCTTAGAGGCGCCACTCGCCCTTTTTGCTCAGCGTTATGGGGAAAGCAACGTACTGAACATTCCGCACAGGTCAACGAATGAATAACCCTCCTCACCCTAAGGGGCCCCGGGGAATATAATAGCTACAACGGGAAAACGTCTATCTTCTCAAAGATCGTCACAATGCTGTGTCCATCCTCAATGTGAAGGTAAGCTAGGAACTCCCCGATGGCTTAGTGCTTATGTAGTTGCTGTTTTTTTTTTGTTTATATATATATATATATATATATATATATTCAGGCGATCACGGGTTCTAAACCACGGTTGAGACACATTGCATAGCGGTTCGGACCAGATTTTACACTGTAGGTACAAAGTGAGCTTAGAAAACAACTCAAACCAATTGAGTTGCCCGATTATGTGACAGAGTTCTCAGAGAAGCAACAAGTAGAAACAAAGAACAGAACCAAACCTTTCAGAAAATCTGAAACTTATAACCAAGACTTTAGGGAAATAACTCCCAATACGTTTATGTGGTATTACACTGCTGTAAAAATTACTTTACAAGTATGTAAAACAGTGGCGCCAAATTGTTTAAACATTGATAACATCAGTAATATATGCCAATTGTTCCCAAAGTGTGCGCCGCGAAATATTGCAATATTTTCACTGAAATTATATGGTTGTTCCATGTGCTTATTTAGTACTTTTTACACATAAAATGATTCTGAATCTGAAATATGCGTTTATTTTTTTAATTTAAGGCAAGCAAACTAACCACACCAACTGAGGGTTGCAAGTATTAAATAGGCCTACATTCTGACTTGGGCTCAGCTGGAAAATCTTGAATCACTAAGGGCGACGTGAAACGAAAACGTTTTGGAACCACTGATATATGCCATAAGTAGCCTGAGAATTTGCCCTAAATTCCTTTTTTGTTCCTTGGCTAGAAAATGTAGGCTTTTAAGTTTAAAAAAGGATTCAGGCAAAAACTGAGAAGAATACATGAATTGAGTGTGACTATTTTGAAGATAATTGCTTTCTAATCCGGGAAAATTATGAAAAATCTGCCCATATTTCCCAATTTTACTGCTTATTTCGTATTTTTCTGTACTTTTGGTCTGCCAGTTTTGAATTGTTCGTGCCCCTCGATCATCATTCTCGTTATTAGGGCCGGACTAGCCCACCGGGATACCGGATAAAATCTCGGTGTGCCCTCTAGACTCGGTGCCCTCCCGAAAAAAAATAAAGTGCTCCCCTGTGCATAGCACCACGCCATGAAGGCGTATAAGGGGTGTGGGGGTAACGCCCCACACTTTCTTGATCCGGTCGTGAGTGGGGGTGATGTGATCAGCATCACGCCCCTGACCGCCTTTACCCCCCATGGTTTCCCCCAGGTACCCACGTTATTCGACGCTGGGTGGGCGCCGGGACCGCTTCCAATGTTAGAAAAGTTCCCGGATTTGAACCGGCCGGGGATCGAACCGGGACCTTTAGCATGGTAGTCAGACGCGTTACCGACTCTTTTTTTTTAATTTCAATTTTAAATCAGACAATTACAGTAAATCTTTACAATGCTTACATGTATGTTATTCAAGTATTACATTTAAAAAGTTGGCATAATGTAATTTTCTATAATCTAAAGACATTTGTTCATATTCTTGTATTAGAGTTAGTCCAAGATCCAAGTAATTATAATTTTTTCCCACAGGAAATAAAAACATTAGGTACTGTGCTATTAACCACTGAACTGATTTTTGCTTTGTATTTGGAAACAAATGAAACTCTGGTAAGATAATGTCTTTTGCTGATACTTGGTTTGGTGAAGTACGACAAATTCTACTGAGCATTGTTCTTAATTTTGGCCAAGCTGTGGCTGCTTTCTTACATTCTGTTATCTTATGGGTAATCGAATCTGGTACTTGGCAATTATAACAATTTGGAGAATTACTAGAACCATATTTATGACATCTATCTGCCGTTACAATTACTTGTTGAGTCACTTTATACCAAATAGATAATGCCTTGTTCGTTAGATGTTTCGCCGTTATATTGTTCCATATTTGTTTCCAATTACATTTTGGATTTTCTCTTTCAATTCGAACGATTATTATGTTTGCGTTAAGTTGCTCACTGTAAATCTGTTTGACAGAAGGACTGTCGTAAATATGTTGCAGAGTTTTATAAAATGTATGAATGGCGATCTCAGTATAAAACATTAATTCTTTGGGAATAATATTTATATCCATTGGTGCTGTTAGTGGTACATCTTTTAACAGTGTAATTATTATTTGTTGCGTGGTGGAGTCAATTGGAGAATATATCGCTGAAAGACCGCTGTGAATGAATAAAGCTCTTGATTGTATCGCCACACTCTTCAAGTTCATACCTCCCCTCTTTTCCTGGAGATATAGCTCGCTCAGAGCCACGCGGAACACCGAGTCATGCCAGAGAAATTTGCCAACCTGTTGCTTTACCCTAGATATTTGCTTCGCTGTCAAGGTCAATGTCTTGGATAGCTACCAAAGCTTCGATAAGGCGTAGATGTTTACGTATCTCACTCGCGATTTCAAACAAAGAAACCTGAGTTGATTTGCACGTAAAGTATATATATAACTTTTTCGGTGACTAACCTACTATTATGTTCAATGGTGTCTCTGATATTTGTATAAAAATGTATACCTAGTATTTTCACTTTCTGTGCTACACGTACACTAGTGTTATTACTAAACAAATTATTGACTCCCCAAGGTAACAAAAACGTTTTGTTTAAATTTAGCTTTGCACCCGAGACATTTTCAAAATATTTCAAGTACCTTTGTGCATTCTCCAAATCCCTTTCACTATTTAAGAATATTGTAATATCGTCCATATAACTACTTACTTGAATCGTTTTTGACATGACAGAAATGCCTTCATTTATTTCTTGTAATCTTTTAAGTAAGGGAGCCAGTGTTAATACATATAGTGCACTACTCAGTGGACTTCCTTGTAAAACACCTCGTTTCATTTGAAATGTTTCCGTAAGACACCCATTAATTTTTAGTTTTAACTTAGTGTCACCATACAAAATTTGTATCCATTTTATAAAGGTATCTCCGAAACCAAAAGCCTTTAGAACACTGTACATATATTTATGACTAACTCTATCATAAGCCTGTGAGAAATCCACTGATAAAATTGCTTTGTTGGCTTGCTGATTTTGTGTTGTAATAATTACATCACGTATAGTTTGTAATAAATGATGAATTGTTCTTTGAGGATTACATGCATATTGTGTGTCCCCTACTAGTTTATGCATGTAAGGAATTAAGCGGATGTTTACGCATCTACTGATAATCTTAATATCACTACTTAGAATTGTAATCGGGCGATAGTCAGTAACCACTTTAGGTTTCGGTTTTTTTGGAACAAAAACCACTATTCCTGTTCGACTTGAGGACCCTAATTTCCCACTCTGTAATACATCATTGACCCATTGTGTGAAAACGTCCCCAAAGAAATTCCAAAAGGTTTGATAAAAGTCTGAGGGCAGACCATCTTCTGCCGTTGATTTATTTCTGGCCGCTTTGAAAACTGCATTTCTAATTTCGGTGTTCGTAAAGGGCTTACTAATTTCCTTTCGCTCTTCTTCAGTTAGTCTTTCTGTTACTTGGTTCGTAAAATCCCAATCGGATTCTACGGGATTATGAGCCTGACCCATTAATTTTAAATAATATTGTAAAAATGTTCTCTGAATTACTCTGGGATTAGTTGTAAACTCTCCTGTCTCATCTGTTATCTCTGTTATTAAGATACTTTTAACTTGTCTATGCTCTTGTAAAATATGATATAAATTTGCCTCTTCATCATTATCCAAAGGTAACTTTTTGCTTTTAATTTTTACGATGCTTCTCTTTTTTCGGTGTAGAGAGAGTAATTTTGATTTCATCTCGTTAATGTAAGGCATATTTACATTACCTTGTAATGCTAGACTTTGTAAATCGTGTAACACGGCATAATAGAAGTTATACATGTTGTTAAAATCCCTTCTTTTTTCTATGCTATACATTTTACTAATATAACGAAATTTTGGCTTTACAATGAATTCCCACCAGTCTATTAGGGTCTTCTACGCCTAACTAGCTCTAGCCATGTGTCTTTTATTAGCAGTTCATAATTTTTATCCGCCAATACTGAACAATTTAACATCCAGTATCATCTTCCCATACTTGATTTGTTTTGATCCAATTTTATTTTTAAAATTAACTGAAACAAACAGGAAACACACTTACACTTTGTACATTTTCTTTATAACCCTTCGCTATATAAAATCGGTCGATGCGTGAAGAACTTTGAGTTGTAAAATGTGTAAATCCTGGTTGGTCTCTATGTTTACAAGTCCATGCATCTTGTAACTTTAAGCCCTTTGTTAATTCATATAGTGCCCGGGAAAAATTATAGCCTGGTTGTTGAGCTTACCTGTCTAGGACGGAATTGAAATCGCCAGCCACTAACGCATTTAATGTATGCGATGTTAATTCTGGGCTTAAGATTGTTGAAAAAAGATGTTCTCGTTCATGCTTATTATGACTTCCTGAAGGCGCATATACATTGCATAAAAACAAAGGACCTAATTCCGCACTTATTAGTCTTCCTGATGGGTGGAAGGTGACATTATGTAAATCAATTCTTTGATGCACCGCTATTGCTGTGCCTTGATATGTGGCAGTAAAATTATTATGAACATTATACCTTGCCAAAGATGAAAAATTGTCAATGCCTACCTCTTATAGGAAGGCTATATCAATATCCGACTGTGTCAAAAAATCATTTAACGCTATTAGTTTATTCTGACTTTGTAATTTGTTAAGGTTAATCGTTGCTAATGTAAATATGTGCATTAGGGATGTAAGGATCTTATTTAGGCAATGCATTAAAAATTGTTAGTACTTTACGCTTTGCATTTGTTCCACTTTTGACGCTGGGCAGAATCACTCATATCTCATCGTCGCTACCGGAATCAAGAACTGTACGCATTACTGTATCACTTTGTATATCTATCCCTGCCACATTTAGGGACGCTTTAGCCCCCTTACTGGCAAGAAGCTTATTATATACATTATACCCAACCTTAGCACAAAAAAAACGTAACACTTTCACACGCGTCATTAATTTTCGTGAAGTTTTTTACTTTCGTTAGCACTGACACTAGAACCTAGATTACTATCACTTTGGGACCTGGTAAATTGCACTGGGGAGGGAGAGATGGGGCGTTGGTCATCACTCTTCTTGGTCGGTGGGTTAATTTCAGCATCCCGTTGAGAACTTTTCTTGCGCTTCTGCTTCTTCTGCTGCTTCTGCTGTCCTTCCATGGGGAGCTTCCTTCTGGTGGCATCCTTCAGCGGGGCCCGTGAACCCGAAAGAGGCTTCACAGAGCTTGGGTCGTCATCTGGAGTCAGCTGGATGTCAGAATTGTCAGGCACATTCATCTGGTCTTCACACTTAATTTGGTTTGCACCCTCTGGTTGATCTTCATGAATTCCCATTTGGAGAGTTTCTTCCCGTTCCACTTCATCAGCCCATAACAGTGAAATTTCCATGGTTTCGTCAGTCGCGTTGTTCCCCGAAACGGGTACCACTGCAGGTTCGTCTTTCGATGCTTGCTCAGTTGACGCTGTTGGTACGTCACCCTTTGTCTTCTGACTCAATTTCATTTTGGTGGGTAGTGTCATCACCGTGGGTCGCGAGTCCACTTGTGTTTCTTTGACTGTGAGTTGCGTTGGTGGTCGAATGACACTTTGGGCGTAGGTTCTGGGTTCCTGGTTGTTCATAGATGTGAGCGCTTGGACTGAGGTTGAACTTGCTACATTCGGCCTAGTGCGTCGTCTTCTTTGGGGACACGTGGCCGCTGCGTGTGTCAATTCGTCACAGATCTTGCAAGAAGGCTGCTGCCCATAGTATGTGACCCAATATCTCGCACCTTGGATCATGACGTAAGACGGTATTGACTGCTTCAATACCATCAACAAAACTTTTATGCCCGTACGGGTACGATAGATATGTTCGTGCGAGTAAGTCTCGTCGTCGATAGACTCTATTTCGCCATATTTGCCAAGTACCGCAGATATTACCTCATCCGTGACTTCCATCGGGATGACATGTAGTCGCACCATCGTTGATATTTTGTCAGCCCATTCCAGTCGTACATCATGATCACCCTCCTCATCATGAAACACCAACATTCGTCCTAACTTCTGTATTATTTGCTCACCTAACAGGTGTGATACCAGTTTAATGTAAACACACTTGCGAAAATGGTCAATTTCAATACTTAAAACCTGGTCTTCGGTGAGAGCCAACGTTTCACTAATCCATCGGTGTAACTGCACTGACGTGGGTCTCTTTTGTTCACTCGAAAACGACAATTTTAACGTATTTATACGACGTGTTTCCATTTTAGAACATTCAGAATTACTCTATTTAACTCTTAACTAGTACTCCCTCCTACTCACCAGGACACGGCCGTGTACGTACCAAGCTGCAAGCGCGACGCGAGACGATGTTGATAGTACGACTACTAACGCGAGACTACGACTGAGCCACCGCGGCCAACCTCCCGAAAACAAAAATTCGGAGCCTACTGCTCGCAATCGGCGACTCCGTCACACATAAAACAGTGGTTAATACACCTTTTCTGTTCTTTAATGGACTTGCAAACAAGGAAGCACGATTGAGCGGCCTGGCACCTACTGAACAGAAACAATGACTGCAAAGGATTAGTGATGATCAAGAAACATTAAAGTAGCTCGCGCTGACTAAACAGCTGTGGTCGTGTCAGTTTAAAGTCTAGTCATACCACAGTAACCTCTTATCTGTTAGGAATGAGTATAATTGTCAGGTATTTTCCAAAATATAGTATTTAAATAGATGTACATCATCATACTATGGTTTCCTAACCGCTAGTAAAAGAAAAGCCACGCCTTCGCGGTCAGTTTTCAATGTCGAAGCACTGAGGCAGAACTGAGGCTTCACAGATGAAAGGTTTTCTCGGAATCCATCGCTTCAGGGTAATGGTTCCGTTGAAGTGAGGCTTGAGAGCTGTTGACATTTACTAGTGCCATCTCTTGTCTTTTTGTGGAAGCAAGATTTCGAGTGGTTCCTATCAGCACCTCCCAGCGTATTATTCCGAAGCTTTTTGCGAGGGCCAGATCTCAGCGGGAAGTCCGTGCAGCGGATTTCCTTTCGATGAAGATCTTCTTATATATCCTTATCTGTGGTCATACCGTCATGTATCCATATCCTACTGCATGAATATTTAGGTTCCCAAAAAATGGATGGTTAAAATATTCTTGCTCAGTTCGTTCGCAACATAAGACATAATTTTGCTAGGTGAGAGCATCTCCTTCACACAACAAAAGACACCTGAAACAGTCAACCAGACAAGGTTTACCTCAGGGGCTACGCAAAAAAGAAAGAGAAGGGACGGGAAGCGAGAAAATTTCCTGAATCCAGTTGGGGGTGTTCGTACCCCTATGCACCCCCTGGGGCAAAGCATAGTACCGCTTTATGAGAACAAAAAATTGCAAATTTTTAATAAATACAATTTTATGGATAGCAATTCATAAGTGGAGGAACATCAGGAGAATAACTTCTGAATTAACAAATTATAAAAATATGTGTCCCGGACAATAAAAGGGAGAAGCAAGCCATAATAATTTGTTAAAAATATCTCCTTGTCTCAGTCCTTTTTCTATTACAACTTTCGCGGTCTCCCCGATGGTGCAGTGGTAGTGGCGACGCCTTGTAATCAAGGAGTCCCGAGTTGATACCCGGTGGAGGCACATGGTGGTTCGGATTCCACTGTAAACTGTATGTCCAGTCCCGATTAGCCTTACTGTGCACAAAGTAGACTTAAAACTCCAAATCAATCAATTATCAATATTACAACTTTGTCCGACACACTTAAAGTTATGCCAGCTCTGCAATACAAAAAGTGGTGGCAACTCAGTAACCACTCTACTCCAAATTATGTTATAAAACACCGTAAATAATCAATGGAAAGATCGAGTGTTTCTACCCCAAAGTCCAATGTTTTTTTCTAGTATTTGTCTGAAAGTAATCTGGTTATTAGAGATTTTTCTGGCCTGAACCCACATTGGTATGGCCCAATACCTTTCTACATATGGTAGTAGTTATATATCAATAAAAATTATTCATGATAGTAATAGAAATTATTATTACTTCATTTTTGCTAAAGTACTGACAACAACAGAGCTTTAATACAGTACTCTGAATTACATAAAATAACTGAACATCATATAAGATTAAATAAGATAGCCACTATCAAAACACCAATAACATGTCTTACATAAAATAAGGATTATACAACAAATATTACATTACATTATTCGAGGAGAACACTCAATATAATTAAAATATCACATAAAATCAACACACATATTGCAGTACTGGAAGGTTAATTATCTATTTCTTATATTTAAACAGTGAATGCTAAATTTGTATTATTTTCTATCTAGTATAAATTTGTGATTTATGGAAATATAATATAGCACCATGAACACAATTTTTAACACTGTTATTCCAGGAACCCAAATTTCAATATAAAATATCCTCTATGAACTTATCTTCCCTTTGTATTCTTCTATTTTTATAAAGTTCGTAAATTTATGTTATTTCAGACTAAGTTTTTGTACAGTTAGGATTCAGTCTTGTACTACAGGTCTTGTCTGGTCTTACGGCGGGCGGCGTACGTGATGGCAAGGGAAGTGGGGAACGGGGAATACGTCGCAGACCAACCAGACAACAACAGTGGCCTCGAGAGTTACGACGTCGCGGGAGGAGGTGCTGTGCGCACCTCCTTCTACAAGCTACTGTGTTTCTCATTGTGCTGGATTGGTCGCTCCCCACTTTTCTTGCCAGCATGTAGGCCGCCCGCCGTAAGACCAGACAAGAGCTATAGTATGCTCGAAAATTAGTGACGAAAACGCAAGCCTCAGAGATAAAATAAGATACTTGAACCCAATATGACCTAGTGCCAATATGGCCTACTTGCTGTTTCCAACCAGTTACATGTTTAATTCAACAGATGACGTTAGTATATAATTTAGTGTGTCCGAATGGCGTGATTGAGCCTGTTGCCTGTACCTGTAGTACAGTAATTTGAAGACAAAGAATTGTATTCTACTTGATCTAATATTGCACAATATTCCAAGTGATTGATGTTTAATATCTCTAGTACATATTGTGATAGCTCATAATTTGTATTTTACAGCAATGTACTTAGTTTAGACTTTAATCTAAAGTATTGTACCGAATATTGCCTAAACGTAACTTTTTAATAAAATATTTCCTGCACCCACGTTATTATTTGGAATGGGCTCCAATTTTCAGCAAACGTCCAGAAATGTTACCTTATTTGAAAATTGCGATTAGTTTTACTTTTCTGACTTTGTACACCACTAGAAACAATTTGAAACCTTAGGACGACCATATTGGATTCAGGTACCTTAGTTGAGTCACTAATTTTTTTTAATATTGCACTCATCATCTTTCTTCCGTTTGATGTAATACTATTACAAAAAATATTAACTAGCAATTTTACATCTTGCATTGTATGTACAAATACGTTCTGTTTTCTTACTTCTTATACCTATAATAAATTTGCATTAACCAATTATCTTCATTGTGATTAGTTATTGTGTTTGTTTTTTCAGACAAGAAATTATAGGATCAATTTATTGTTCCAGAATATCATGTTGAGCGCTGTATTTCTATGTATATTTTAGAAATCATATGAAAATAATGAAGATTAAACGTTATTTAGAGCATCAGCTGTATCATTAACAAAGTTAGCGAATAACAGTGGACCTAAGTCCGTTCCCTATAGCACTACTTTTTAGTCAGAAGAATTTCAGATGTTGCTCTACAGAATTGCTCTACTACGTATTATATATGAAAGATTCATAGTTTGGACATAACTTAATAAAATTCCAATTGAGCCATTTCAATTTCACTTTTAAACTATCCCAAGTTTTTTATATATCTAGATAACTCACATCGATGTCTGACCTTTTTAAAAATATGTTTGAATGTCCGTAATTAGCTGTTTAAGATTGGTAATTGTAGATTGCTTGCACTGAGATCTTAATGACCGTACTGGAAATAACTTGCTTATGGATCATATTCTCCAGAATTTTAGTAGCAATATTATTGACGCTAATAGGCTTGAAGTTGACCATTTCTCTTTTATATTTAAGAATCTTTTTTGTGTATATTCGTCAGCATTAATAGTTCTATGTCAGATTTTTTTCAGTTTTCTCTGTGTTTGTTTTACACTCTGTTCACTAAATGAGCCTAGTCTGACTTCCTAAAGAACACACTGTGAACTTGTTTACAAAAAGGGACATAACATAAGAGTTTTAGTTATACTTTCAGATTAGCATAATATCTCCTACTTTATAACATGATAGTTAAGTATTAATAATTGACAAATGATGCTTTGTCTGATAAAAGAGCCTGTAATACTATGTATGTACACTTTACACATTAGAGGAAATATCTCTTATATCATAGAGATATGTTCAAAGTAGTGTATTAGCCAATTTTTGCTAGATAAATTTACATTCTACATTACTTGTGTTCAGGTGTTTTTGAATAGACAGTTAATTAATTGTAAGTTAATCTAATTTCTCAACAGAATGAAGATTGGCTTAAGTATCATGAAGTACAGAAACTCCATCACACTCATCACACTGGCTCCAAGGAACAATCCAACGAGACCTGTTAATGAAACTGGAAAGAATGGTTTAGGTTAGAATTTACATTCTACGAGGGTCACTATTTATATTTTGAGCCTAACAATGAAAAAAACAGGAATTTGGCATTGAAAACTGCTTTATTGTTTTTCGAAGTATTCTCCTTTATGGTCAATACACTTTTGCATTCGTTCGAACCATTTGTAAAAGCAGTTTTTCCAATCTTCTTGAAACACCTCCATAATATGGATTTTGAACGCATCAACGGCGTCTTCCGCCGACGAAAATTGTTGTCCACGCAATTTATTCTTGACATTCGGGAACAAGAAGAAGTCATTGGGTGCCAAATCAGGACTGTATGGCGGATGACCCATCAATTCGATTTTTTGACTGTTCATAAAGTCGGTTGTTAGACGAGATGTCTTGATGAAGAATGATCCGACGGCGTTTGTTTGTTTTCCGTATTTGACCGAAGACCTCTGGCAAACAAATTGTTGTGTACCATTCAGAGTTGACCGTTCTACGTTCCTCTAAAGGCACAGTTGCCACATGACCAGTTTTCCTGAAAAAAAAAAAAACAGGCGACCATTTGTTTCGATGTGCTTCGAGCGCGAACAACTTTTGTTGGATTGGGTTCATCTCGAAACACCCATACAGTCGACTGCTGTTTACGTTCCGGCTCATATGCATATATCCATGATTCGTCACCTGTTACAATCTTATATACGTCTTTTGAAGCACCACGATTGTATTTATTGATCACTTGTTTGCACCAATTGCCGCGAGCGTCTTTTTGAGTTTTTGTCAAATTGTGTGGGATCCAACGAGAACATACCTTTCTCACAGCTAAATGTTCATGTAATAATATCATATATGCTGGTGGAACTAATGCCTATGGTTGCCTCAATCTCACAGTATGTCACATGACGATCTTGCAGTATTAGGTTTTGCACAGCATCAATGTTTTCTTGATAAACAACTGATTTTGGACGACCTTCGCGAATCTCGTCGGTGAGCGAATGGCGGACACGGTTAAATTCGTTATATCAGCGTTTCTCAGTGGCTAAGGATGGGGCTTCATCGCCAAATGTGGAAGTAAGTTGATCGATGCACTCTTGTCTTGATAATCCACGTCGAAAATCGTAAAAAATCATCGCACGAAAATGTTCACGAGTTAATTCCATTCTATTGTTGTCGCGCAATCTCCAAGGCAACATAAACAACACAAATCAAGCTATTGACAAAACATTTGAAGTATGTTATGGTCAATAATGCCAGACGATTCCGTGCAAACGTCAAATCGCGCCTAACTTCAATCAGTGTTGCCAAGGCTCAAAATATAAATAGTGACCCTCGTAATGTTGATGAAACATCTAAAATTAAATTTAATTTAATGATATCATGAAAATTTTATGTATGCGTATATGACTAGTCTTCGAAGAAAATGCATCACTCCTTAGCACTGTAAATACTGTATTGTCCTAATAACCTGTACTGAATCCTACATAGAACTGTTGGCATCTTGTAGAAACTCTTCATCAGTTGGTTTTCTTTAGAAATTGAAGGGTTAGTTGGAAGAAGGGCGCAACTCGGAAAACAGTTTCGATGAAATTGGAAGAAAGGCGTAGCTCAGAAAATAAAGTTTGGAGAGAATTGGAAGAAAAACGTAACTCAGAAAATAGAGTTGGGAGAAAATTGGAAGGAGGACGCAGCTCATAAAATAGAGTTTGGAGAAAATTGGAAGAAGGGCATAACTCAGAAAACAGTTTGGAGAAAAATAGAAGGGCGTAACTTAGAAAACAGTGTTTGGAGAAAACTATCTGCACCCTGCATCTCTTACTACGATATGAGATTTTTTCTATAATATACACAGTACCGGATCTACAATCCGCAAAACCCCGCAGTGCGGGGGTCCCGGAGACAAGTAAACATTTAGGGTGCCCTCAGCCATTGACATAGTAGAGGGTTCGTGTAGGCCTTGCTTATGTAAAAAATAAACTCGGTTACTCAGGGGTTCAGAAACTAATACAATACGTGAGGTAAAGTTAAAAGTTTCCTGTGCATATAGCACCGTCCCATGAAGGCACACTTTTTCGATGTCGGCCATCTTGGAGGTGATGCGATCAGAACCACGCTGCGGCCGCGTTTCTCTCCCCGGGTACCAACTGATTTAAGGCTGGGTTGGTCCTAGAGCCGCTTTATGCGGGGACAAAGCCGGAAAAATTCCGATCTTAAAAGACCCTCCCTGAGTTTCCCGTGTGGCAGTCGAACTAGAATCACAAGAGGTTAGAATTTCACGAGAAATATAGTGGAGAAGGTTTCATCAAACTATCTTTAATCAGGAAAAATGTTACGACTACATGATTGTAACAAATGTATCATTTTTTCAGGTGTAAGAAAACAGGGTCAAATATATACCACATCACCCTCTCTCCATTTAAAAATTCTTAGTTGAATTCAATATGGCGGCCACCAATATGGTGGGCAAGATTTGTAGATCCTGCACTGAATATACACGAATACTTATTGTCATATTCCAGCAAGAGATGTAGAATGTAGTTAGTATTCTCCAAACTCTGTTTTCTGAGTTACGCTCATCTTCAAGCTAACCCTTGTGACATGGTCGTTAGTTTTAAACAAAAATGTTCTAAGAATTATTATTTATATTAATTTCAAAAAATTAGAATTAACGACCACCACACATCAACATTGGGCATTCAGAGGAAAACAGGTTGAAATCTTAACCTTAAAAAATCCTACTCAATACCTGCTCCCCTTCCCTTTTCATTAACTACTAATAGTTTGACCCCCCCCCACAATGTCGACTACTCATAATTAACGTGGATCTTTTATATAAAGAAAACAATCCCTTATTTTATAGTTCTCTCTCTCCCCTTTCTGTATTATTGGATATCTGATCCAGTTATTACTTTTCGTATAGTCAGAATTTTTACAGGTCCGCAAATACATAAATAGTTGCCCCCTTCCCCAAGCCTTGTTCAGTCTCTTACACGTAATCCAATAGGAACTCGTAAACTTTCATATTGAAGCACCTTCATATCAAACACACATGATAATTTATCATTGTTATTAGGCAAAAGCAAAAATAGTCCCCGTTGAAATTTGTAACAGTGATAGTTTTATTACAAGCAGGAATTGTGAAATATAATCGGACAAAAGTCCCTTATCCGTTTTTACTGTATACATTCATGGGAAAATCCCCTAAGTCTCATTTTACAATCGTTGTACTTTACCCTCAAAATATGAAATCCCTTTCCACACATATTAGCAAATTTATATACAGTTTAAAATCACAAATGCATTAAACAAATGGTGCCGATAAATGCAACCCTAAAATACTGAATCAGTCTAACACATGCACTTTTATTCATTTACGTAAAAGAATGGCCTGGACGATCGGAAAAATTTAGTTATCTATGAACACGAAACATTCTTGTTAGATGCATATTTAATTCTAGCCCGAAATCAACATGACATGGAATATTTTAAAGAAAAACTAATAATTGATTTTAAATTATAATTAAACTTATAAGGTAAACGAAACCTTACCAGAACAAACTATAAAATCAAATTAAGCACCGATTAATATTCCATGCAAGTTAAACGGCGAGTCAAAATAGTATAGTCAAATTCAATGCATCTCGTATGTTTCCGATCACCTGCCAACGGTCGTAATAATCTCGCTGACGCAAGAACCTACCTACCTATATGGACGAGGAGGGTGTGGTGGAACTTTTAAAAATAGTAACAAGGAGAAACACCACACCCATCAGTTAATCTTTTAAATACCCCTGCTGTGTGCTTCTCTCTCTTGGACAAGAGGTGGTTCAACTAATGTTAATTTGTACCTGATGTACTTTTTAGCGTACCTACTATAATTTCGAGTGATAAATATACGTAACAATTTGCGGGGTTTGATAACTATTCATCCATAATCTGCGTATATGTATTATTATGGACTTTACATCTATGATTTGATGATTGGCTTAAAATTAGTAATTTCTCCGACAGGTAAACATTATTTTACATATGCAGAGAGAAAAGTGTATGCCTCAGAGTAACCCTACTCCCAATAATAAGAAATATATAATACTTTTTCTGCACTAATATGAATAATAGAAACGTTCGCATTATTTTATCAATAACAATCATTATTTGCAATTTGTTTGTTAGCATGAGATTGCACATTTCCTTGAACATACGGCATTAAACAAACCCAATTTCTCAAAATGTAACTTACTGAATACATCCAGAGGCCCACGAACAACTTTAAGCCTCACAGTCTCTTGAGAGTGCACGAACTTCAGCCGTACTATATCGAAATTGTCTCCGATTGGACTGAAAATAAATAAATAATTGTTTTATTGATTGAATGAGGTTATTTTACGTCGCTTCTCTACCACTTGTGGCTAATCAAGAACATGCGGATCAGTGATGATATGGTGAAATTGATTTAGGGACACCTACAAAGAGCACCCATGCACAGGCCGGGCTTTGAATCCGAGACTCCTATATATATATATATATATATATATATATATATATATGGTGTGTGTGTGTAGGCATATACACGATCGAGCGCCCATGTGTGTTGATTTAGTTTAAACCTAATACCTAACCTAAATATTTTCGTGCGTCCTAACTGTTTAAATAGCGAACATGCACCCTTTCTTGTTAATTAGTTCTTATTGTGCTGTTTTTTTTATAACCTCGTATATTCTGTCCCGGGAATCTATGGAGCGAACGAAAGAAAGCAAGTCTCTGTGCAAGTAGTGACGTGAGAGGACTCGACCACTGAACACGTGAGAGGGAACGGGATCGAGTGGAGGGGTAAGAGCGACTGCAGCTACCAGCCATTGCAGCAGCGTGTTCTGCTTTGCTCCGCCCACTCGCTCCAGAGATTCCCGGGATAGAGTTAGAGCTCTCCAGCTGCTGGAAAGTTAAATGGGAGGAGTATCCTACTACCAGTTCTACGCCCAAAGCCGATTGGCTCTTGGGCGATTTCAATAGCGTATTAGCTTACAATGTAGCGTTGCGAAACAGGTGGCATGGTTTAATTTGCATTACGGGTTCAGGAGATTTTTGGGAGGAGTCAGGGGGCCGAGTAGCTATCTTACATTATGTTATTGTTGCACTGACTTTTATTATTATTTTTTTATTTCATTTCATAGGTGGTTACAGAGCATAATCCTGTACGTCTCTTATTTCCCCTTTATAAATAATAAAGAAGTGAGACGAGGATTATATTATCTGCGCAGTGGAAGTTAATTATCTTTCAGTATGTATTTAAACTATTTAATGTAAACTTAATATTCATTCAACCATAATATTTATTAACAAATCATATCAGTAAATATATTTTCCAAATTTATATATGCATCACATGGTTCATTCATAACCAATCAAAACACCTAAGAACAACATTTTAGTTTACTCAACAAAAATAACCATAAATAATCTTCCCATTAAATTGTAACAGTCCGTCCAATTAAATCGTCAAAAGTCAGTAAGTAACGGCCATACGAGTCAACTGCAGCCCCGCCCAAAACCCCCACAGCCAACATGACCCGGAGCAATCTACCCTTAAAAAAAAAAAAAAATCCTTCTTTACCACTTTTAAGAAGTCGAAATAACTATATTAACGTTAGGCAAATTACACCAGGCCATGCAGGCCCAAAAAGGGTGATACACGGATATACAGTATACTCAGCCTGTGTCCAGTTAGTCCTGTCTCCCCCAGTCGGCAAGGATCTGCCACGCCAAACTTCTCCCTCATCCAGCGCAGAAGCGTAGCCAATGACATACACTACCTTAGTCACATGTATATTGCGTCTTCAATACGTCATTAATGAGCTATTGTACACTATGGGCTTACAAGAGGCAGAAAATACAGGTCGTCCGGTCGCCATGACTCCTGCAAATTTTCACCTGGCACCTGAATAAGTTCAGTTGGAAAATAATTGAAATTTTTCGAGTTAGCTTACGAGGTTTTCCATTACCTTCTTTTTAAATAACGAGTTTAGTATGTGTTCTTGTTAATATTTTTGTTCTTTCTATATCATATGCATAATTAAATTAAAGTAATAAACATGATATTATAAAGTTTGCACTGTTGGTAGCCGAATTTTAATATCTGTAGCGATATTGTAGAATTATAACACCATTAAGCCTTGTTTCCATGATTATGATAAACTAAATATGCTGACCAAGGCAGTAATTTATTTTATTAAAAATATAAACTAAACGTTTAGTTTATATTTTTAATAAAATAAATTACTGCCTTGGTCAGCATATTTAGTTTATGATATTGTAGAGTGGGCCTACGTATATTTGAATGTATTGCATAGTTATTCATGCTGTTATTGGTAGATTCTTCTTTAGGAAGGCCACTCCTGGGCAAGAATTAGTTACTTTCAATCCAATCTTGTATTAAGTAATAAATTAAACGTTTTAAGATTATATTTCATATCGTATCTTAGGTGGATTCATGGCTTCCTTGGTCCCTATTAAAAACAACAAAAAAAGCTGTCTCCTGAGGAAAGGCGCTACTACTTGCATTTATTTCTAGTTTTGTCTACTCCTGGGTGGTGATAATACTGAGTTGCAAAATTTTAAAACATGAATGGCTAAACATTGCACTACAATGCAATAAAGCTGCACACAAAATTTATTGTTGTAACCTAATATTTGTGTATTTTGATTAAACGCCTCGAAATCAGAACCACATTTTTTTTTTTGTAAAATAAAAATATATGTAGTTGTTTCTTGCCAGTACGAAAAACATATTTTAGTCCAGGTAACCTGGTAAATTATTTCTTCTGAAACAAAGAGACTTAGTAACTTGGAAAAAGTTCACGGAAAAGTATTCAGTATTTAGTAATTTATTCTGATTTTGAACAATAATGAAGGGTTCAGTTATCTATGTTTAATTGCTGATCTTTTGTCTGCAGGAAATGTTTCTAGGAATTTGCAAGCTGGTGACATAGTTTATTTCACTTCAGGTATCCTACTATAGTATCCATACAGGCGGAAATGTGCTTTAGTCTTTGTTAAGAGAAAACTGGCTGTCACTTTGCTTTGACAACCTACAGAGCAGTGTTCGAAGTGAGGTGTGGATGCGGGAGGATTGTGTCCCCAGCAGGGATTTATGCAAGATATCTCCTTTGGGCGGTGTTGGAAACTTTTGGGGGTGTAAGTTTGGGAATGTTAACTGCATGTTTGGACCGTTTTTAAAATGTTAGACCTGATTCAATTTGTGCAGATATGGTTCCAGAGGTTACCCCCCGCCTCCATTCCCTTCCCTTCACGAATGTAGACATTGGCGCATTCTGCACCAAATTCGGGGCCTCATATCATCATCTGGTCTCAAGTGCCTCTCGTTCCTCTACAATATTTTTTTCACAATTGTACGAA
The DNA here is from genome assembly GCF_977018435.1 of Lepisma saccharinum. Classification (NCBI taxonomy): domain Eukaryota; kingdom Metazoa; phylum Arthropoda; class Insecta; order Zygentoma; family Lepismatidae; genus Lepisma; species Lepisma saccharinum. The sequence goes on from NC_139237.1 coordinate 59,762,321, forward strand.
AGAAGACTTATTACTTAAAAATCGTCCTTTCATAAAAGGTTCCCAAGGTGCATTTGGAATTATTTTTTCTTTCTTTTATTGGGTAATTTAGTTCATTATGTAGTAACTCAATATATCTAGTACAAGTTTGCCATAATACAGCAAATTGATAATACGGCACTTAATACCTATAGAAGAACTATTTTGAAGTAGTAATAATAAGTACAGATTTGATACGACTTAAATAAATTATTGTACTGCAAGCAATAATATTTTTAGAACTATTTCTTTGCAAACTGATAATGCATATTATTAATTAAACAGAGCGTCAATACTTTCATTTCACAGTATCCCGCGATGTTTACTCTCTACAATTTTTTATTGCTCGTTCGGTGTTCTCTTTACCTCATTACATACCCCTGCTGTTCTAATTTTTAGCTAGAGTGTGTGCATATATATAATTCTAAAATTTCTATGTTGTGAGTGACCTCCAAATTCTGTTGGTGTTTTCAAATCTCTTTCTAAACCAGGATTCACAAACTGAAATTAAGTAACGAAACTACAGCGCCTTGAATAACGTAGTGTGGAAAACGACCCAAGAAACTGGTTATCCGAAACGATGACAAGTAGATGGCAGTGCGATCGACCCAGGTGCTAATTTTGTTATGAAAGTAATGCGGCTTAGTTAGTTTTTGGAATATATTGTGTAGATTTGTTTCTCTAGAAAGGCGGTAAGTGAATTGATTGAAACAGTTATATTTGTGGAGTGATTTGCAGTCACGAAATGGCATTAATTTGGAAAGAAAAGTAACTAACTAACTAACTAACTCTCTAGCCTTCTTAAACCCGAAGGTTCATGGCTGCAGCAACACAGGCCTTCCATCTGTCCCTATCTTGAGCAAGATCGATATACTCTTTCCCATCCCTACCGATTTCCTTTAGGTCAATCTCAACGTTGTCCCTCCATCTTCGTCTTGGCCTTCCTACAGGTCTCTTACCATCTGGTTTCATAACAAGAATACTGTAAACTCCTGCTTCCTCTCCCATTCGTGCCACATGGCCTGCCCACCTAAGTCTTCTTGATTTCATTATTCTAATAATATCTGGACATGAATACAAATTATGTAGTTCTAAATTATGTAACCTTCTCCACTCACCTGTCTCCTCATCCATTTTAGGTCCAAAGATTTTCCTAAGGATCTTATTTTCAAATACTCTCAATTTATGTTCCTCTTTCAATGTAAGGGACCAAGTTTCACACCCATATAATACTACAGGCAAAATTACTGTTTTGTGTATTTTAACTTTTAGTTTCTTAGATATTAAACGAGAAGACAAAAGTTTATGAAGAGAGAAGTAACATGCATTTCCTGAATTAAGCCTACTTTTTATTTCCTCTTTAATATAATTTTCATTTGTTAATATTACTCCTAAGTATTTGAATTTGGAAACGGGTTCAAACGAGTTGTTATCAATAATTAGATTTTGATTATTACCTAACACTTGGTTTTGGCCTGTAAGCATATATTTAGTTTTCTCTTTGTTAACTTCCAAACCTATCTCTTTAGCAGTTTTGAAAAATACTTTAGCATTATTCTTAATTGTATTCACATCATCCCCCAGTAAGTCTACATCATCTGCATATGCTAACAACTGAGTCACACCATTTAATTTTAGTATTTCTTTAGTTTCTTTTACCTTCGTTACAGCATATTCTAAGGCAAAATTAAATAGCAATGGAGATAATGCATCTCCTTGCTTTAACCCATCATGAATTGTAAATTTGTCAGACATATTAGTAGTATAAAAGTATATAGGATGAGGACACTTATAGCGTACAAATGAAAAGCTCATATGATTAAACAACCCGATTTGGCTACACTTAAAACAATGTCAAGAGGGGCATATACCCCAATTCTTCAAGTGTGATATGCTCTTAATCCCAAGAACCCTGAATCCTAGTGTAGAAATGAAGAACCCCCCTCAGACAGATTTGCCTACACTCAAAACAATGTCAAGAGGGGCTTATGCCCCAATTGTTCAAGTGTGATATGCTCTCAATCCCCAAGAATTCTGAATTCTAGTGTAGAAATGAAGAACCCCCCTCAGACAGATTTGCCCATGTGTGTAAAAGCTACATCTGCCAGATTGTTGTCCATAAACTTGTCAAAAATATGCCCCCCTTGATATTGTTTTGGCTACACTTAAAACTAAGCCAAAAATGCTCATAAGAGCTTTTGCTCTACAACTTACAGATCTAATTCAATATAGGATTATTTGGACAAAGGCATGCGTGCAAATTGAAGTTTTATGTTCTTTCTAATCTTTGATCAGTTTCATGCCGAGGGCAGTAATTACTTTGCTCAACAATGTATTAATCTGTCTGATCGGGAAAATTGATGCATTGCTGAGCAAAGTAATTATTTACCCCAGGCAATAAATTATGCATGCTTGGAGGTTTTTATATGCTGGCATGCAAGAGATATAATCTATACAGCATTATTGATGTTTCATGCTCTTCCAGGGAAAATTCCCTTTGCATGATAGCTGATGCATGATACCCCTGTCATGCAAGCATGGGTACAATTCTAAAAGGCTCTGTTCTGTTAATATAAACACAAGTGAGACTTACAGAATATTCATTGCACAGTTCAAAATCCAATTTTGACTGTATTTAGTTGATATAGAGCTCATAGCTCCTGGGTTCTGATACTCAATAAAATGTGGACATAGTCCCATGGCTTATTGCCTTATAAACAAGAACTCTGGATTTGAATCCTGATAAAATGTGGAGCCTCCCCTGATGGCAAAGTGTTAATATTGCTGCCTTGTAAACAAGAGCTCTGGGTTTGAATCCTGGTAAAATGTGAGGCCTCCCCTGATGGCAAAGTGTTAATATTGTTGCCTTGTAAACAAGAGCTCTGGGTTTGAGTCCTGGTAAAATGTGAGGCCTCCCCTGATGGCAAAGTGTTAATATTGTTGCCTTGTAAACAAGAGCTCTGGGTTTGAGTCCTGGTAAAATGTGAGGCCTCCCCTGATGGCAAAGTGTTAATATTGTTGCCTTGTAAACAAGAGCTCTGGGTTTGAGTCCTGATAAAATGTGTAAGATTGAAATACATGTGGCAAAATAATATCTCCACACGTGAGATTTTGAGAATATTCACTGCTAGTTGATATATAACTGATAGCTCCCAGATCTGAAACCTGGTAAAGTGTGTTATACAACAACATAATAGAGCAAAACTATTTTATATTGGGGATCACCAGAGCCTAGTTATTGCTGTTGTCTGGGTATAAAAGCACCAGCTCAGCCACTAACTGCTGTTATAATTGTTTTGGCATATTGTCCATAGTTCTGTTTTTTTGGACCAAGAAATTTTATATAAATAAACAATAAAAATGCCAAATCAAAAATATTGCAATCAGTGTAATAAAAATATATCTAGTTCTAATTGGTCTAGGCACCGGTTTAATTGTGACCGTAAGAAATACAGAAAGGCCACAAAAATGTGTCCAAGATGCCATAAAATATTAAGCAAGGCATATTACAAAAGGCATAAGTGTACTTGTTATGTACAGTCATCAATATTGCCCTCACAACCATCTACATCTGGTCTGAAAAGGAAGCATGAAGCACCTGTTAATGCTAGAGCAGCAAAGCAGCCACGCTATGAACCCATCCATAGCAGTTTTAATGGCCAATTAAGGGATTACCGGTTTGTATCAGAGCAAAAATGTGACAATAAGAATTTTTTGAACAGTATAAATCCTGATGTGCAGGCAATTCTAAATGCACAAAATGGCTCTTATAAGCTGTCCCTCAAATTGTTTACACAATATAAGAAACCAAATGGCACAAAATTTACACAGCCCCACATAACAGAAACTGTACCTATATATTCAAATGCAAATTTAGACAAAATAATAAGCAATTTGATAGAGCAATTGAATATTAAACACTCTGAATTTGCTGGAAGAGAGTCAGGATGGAGCCTATGCGGATCTCCACACAAGTTATATGTTAATATTTCTGAATTCAGCCCATTACAAGGTTCTACATATCTGCCATTACCTGCCAATATTAAAAACAAAAGAGCCGTGGTTAACATAAAAAATAATGATGAGAAATGTTTTCTGTGGTGTATTTTACCTGCTTTGTATCCAGTTTTAGATCATCCTGAGAGAATAACTTATTATAAACAATATGAACACAATTTTGATGATGCAATGGAGGGCTTAGAATATCCAATGTCTGTTCAGAATATTGATAAATTTGAAAAAAAAGGCCAGGGATATCAATGGTAAACAATTATCTATTAATGTATTTATTTGTTCTACTGGCCGTGGCAATTGCTTGATAGCACCTCTCAGAATCAGTACACTTGATGATGATTCTGCTGTTCCGATTGATCTGCTCTTAATTGAAGGGGATGACACACACCATTACACTCTGATACACAGTCTTGAAGCTTTAGTCAGAAAACAACTAGACAAATCTAATACAATGTTCAAGTTGTGTAGAAGATGTTTAACTGTATTTGATGGTAAAAAAATAATAAATGGGATTAGTGAAGTGAATGCAGAAATTGCTAAAAACAAGTTAATTGAGCATCTGAAATACTGTGGCAATCATAAACCTGTTCATATGGTGATGCCTAATTCAAGTGAAAATGCCAATTTTAAAAAATTTGAAGCCTTGTTGGAACACCCAGCATATATAGTCTGTGATTTTGAATCAAACCTCAAACCCCTTGCATTCTGTAGCCCAGATCCTGAGGAATCTTCAATTACATCATATCAATTACATGAACCTTCTAGTTTTTATTATGTTGTTGTACAGGATGGTGTTGTTAGTAAAGAATATTTATACATGGGAGCAGATGCCATCAAAGAATTTGCACATAGAATAGAAAATGAGTGCCATGACATAGCATCTAATGTCTTATTAAAATCAAAACCCATATTGCCTTTAACAGAGGATCAGATTGAAGAGTTCAACAATGCAGAAAAATGCCCGGTATGTGATTCTGAATTTTCAGATATAAATATCAAGGTGAAACACCATTCTCATACAGATGGTAAATTCAAAATGGCTCTGTGTAATACCTGTAATATTAAGATCCAGAGACCAAAATTTGTCCCGATATTTTGCCATGGTGCATCCAATTATGATTTTGATCATCTGATCAGGTACGAGGGGTTTGACAAGCAGAATTTAAATATTTTAGCAGAAAATAATGAGAAATATATAGCTATTAGCAAGATAATTAAAGTTAATGGTGTTCCTATTCACTTAAGATTTCTTGATTCCTACAGAATTCTGTCTGCTAGCCTGGCTACACTGGCCACTCAATTATCTGATGGTCAATTTAAAATCACATGTGCTTTGTTTCCAAATCAGGACCTGAAATTAATTAGGCGGAAGGGTGTATACCCATATGATTATGTTACAGATTTTTCTAAATTTGATGAGTGTTCTCTGCCACCACAACAAGAGTTTTACAGCAAAATCAGAGCATCTGGAATCACTGATGAAGATTATCACCATGCCCAATTGATGTGGAACAATTTAAAATGCCAGATATTTGGTGATTATCACAAGGCTTATTTAAAACTTGATGTGGCTCTCTTAGCCGATATACTGCAGGCATTTAGAAAATCTTCCATGCAAAATTATAAACTGGATCCAATGTATTTTTACAGTGCACCAGGCCTAGCATGGTCTGCAATGTTTTTAAACACTAAAATGCAATTGGATCTGATCCAAGATCAAGACATGTATCTGTTTATGGAGCAATGTATAAGAGGAGGCATGGTGCAATGCTCTCAGAGATATGCCAGAGCTAACAACAAATATATTCCTGATTATGATCCAGCACTGCCATCAAATTATATACTGTATGTGGATGCAAACAGCCTATATGGTTATGCTATGATGGATAAACTGCCATATGCAGGGCTTGAGTGGGTTGAAGATTTCAATATTGAAGATCTTAAGGATTTTGATGACAGTAACTATGGCCTGTTCTTAGAGGTTGATCTGACAATTCCAGATGATTTACAGAACACATTTTCTGATCTGCCCCCAATTCCTGAGGTTGAGTGCTCACCTGGCTCTAAACAAAAGAAATTGATGATGACTCTAGAGTCAAAACTGGATTATGTCATATATTACAAAAACCTCCAGTTCCTAATGCATCATGGTGTTCAAGTGAACAAAGTTGGCAAAGTTTTGAGGTTCAGGCACTCAAGATGGTTGAAGCCATATATTGTTACAAACACAGAGCTTCGAACATCTGCAATAAGCCAATTTGATAAGACCTTGTTTAAATTGATGGTCAATTCTGTGTATGGCAAAACCATAGAAAATGTCAGAAAACATACCGATGTTAAAATAATTACTGACCCCAGCCTGAGCAAAAAATTGATTGCAAAGCCTAATTTCAATTATAGAAGAATTTATGATGAAAATATGGCACTTTTTAATATGAAAAAAACAAAGATTAAGTTTGATAAGCCTATTTATGTAGGGGCTGTGATATTGGAATTGGCCAAATTACACATGTTAAAATTGTATTATGATGTGTTGAAGCCTTTTTATAAGGATCGTGTAAAATTGATGTACATGGACACAGATAGTTTTATTCTTGATATTCAAACAGAAGATGTTTATCAAGATATGTCACAGCCTGAATTGCTTGAATATTTTGATACCAGTGAACATACACAGATTCAACCCCACAACAAAAAGGTGCCTGGCAAGTTAAAAGATGAGACACTTGGTGATGTTATTGTGGCATTTGCTGGGTTAAGGGCCAAGATGTACAGCTTTGAAACATGTAGTGGTGCTGTTGCCAAAAAGGCCAAGGGAATTGGCAGAGTAACTGTTGACAAAGAGCTTGAATTTAAAGATTATGAAGATTGTCTCAAATCCCAGAGTTTAATCAGAACATCAGAATCCAGAATTCAGAGTGTGGATCACTTGTTGACTACAAATGTTGTAAGAAAAGTGGCTCTGGACCCACATGATGGTAAGAGATGCATTTTGTCATGTGGCATACATACTCTACCATGGGGTCATTGTGATTTGAAAAATGGCAATCAATGCCCAATTACAGAGCATGATTTGAAATAAATAAACATGCCTATGAACTTATTTGGGTTCAAAAAACAGGCTATTATGGACCTGCCAACACCACAACCCTCTTCTGATATAATATCTAAACTAAGTGCTTTGTTAATTATTCATCTGAACAGCATACTTACAGATGTTGATGATGAAACAGGTAAAACATTGTACATATTTAACAATAATTTAAATCATTACCAATTACCTGTAGGTGGTCAATTACAATTTATTACAACCCCCGAGGGTAATGTCAAGATTTCAATAGGGAGAAATATTTATAGAATTAAGCACTCAAACATGGTTTCTGGCACTGTGTATACTGTTTCTGCTGGTGATTGTTTATATATTGAGGTCCCTGGATCCTATGACAAACTTATACCTTTTTTTATAGAATTAAGAATTAGATATTCAATAATAAATAACCACTAAATCCAAATGCCTAATGATATATTTGGCCATACAAGGCATGAAGATCACAGTGATGAGATTCTGATGCTTGATGTCAGAGTCAAGAAATAAGAAGTGATTTACAAGCTTTACAAACCACACTCAATGCCAGTCTTCAATTAGAAATTACAAATTTACAATCACAATGCATGGACCCTCTTCTTAAAATTAATTCTGAACTCAAATTGCTGCTTCAGAAATATACTGACCTAGCCACATTAGATAATTTTTAAGGTTTAGAAGAGGCTGTAGCAGCTCTTCAAGCCAAATTTAAGACCCAGGCCACCAACTCTGAGCAATTGAAACAGCAATTAGACGAGCAGATAAATAATATCCAGACACAACTCCAAACGATTGTCAAAAGCATAAAATCACAAGAAGATTTTGATCTAGTGATTTCCACTCTAAAGGAACAGATTCAGTCACTCCAGATACCTAATCTGGACCCTCTGAACAATGCCATAGCCGAGGTTAAAGAAAAAATTGAGACACTTGAACATTTTATGAACAACTTGCCATCTTCTGATGCTTTGAGTGCAATAACTCGGAGTGTTGCCAATATTAAGCTGCAACTTGAAACATATGAAGATTTTGGAAAAATTCAAAGTACCATAACCCATCTTGAGGGTACAATAGCAGCAGTGCAAAGTGATTTGACAAATGTACAAGAATCTCTAGAATCCCGCCTGCCTGGTATTGTAGATACCCTTGTCAGTGTCCAGCAACAGATCACAAAACTTGAAAACCTCAACACTGAATCTGAGCTATCTCATTTTCATCACTTGATCGATGATATCCAAACAAAGCTTGAAATTTTACAACAATCAACACCCACACAGGCAGATATAGCCCTGCTCCAAGATGCTATGCAAAGTGTGGCTGATGCTTCTGAATTAAACAATGTAAAATTGGCACTTGAATCTTTGCAGAATACTGTGTCAAATCTGCCTACATCACAGGAACTTAAAAATATTAAGAGAGCTGTGAATCGCATATTGAAATCAGAAGATATCAAGAATATCCAGACAGAGATCAAACAACTTACTCAGACAGTGGCCACTCTACCAACCAATCAACATATTAATGAACTGCATGCCCTGTTTGAGGATATCAGAAGACAAGTCCATGATCTTACTGCTCAAAATTCAAAATTGGCAGTTGTTGAAAATTTACAGCAAATTGTAGCTAATATCAAGCAACAGCTAGGGACCATGGAATCCAATCAAGCAAATGCTTTGTGCATCAATACAAGAAACTTGTTGTGGACATAAAAATCAAGCCAGGCCATGATGATGTTGTTAGGACTATCAATGAGCACCTTGAATCTGTAACAAGTAGATTGCTTACAGCAGAAAAAGAAATAACTGGCATAATCGAGAATCCTAAACATACAGTAATTCTTGAATTGTACAGTATCCCCAACAAAGAATATGATTCACCATTTACACCAGGTGGCAAAATATATATGCTGTCCCCGGCACAATTTTATTACCAGTTTTTTGTTGTGGGCACACTTAGACCAATCAAGATCAAATATTGGCTTCAACCACAGGCACACCACTACCCTACATTATCAATATCTTATGCTGAAGATGATGGCTCTCTGGAATTTTATATACAAATAAGAGACAAACTGTATTTAGAAAATCCTGTAGTATCAGCTGCAACCCTATAGTTGCAATATTCTTGTTTACATATTATGTCTAGACAAATTATTGTTGATGAATTACACAGACAAGCCAGACATAATTATAAGAGACTGCCAGTGGTTACAAAAGGCATAGATGATTTATGGCAGTGCGACTTGATTGAGATGGCAAGTGGACAGTTGAAAAACTTAGACAAAATCAACAAGGGCTACAAGTATCTACTCACTGTCATAGATACATTTTCAAAATTTGCCTGGGCTGTGCCACTCAAATCCAAGACTGGAGCATGTGTTACAGAAGCCTTCAGGACAATCATCAATCAGAGTGGAAGATCACCGCGCTATTTGCAAACAGATAATGGCAAAGAATTCTATAATTCAGTGTTCCAACAATTTATTAAAAGCCAGTCAATACAACATTACTCGAGTTACAGTGATCTCAAGGCCTCAATTGTAGAGAGATTCAACAAAACCCTAAAAAATCATATGTATAAACATTTCACACTTCAAGGTAATTATAAATGGCTTAATATTCTTCCAGAACTTGTACATAAATATAACAACTCTGTCCATTCCACAATCAACATGAAACCCTCTGAGGTAACTTCATCTGATGAGCAAAAATTGATCAGAACTGTTTATTATCCTAGATACCAGCCAACAACAAGAAAAGCCAAATACAAGGTGGGTGATCAAGTAAGAATCAGCAAATATAAACACTTATTCAAAAGAGGCTTTACAAGAAACTGGAGCACTGAATTATTTACAGTGGTTCAAGTTAAACCTGGGACCCTTAACACATATATATTATAAAAGATCACCGAGGAGAAATTCTCAAAGGCAGGTTTTATGAAGAAGAACTCAGCAAAACTAAACAGCCTGACACATATCTCATAGAAAAAATCATCCGCAGAAAAGGCAACAAGTTACTTGTCAAATGGCTAGGATTCCCAGAACACAGCTGGATCGATGCAGACAAAGTGATACTATGAACACCTGGGTTGTTATAAAGAGGCTGCCAGAACCTGAACAGCAGATTAAGAGAAGTGGCAAGTTGCTGCCTGATAATATTAGATGTCTTATTGTTGGGCCATCGGCTTGTGGCAAAACTACACTAATGATTGATAATTTTTTATTGGCACCCAACTGGTTAGACTGGAAAAACAGGCATTTGTATGTCTTCTCTAAGAGCTTGGAACAATTAAAATATCAGCAGCTGATGAAGCTATATGATGGACTGGATATTGCCACTCTTGAATCAGATGTTAAGCCACTCCATGACTGTCTCGATAATTCTGTTGTTGTGTTTGATGACATTATACTGGATAATCAAAACAAGGTTAGAAATTTCTTTACACAGGGGCGACACAAAAACATTGATTGTTTTTACCTGGCACAGACTTTTTCTAAAATACCCAAGCAACTGATCCGAGACAACAGCAATTTTATATGTGTGTTTCATCAAGACCATACCAACCTCAAACACATACATAGTGAATATGTAGGTGGGGACTTGAGCTACAATGATTTTTCTAAGTTTTGCAGTAGGTGCTGGAACCAGGACAGTTATGGGTTTGTCACAATTGATATGACAAGGAAACCCAATAGTGGTAAATACAGAAATAAAATCAACAATTTTCTAGACATTGAAACATATATAAATAAACATGAAAAGGCCAATTATTGATGATCTTAAATTAAGAGATTATCTTGTAAAAAGTTTTAAGGGATGGAAATCAGAGAACCGAGGAATCTATGAACAACACAAACAAACAGAACAGCCTATTATTGATGCTATTAGTGAATTAGGTAAAAATATCAAAACTGTTACAGAGCAAAATCAAAATTTGATCACAGAGCTTGTACCTGTAGCTGCTAGGAACATATTAGATTATCCAATCACCCCACTTTCTAGTATTCATACACCTAGTCCTGTTGCTCCTCGAAGAATTGAAGCTACTCAGGATCATATTGAATTGGGTCTTCTTGCTCAAAAATATTTAAGCACACCTAAAGACAACAAAGATGAGGTTTTTGGCTTATATGCTGACACAGAGCGTGATGGTAGCATCATACATAGAATTGGCAATTTCAGAGTAACATTTATGGGAGATGATCTGATTGTATATTCAGAATCTCGTCTTGGAGAAAAAGGTGCTTTTGTTAAGTTTCCTGGAACACCTGGATTGTGGGAACTGATGACTAGGAAAAGGCCTGGCAGCTATACAGATCAAGATTATGAGCATTACAAAGAAATATTAATAAAATCAGATGGTCTATACCAGAACAATGATCCCACACAAAAAAGAGTCAAGTCTAGCAGTGGAGCAAAATACAACAACTTAATCAAGCCCATATGGTCTCAGATCAAGACTGGCAGTGGAATCAAACATTACAACACCCTGCCTAAAGAATTTGTGTGGGTTGATGATGTCAGGAAACTTGTAGATAGGTTGCTGGTGATAGCTGGGGAGGAAAATGCTGGCAACCACAATTTTTACAATGAAAAGGTTGGAATTATGGACATGATAAGCACCAAATTGTCTAATTTTATAGTGAATGACACTAAAGGCATTGGATATCTTATAAAAATTATTAATACTCTACCACCTAAATTTTGGAATATCTCTGAGGGTCGGGGGTTGGTTAATGACATTATAAACAAGCTGCCATTTGAACTACACATTCCAGGCTATCAGTATTGTGGTCCAGGCACAAAATTGGACCATAGATTAAAAAGAGGTGATCCTGGTGTTAATCCCCTAGATGCTGCTTGTAGAGACCATGACATAGCATACAACAGACATTCTGATCTTGACAAGAGACATGTTGCAGACAAGAAATTAGAAGAGGCTGCATTTGGTAGATTTGTAAGCAAAGATGCTTCTTTAAGTGAGAGAATAGCAGCATTGGGGACCACCATAGCTATGAACACCAAACAAAAACTGGGGTGGGGGTTGTGAATATATATATAATAAACCTACAATGAAGGCCAAGGGTGTTATGTATCAGATACCTTATGCAGGTCTTAAATCTCTTAAAACTATTGATACTCTTTTAACCAAAAAGCAGCGCAAGAAAAAAGCTCTTGTCTTGCCAAGGGCCATGGTATGAAATTATTACTTAGTACCCCCCAATTAAAAAAATTACAGCAATCTAGAAAAAAATCACATGTGGGTGGATTTATATTTACCATCCCGGCCATCTTAGCAGCACTTGGGGCTGTGGGGAGCTTGGCTGGGGGATCAGCTGCCATAGCAAAAACAGTAATAGATGCCAAGAAAAATATGGCAGAATTAGATGAAATAAAGCGCCATAACCTGGCCATGGAAAAACAAGGCAAAGGTGTTAAGAGAGCCATGAATAAGTTTTAAAAAAACAAGAGCCGCTTACAAACCAAGATATTGAAGCTTTAATCAAGCCACTGGGCATCAAAAATTTTAGAGGTGTGTACATGTCTGATTCTTTGCCAGAACAACCACTCAACAAAGAGTGTGGCATAATTTGGATAAGTACAAAAATCAGGGCACTCACTGGATCTGTTATCTTAAATATTTAAAAGATGAGGCATTTATGTTTGATTCATTTGGAGGTGTTCCACCTGAAAATTTAGTAAAATATCTAAAATCAACTAATCTTTATTACAATAATGCCCGTGTTCAAAATTTCAAAGATGTTAATTGTGGACATCTGTGTTTATCTGTTCTTAGGTATCTGTCTCAAATAAATAAACCATCAATTGAAGATTTTCAAAAGGCCCTGTGGTATCTGAAGCATCATGGGGGTATTCCATCTCACCAGCCAAAATTCAATATTGAAGCTCAGATTACATGATGACATAGTGTATCCCAAAACAATAGCTCTCAGAGAATTTTATGGCATGTACTTGATCCCTAATATTACACACCACAACAACAAAATTGCAGTTGGTGATCAAAACATGGTCATCACTCCAGGGCAGTATAATCTGTCTACTCTAAATGCTCAATTACCCAGAGGTGTAGTGTTAACTCAAAATTCTGTCACTCACAGAGTAGAGATTGTATCTGCTACAGAAACAGTGGATCTGGGTACTATAGGAGAGCTGTTAGGATTTGAGAACAACACAAAGCTTGAACCAGCCATTAAACACACTGCTATTAATATACCTAAATTCTTAGCTATAGAAACTCTAAATATTCACTGTAATGTGGCAGAGGGTATGATCACCAAATAAAATGGCATAGGCACTCACAAACCTAACTCTGAATTTATGGAGCCCATCATCTACACTCCATCACCAACATTATATTTTCCTGTGTGCCATAATAGAATAGATTACATTGAGTTGATGGTCACTAATGAAAAAGAAGAATTAGTTGATTTTGCTGGAGCCACAACAACTGCAATCATAGAAATTAATATTTAAATAAAAATACATACAAAAAAATGGAAAATATTGAGAGTTATGAGCTACAATCATTCCCCCCAAACAGGAGGACATTTGCAAATTTAAATCAACCCAACACAGAGATTGAGGTTGATTTTGATGTAGGGGATGGTTTTATACACCCCCACAGAGCAGATCTATACATCAAATTTGATGTTGTAAAACTCGATGGTACAGATTATCCGGCAAATTCAAATATAAGATCGGTAGACAATTTTGTGCCACATCTGTTCTCTGAAATTGAGATCAGAAAAAATGGTGTTGTTATAAACAGAGTGGATTACCCCGGCATTACCTCCACAGCTTTGGCCACACTAAAATTATCCAAAACCGAGGCTTCTTACTACAAAATAGGTGGATTTGAAGCTGGTGATAAGATATTATCTAAAAACCACACAGTATTGTTTCCTATGCGCCTGTTGCCAGGATTCTTCTCAGATTACAAAGATATTATGTGGAAGGGTGGTTTAAGAATTACATTTAGAAGAGCTGCAAATGATAATAATGCTTTGATGAGGTACAGTACATTAAACTCTACAGGGGAAGCTCTGCCTAATACCCTACCTGATGAAGGCAAGTGCCTTATTCAGACTATGGAGCTAAGAATCCCGGTTGTTGAATATGAGGCCAGTTATGCTCTTAAATACAAAGCAGATATAATAAAAAATCCACAAATTCCTTTACAATTTTATACATATCAATGTGTACAGAAGCCTGCCACTGGTACCTATTATGAGTTTGATGCTACAAATTCATTCTCCAGTATACAATATGACATGCCAGATTTTGTGGTGGTATTGTTTCAGACTGGAAGACACAATAATCAGGAAAAAAATTCAAGTAAATTTGATAGCTGCAACATCAAGAACATATATCTTAAAAATGGCAGAAATGAGGTGTTTCCTAGAGAAAATTATAATTTAGACATGTCCAAGGATGATTTCCTCAAATTATATGAAGCATTTACAGCATACAAAAGGGTCACTACTGGCAATACTGACATGTATTACACACCAGATGATTTCAAAGCACAGAGATCCATGTTTGTCATCAACACTTCAAAAAGGAAACAAGTTGTGGTTAATGACAGGACAAACATTAAAATTATCTGTCAATTCCAGGATACACTCCCCGATGACACCATATGTAGTGTTTTTCTTATAGGTGAAAAATCATATGTTTATGATGTAAGAAATGAGAGAGTCACAGAGCAATTCTAGAGGGCCTCTACATATTACATTGTCTTAGTATTAGATATATGAGTTGAGGTTGGTTTTGCCAATTAAAATATTGAGCATATTCCAGGTAACATATTAACATAACAGCAACAAGTATTTAAGCATATATTACATTATATTATTGTGTAAGCAAAAGCTCTTATAAGCATTTTTGGCTTAGTTTTAAGTGTAGCCAAAACAATATCAAGGGGGGGCATATTTTTGACAAGTTTATGGACAACAATCTGGCAGATGTAGCTTTTACACACATGGGCAAATCTGTCTGAGGGGGGGTTCTTCATTTCTACACTAGAATTCAGAATTCTTGGGGATTGAGAGCATATCACACTTGAACAATTGGGGTATATGCCCCTCTTGACATTGTTTTGAGTGTAGGCAAATCTGTCTGAGGGGGGTTCTTCATTTCTACACTAGGATTCAGGGTTCTTGGGATTAAGAGCATATCACACTTGAAGAATTGGGGTATATGCCCCTCTTGACATTGTTTTAAGTGTAGCCAAATCGGGTTGTTTAATCATATGAGCTCTTCATTTGTACGCTAGAAGTGTCCTCATCCTATATACTTTTATACTACTCATATTATTACCCACACGAATTTTACTTTCTGTTTCACTGGTGCATATTTTTATCATACTAACAAGCTTCTTAGGTATTCCAAACTCTACTAATATATTATATAACTTATCTCTTTTGACCGAATCATATGCTTTTTTGAAATCAATGAATAGTTGATGGACATTTTGATTATATTCCCACTTTTTTTCAAGTGTCTGGCTGATGTGAAAAATTTGATCTGTAGTTGATCGGTTACGTTTAAATCCACATTGATAATCACCTATAATTTCATTAGCATATGGGGTTAGTCTTGTTAAAATAATATTAGACAATATTTTGTATGTTGTTGAGAGTAGAGAAATTCCACGGTAATTACTGCAGTTCATTTTATCACCTGTTTTAAACACAGGAACAATTATGGATTCTTTCCACTGTTGAGGGATTTCTTCTTTATTCCATATTAAACAAATTAATTTATGAATTTGACATATTAATGAATTTCCACCATACTTAATTAACTCAGCTGGTATTAAATCAATGCCAGGTGCTTTGTTATTCTTTAGCCTTTTAATAGCATCTTTAACTTCAGTCAAGTTAGGTTCTGGAACTAAAGGTTCTGCTGTGTGTACTTCAAGAAAAGTAAAATAAAAATAATAAATAAATAGCATGCGCAACACAAGAAGAAACATCGTAATGTGATTCCGGACGTCAGGTCTTAGACTGTGTATTAGAGTTTATTTTTCTATGTTATTAGAATATAAATAGTATCCTGAGAGATATTTCATACCGAGGCGACAAACCACAAATGTCGCTTGAAAGCAAGCAGTCGGAAATCAATGCAGCCTTTCGAACCGTAGGGAAAAAAAGCTCTGACTGCACCGTTTCCTCAAGGAGATTTTACACCAAAGCGATACGCGACAAACGATACGAGGATTTCACACCAAAGCGACACGGGTCATTCGGTCCAAGGCAACTTTCATACCGAAGTGACATATGTTGCTTGGAAAGGAGCCAATCAAGAGCAACATTTCATATCGTAGCGGCATGAGGGGAAGCACATTCCAGCATTCGGTTGGTGAAATCATCAAGCGATAAGTGCCGCGTGCCGCTTGTCGCTTTGGTGCGCAATCTCACTAAAGCAAGACACTCATTGCATCGCGTATGCGCGAACAACAAACCACGGCAACATGTTGCAAGCTATTGAGGAAATTGCCCAGTTTGAGCGACGCACAAGCGACAAAGCGACACGTGTGACTTATCGTGTCGCCTAGATCTGTTGTTGTAATGTGCGGTTTATCGTGTCGCCTATCTGTTGTTCGCAACCAACGCTTGCTAATAGACTGAAGGCACCATGTCGCTTGTCACTTAGTTGGGAACTCCCCCTGTAGCGCGTTGCTTCGGTCTCAGCACCCTTCCTTTAAGGAGCTTTCCGACCGAAGTAACAAGTAGCACGCGAATACGCCATATGAACGTGTCGTTTGCTGTTTGGACCCTCATGTACAATGGATGCTATTTTTCAGTCTGGAAGTGTGTGTCACTAGCGTGACAGTGTGAACATCCCGTGTCGCTTGTCCCATTGGTTTGAAAGTTGCCTTACATTCATATCGATGGCACTAAGAAAGTTTTGTGGGGTTCCCCTTGTCGTTTCATGGAATCATCATTATCATCCTCGCCGCGATTAGTTTAAAGCGGAAGGAAAGAGACAGTAAATATCAAAAACAGAAATGCTTCAGTGTGTATATCTTTAATAGAAATGATGATGATGATAATAATAATGAACATAATTCATACACAAAAATTTAGTTGCCAAGAACATTCCACGCGTATTTTTTCTCCCGTATTATTAACGAAAGTATGACGATAACAGGACGTGGTCGACTGTCTAGAATGTTCGTTAATATCTTCGCAACCACTGTACCAAATATCATAGCAATTATCACATTCATAGAAATGCTTCATGTAAAAGAATCAGACGTTGCAGGGAAAACTCAATTTACTTCCATTATAAGGAGTCGAACACCAAGCACCGGGGTCAACACCAGCGCCTCTAGCGGATCATTTTCGAGTGGAACCACCAAGAGAGCGCAGAAGCATGCCGTTTTCCACACTACGTTATTCTAGGCGCTGTAACGAAACTATTGGTATGTTTAGACCATGGCCATAAAGACTTTGCAATAAAGTGAAAATCTGTGAAGAACGTTGGTGGGATGTAGGGCAAGTGACCGATATTTTCATTACAGCAACTTCCTTAAAATTAGATTCTTTGATGGGTAATTTCCACAGCAGATAGATACCAGGTATCGCCCTTGAACGCAATCGGTCAAGGAATTTCCTATTGGAGTCTCAACAAAATTTTGAAAAATGTGCTGGGCGCTGTTGAGAGTTTATCTTTCAAGTACTCATTGCCTTAAAAGAAAACAAAATAACATGTGCAAATAAACGCAACGCATGGTATGTTAGCTGCAGCGCTTGAAGTGTATTATGTTAACTTCTGGGATGTTTGGTGGTGCTTTGGGGTTAACTTGGGGAAGGGGGGGGGGTGAATGCTCCAATAGTTTAACATGTAGACAATGAGACAGTTGGAAGGATGTTTTGCGAAAATATTGTTAGCTACCTCAATTCGAGCACTGGTTACGTGGTTAGCTACATCTTTAGCAAGAAAAAAATACAACGACAAAAATAAGTTTTAAATACAACTTTATGCACACGTACTTAATGAAACTTGACCTGGCGCAAAAAAAGTTAAAAATAAGTGGAATGTCAGTTTTTACTTATTGAAATATAAACTATTTAATGTGTAAATAATATACAGATGATGACTGTGTGAAAAATGTTGTCATCAATCTTGAGACATTTTTGTCTGGTACGCACTTGCTACAGCAATGCGTCATTCCCAAACACATGTCGCCTTTCATAAACACAATATCCGTAATTTGTTCACATGCAAAATAAAATAGAATATTGCTTTGGCAATATTTTGGTTGCTGAAACGCATTGTTTGGTGCCCCCAAAAGAAAAGCAATTACTCAATCACTATTTCCGAACTAACAATAAATCGTCCATGAACGTAAGAATAAATGCCGACGCCTCTCTCTCTCTCTCTCTCTCTCTCTTTCGACTCAAAACTACAACCTTAGTGACAATGAAGTTCGACCAGTCACAAATATAGGAGTGCGTTGTGAAAGAAGGAGAACACATGCATATGCTGAACATATTTTATTCAGCAGGCTACATGGAACAAAGGAAAACATAAATTTCCGCTGCAACGCAGCAATATATGGTGTCCACACAAAATAAAACATTTTCGTCCATCTACACGTGACATTGAAGTTCGACCACTGTTAGAGGGGATCCTGTTTACCATGGTGTGACGCCGCCCCGTCGGCGAATAACTGTGGCAGCCAGGCGATAAGAGCAGCCACTGTCGTGGGTCTCCTCTGTTGCACAAGTCGCTTAAGAACACGCCACACATTCTCAATGGGCGAGAGGTCGGGACTCGATGGTGGCCATGGCAGAGTTCGCACGTGATGGCGAGTCAACCATTCTCTTGTTTGCCGCGCTGTATGAGGCCTGGCATTCTCGTGTTGAAAGATGAGACGTCGCCTGTGGAACAGGTGCCTTCGCACCGTGGGAAGATGCCGCTCCAGTATGCGTGTATAGGCGTGTGCATTCACAATGCCCTCACAGACGTGTAGTGGGCCAACCACAGATGCCGTCATGCATCCCCATACCATCACTGACGCAGGTTTCTGTACCAGACGTGCATAACATTTTGCTTCATTTTGTTCCTCCTTCCGACAAATGACTATTTTCCGTATTTTCATGTACACAACATTGAAAACCCTGTTCCACTGCCGAAATGTCCATCCCCGGTACATTTGTGCCCACCGTAGTCGATTGCCTTTGTTCAACATGGAAAGGAAGGGTTTACGTTTCGCCTTGTACACTCGGTAACCGCGTCGCTGTAGGTAACGGCGAATAGTTCTGGTTGACACTTCAATGTGAAAGCGTTCTCGAGTCCACAGTCGTAATTCGGCCACAGAAACATGATTGTTGGTCTGGATATAGCGCCTAAATATCCGTAGGTCACGCACGCTCAGCAGGCGTTTTCTACCGGGGGCTTTACCTGGCTCTGTAGTACCCGCATTTTGGTGGTGTTTGATGATGCAGTGGACGGTTGACTTAGGTAAGTACAGTTGGCGCCCTATTTCCGTTCACTGAGTCCATCCCGTTGCAACTCCACCACTCTTCTCCTCACGGTGTTGTCAATAGGTGTGCCCCTGGCCATGGTGATGATGCACTGCGGTTCCTGTGTGCACAGCACGCGCTTATATACGGCGGACTCCCTTATCGTGTCCGTGACGTCATGCTTCCGTCGAATTCGCCACTATCTGGAATTTTCCGTATGGGTCTGGTGCCTGGTCGAAGTTCAATGACACGCGTATTGTTCCCCGTTTTCGTTCTTTACGTGACCTTGGGTGCTACATGCTGGGATCACGATACTTGCCTGCTCACACGCCTCCTCTTACACACATGCGTCACTTCTGCGGGTCACCCATTCCACCGCCTATGCCTCTGTGCATTTAATCACGTATTCCTTTCTGGTCGAACTTCATTGTCACCAAGGTTGTATATATATAAATAAACAACCCCCAAGAAATATGCGTCCTACGAAGATTTGTATTACATGTAAGAAAAATATTTCCACTGCTCATTATGCACGACATAGTCGTACCTGTGTGCCTGGCAAGCATTTAACAGCAACCGAATTGTGTCCTAAGTGTAACAAACACTTTACAATTGCACATGTCAAAAAGCATATGCCTAATTGCAAGGGTACTGGAGGCCCTTTGCTGCAACCATCGACCTCGGTCAAAGGGAAGGCTGAAGCAGATTTCTTTAACATATTACCATCTGCCAAACGGGTCAAGTCGGCAACAAAAGCAAGCCGGTTTGCTTTTGATCATATATTAGAGGATTTTGATTTTACCTCAGATAGCTTATGCGATGTACGTAGCTTCCTAGAGAGTGTGCGACCCAAGATAATTTCTATCTTAAGTGATGTACTGGCTTTAAACTCTACTAAGTTTTATGCATCGCCGGGATGACAATACAAAAAACCATCTGATGAGGAATACAGCTTTCACCATAATACCAAGGCAAAAATATTGCACTTGGCAAATGTTGCCAACCTCGAGAGTGTCTACGACAAATTCTTGGAGGAGCTGGTTGCCAAACAGGAAGAACATCAGGCTGAAGGCTCGGGTGGTTCGTTGTGTGGTACTCTGCATGAACTTAAATTGAGTCTTAACAAGTTTTTTCCACTGTCTGGGTCTAGTTATGTTCCACTGCCGGCAATAATTGCAGTCAAGAAGGCTGTTCTAAACATCCAGAATAGCGATTCAAAATGTTTTCTTTGGTCGGTGCTGGCAGCGCTGCATCGTATCCACTGGAAAGATCATCCGCATCGTGTTACCCACTACATGCCCTACGAATCAAAATTAGAAAATGCTATGGCTGGGATTACGTACCCAGTTCAGTTTCCTGACATAAACAAATTCGAGACCCGTGTACACAACTTACTAAACCTGCAACTAGCTATCAATGTTTACGGCCTTACTAAGAACACAAATATTGTACACCCTATTCGAGTGAGCAACATGGAAGGTGAAGCTGTACAAGAAATCAATTTGTTACTTATCAAGAACGAGACTTGCCATCATTACACGCTTATTCGCTCTCTCTCCCGGTTAGTTTCAGGTAAAAAAACAAGCATGATGGTTGCATAGAAGTTTGTCGCAGGTGCTAGTCCACGTTCGATAATAAAAAACCACAAGATTACCAACACATTCAACGTCCCGACATTGCTGCCCAGAAGCTGGCACACCACATGCGCTATTGTAACAACAACAGGCCTGGGGTTGCAGTCTTACCCGAGCCTGGTACTGTGGAGCAATTTCGGGCGCATAGTGCTATGGGAGAGCACCCTGCTATTATTGTTGCAGATTTAGAGGCCTTCCTTGAACCGCTGTCCACCTGTAAACCCAACCCAGAAGTTTCTTCTACCATGCCTTGTCAAATTCACAAGGTCTCCAGTTTTGCGTATGTTGTGGTGCGACGAAATCAAATAATTGCCCCTGAGCCATATGTATATCGCGGTCCCGATGCAGCCAAACATTTTCTGGAGAGGATGATTGTAGAAGTGAACGAGATACGAGAAGTATTATTAGATCCTATAGCTATGCGAGACTTAACTCCCGAAAAAAAGCGTAAACACGAAGAGGCTACACACTGTCCAGTTTGTAACGAAAAATTTATTGATAGTAGGAAAAAAGAGAAAGTTCGACACCACGATCACTTCACCGGAAGCTATATTGATTCTTGGTGTAACGGGTGCAACCTGAAGGCTAAGGACCCGCGCTTCGTGCCCGTATTCTTCCATAACGGCTCCGGGTACGATTTTCACCACCTTATCAGGCATCTCGGATAGGACGATGCGCGCATTAATATTGTAGCACAAAATGAGAAGCACTACATTGCTATCTCTAAATGGGTGCAAGACATAGAACTTCGGTTTCTCGATTCCCTGACGTTTCTCCAGGCAGACCTCGATGCTCTTGCTGGTATGCTCAACAACAATCAACTAATTATTACCTCAGCCAATTTCCCGAACTTGGATGCTAGTCTCTTCAGGTGTATGGGGGTCTACCCCTACGAGTATGTCAGCGACCCTTCCAAGTTCGAGGAGGAGTTGTTGCCTCCCCAGGCTGCGTGGTTCGGGCATCAGCGATGAAGAATATCAGCATGCTCAGTCCATGTGGCTGAAGCTGGGTTGTCGAAATTTTGGAGAATACCACGATGCCTACTTAAAACTCGATGTAACACTCCTCGCAGACGTCTTTCAAGCGTCTCGCGGAAATGCAATGCAAATCTACAAGCTGGACCCTTCATACTTCTACGGTCTCCCCGGGCTGGCATGGTCGGCCATGCTCCTTCTAACAAAAGTCAAGCTCGAGCTTATTTCCAATGTGGACATGATGCTTTTTGTGGAAAAGCTTGTTCGGGGTGGCATGGTCCATGTGTCACAACGGTACGCTCGCGCCAACAACCAACACATGTCGACCGGGTACGACCCTTCTCAACCATCCAGCTACATCATGTACACCAGGCATGTCAAACACGCGGCCCGCGGGCCGCATGCGGCCCTCGATATATTTTTGTGCGGCCCCTTTGCTATTACCTGTTTTTAAGTAGTAGAACCTTCAGATGTAGTAGTTGCTAAAATATCTGTGTTATTATATAACACGATGTGAAATTTCACAAGTTTTCCTCTTGGACAGGATATACCCGTTGGTAGGTGAAAAAAGGTGGTCGTGTTGCATTATTGGGGTGGTTGACGAATGTAGTGATTGCCAGTTGTTCCGAGTCCAAGGCTAAGTCGTCTGCCTGCGCAGTTTTCCCTCTGGAAAACACACTTTCCAACTTGTTCTAAATACAGATCAAGTTCAAAGGACCCTGTTTTGTACAAAAAGTACGCCAAAAAAATTCAGCTTTTGAATACTGAATTCGGGAAAAGGTTCCACGATGTTCGTTCTTTCGAAGACGAGATCTCCTTGTTTTCAGCCCTGTTTACGACTGACGTAGAAAAAGTGGCAGCACATTTGCAGATGGAAGTAATTGAAATTCAGTGCGACTCAACTTTGAAACAAAAGTACAGCGAAGTGGGTATCCCTGACATTTACAAGTACTTGCCTGCATGTTTTCCAGAAACCCGCAAATTTGCGTGTGAAATAATTTCCACGTTCGGTAGCACTTACCAGTGTGAAAAACTTTTCTCACTCGTGAAAGGAAACAAGTCACCAACGAGATCCAGATTATCAGACGTTCATCTTAGCTGTGTTCTGAAAGTAGCTGCTTTAAATAAGGTGTCTCCTGATATTGATAAGTTGGTGGCAGAAAAAAGATGCCAGCTGTCAGGCAAGAAGCAATGATCAAGTTTCAATGAATGTTCAATATACTTTATTAAGTGTTATGTTAGTCATTCTTTAAAATAAAGTATTAAAGAAATAATTATTTTTTTCCTTGCGGCCCGGCCCGCCCTATCGAACACTACTGACTATTTGGCCCAGTTCAGATTTTGAGTTTGACATGCCTGATGTACACGGATGCTAATAATCTTTAGGGGCACTCCATGGTGCAAAAACATCCATTTGGAGGATTTGAGTGGGCTGATCCTTCCAAATTCGACGTAGAAGGTTTCGACGACTCGGAACGAGGCTTCTTTGTCGAGGTGGACCTCGAGTTTTCCGAGAAGCTGCAGGATGTGTTCTGCGACATCCCACCAGCATCGGAATTCAAGTGTCCACCTGCGTCGACGCAGAAAAAACTCATCATGGATTTCGAACCCAAAAAGCGTTACAGGTTGCACTACCGAAATCTTCGGTGGTTGATGCAACGAGGGGTCACGATTACAGCAATTCACCGAGTCCTCATTTTCAACCATTCAAATTGGTTGAAGCCATACATGACCTCAATACCAAACATCATACTGCTGCTACCTCGGAACTTGATCGCAAATTTTTAAGGACATGAATAATATAATATTTGGTAAAACAATGGAAAACACGCGAAATCGTGAAGACATAAGGTTGCTTACTAGCGTCGACCGTTGTCGCAAACTTGTTGCAAGCCCACTGTTTAAATCTCGAACAATCTACAACGAACAGCTTGCTTTGGTACACATGAATCGTGGTGAGGTAAAGCTCAACAAACCAGTCTATGTTGGTGCTACAGTGTTAGAGTTAAGCAAGCTGCAAATGTTCGAGATATGTTATGATATACTACGCTTGCACTATGGTAACAACATCAATCTTCTCTAGACAGATACGAACAGTCTGGTATATCACGCCCACACTGCTAACGCATATAAAGATATCACCACGATTCCAGCTCTCGTTAACTTGTTCGACACGTCGAGCTATCCCCAACCAAATCGATATAAAATCCTGCCTCGAAACAAAAAAGTACCTGGCAAATTAAAGGATGAAAAAGATGGAGATATTATATTAGAGTTTGCTGGTCTTCGTGCCAAAGCATATGCAATTCAAGCTGAGAGTTCTATGACCAAAAAAGCTAAAGGCATAGGCAAACAGGTGGTTCAGAGAAAACTCAAGTTTGAAGACTACGTCGAGTGCCTCGAAACCAAAAAGCCGATTCTGCGAAAAGAGTATCGCATCCAGAGTGTTCAACATATACTTACAACCAACACCGTCAGGAAAATTGCTCTGGATGCACGAGACGACAAGAGATGTGTTCTCGAATGTGGGATTCATACCCTGCCGTGGGGTCACTATCGCACTGAAAACAGGCAAAACTTGCTCTGTGTGCCAAAAATAAAGAAAAAGAAATTTGATTTACTAGTGTTTTATTTTGCCCTCGAATGCAAGAACAAGGGGGTGGAGGTAGGATATTTTTTTCAAAATATTAATTTCACAGTTTTTTTGTAATACATACTATATATTCAATCAACAGAATTTTCTGTTGACCAACACAAAAAAATACAAAAAATTAACAATGTCTGCAAATATATAGTATGTATATTTTTTTAACGGAACTAACTCCCGCCGTGTCCTACGGGACGAAAATTTGGGGCATGTGCAGGGCCAAAAGGGAAAGTTCCTTTGCGCGCTCAAGCATTTTTTTTATTTCTTGTTATTTCCTATGCATATTTAAAACTGTTCGGTCACTCTTTCATTCTTGACATCATACACAAAAGTTTTCTCTGAAATAAGAATGACGCTGCATAGAGTATCGGCAGGCAAGGCATCGTGGAACTCACAGACGATTTTGATGTTGGTGTGATCGTTAACAACCACCTGCTTTCTCTTCGATGTGTTAATGACGAACATGGGTCTGCAAGTTATAAACTCATTGGGGTTGTAGTACACGTCCACGTTGCCGGAGGTCACTCTCTTGTAAGCTGTGTATGCCTCGTACAGTTTCAGGTAGTCGTTGTTTGCAATGTTCAGGTTGTAGTTCTCACGCCGGAATATCTCGTTCCTGCCATTTTTGAGGTAGATGTTTTTGATCTTGCAATTGTCGAACTGACTCGAATCTTTTTCTTGGTTGTTGTCCTCCCCTGTCTGAAGGAGCACGACCACAAAATCTGGCATATCGTACCGGATGCTGTTAAACTGTGTGGTCACGTCAAATTCAAAATGGTTGCCGGAAGCAGGTTTCTGCACGCAGTGGTAACCGTAAAATTGGATGGGTACTTGGGGATTCTTCAAAATGTCTGCTTTGTACTTGAGAGCGTAGTTAGTTTCGTACGGGCATGCGCAGCTCCATGGATTGGATGATGCACTTGGCAGGATCAGGTAGTGTGTTGGCAAGAGCTGATCCGTCTGCACTCAAGGTGCTGTAACGCATCAGCGCATTGTTGTCGTTGCGCTTCTGCAAAAAGTGACGCGCAAACCACCCTTCCACATAATCTCTGTGTAGTCGGAGAAGAAGCCAGGAAGCAGGCGCATGGGTAACAGTACTGTGTGACTTTGAGTTTTGATTTTTGTACCTGCTTCGAATCCCCCTGCCTGGTAGTATGCTGCATCGGTCTTGGAGAGTTTCAGTGTTCCCACAGCTGTAAAGGTAATCCCGGGGTAGTCAACCCTATCGATGACGGTGCCATGTTTTCTAACTTCCACCTGCGAGAATAAGTACGGCACAAAATTATCTACAAGTCTTAAATTTGCATTGGCAAGGAATGCTTCGCCATTGTCTCTCTTCACAACATCAAACTTGATATACAAATCAGCTCTGTGAGGGTGAATGAATCCATCCCCGACGTCCACGTCGTATTCTATCTCTCGATTCGCTTCGTTAAGGTTGGCAAACGTGCGACGATTGGGAGGGAAGGACTGCAACTCATAACTTTCGATTTGCTCCATGATGGTTATTTTTTATACGTTAATCTCCACGACGGTAGTGGTCGTGGCTCCTGCAAAATCAACCACCTCTCCCTTCTCGTTGGTAATTTCCAATTCTATGTTGTCTATGGGATTACGAGATACAGGAAAATATATCGGTGGGGAGGGTGTGTAGATAATTGGCTCCATGAACTCAGAGTTTGGTTTGAACGTAGCGATAATACCTGTTTGCTTGTGACTCCCTGGGATGCCGTCCGAGTATTTGCTGATCATACCTTCTGCCTCATTGCAATGTATATTCAGAGTCTCGATGGCTAGAAATTTAGGAATGGTAGCACCGATATGCTTGATGCCAGGTTCGAGCTTTGTGTTGTTCTCGAATCCCAAAAGCTCTCCGATGGTACCCAGGTCTACGGTTTCCGTGGCAGACACCAGTTCCACCCTGTGAGTTACAGAATTTTGCGACAGCAGTACACTTTTTGGTAATTGAGCCTGCAAGGTAGACAGGTTGTACTGACCAGGATTGATGCTGATTTTTTCGCTGCCAATTTTGATGGTATTGTTGTGTACCGTCACATTAGTTATCAGGTACATGCTGTAGAATGCACGAAGAGCAATAGATTTAGGATAGATGATATCGTCATGCAATGCGAGTTTCAGAAGCGAAGTCTCGCTTGTGAGATGGAATACTTCCGTAGTGATTTAGGTGCCACAATGCTTTCTGGAAATCCTCGATTGTTGGGTTATTAAATTGCGAGAGGAAGACAAGCATGGAAACGCAGAGATGGCCACAGTTCACATCGCTGAAACCTTGGATGTGTTCGTCATTGTAGTAGAGGTTGGCAACACTAAGATACGTTACCAACCCAGCAGGTGGCGTGCCTCCGAATGAATCGAAAACAAATGCTTTGTTGTTCTTGTTGGCTTTGAGGTAGCATATCCAATGTGAACCTGGATTTTCGTAACTTTCCAGGTTAACCACACCACACTCTTTTTTCTTCACAACAGAAGGTAGAGAATCAGACATGAAAACGCCCCTGAAGTGCTTGACCCCCAACGATTCGATCAGAGATTCAATATCGAAGTTGGACAGGGCTCTTCTTTTTGTTAAAACTTTTTCAAAGCTTCGAGGTTGTTCTTTCGCTTTTTGGTCACACCTTTCCCCTTCTTCTCCATAGCCAGGTTGTGGCGTTTCTGCTCTTCCAACTCGGCTTTTTTCTTTTTTGCATCGATGACGGCCTTGGCAATGGCGGCACTGCCTCCTGCCAAGCTGCCTACAGCACCCAATGCTGCCAAGATAGCTGGGATGCACCAGTCTTCTGCTGCTTTCGCGAACCTTGTAACCTCCTCAACTGAGAAATGCTAAGCAGCAATTTCATTCCATGACCTTTTGCCAAGCAGGAATGTTTCTTCTCGTGCTGCTTTTTGGTAAGCAATCCATCAAGAGCTCCGAGAGACTTGAGGTTTGCGTAGGGTATTTGGTAAACGACACCTTTGGGTTTCATGGTGATAATATGTTATTTATATATATCGTGAAAAGGTAAGGCTTTGCTCTCCTAATAGGTTAGTTATACAAGTTGATTTTTTTTCACAGGGTGTTATTTTTTTACAGCTCCCACCCCAATTTTCGTTTTGTGTTCATGGCGATGGTCGTACCCAATGCAGCAACCCGTTCACCTAGCGAGGCAACTCTGCTGACGAGTCTCCCGAAAGCTGCATGCTCCAACTTCCTGTCGGCATCATGACGTGCGTCGAGATCTGTGTGAGTATTGTAGGCACTGTCGTGGTCCTTGCATGCTGCGTCCAGTGGGTTCACTACCTTGTCTCCTTTTTCCAGTCGCTGTTCGAGTTTGGTACCCGGACCGCAGTACTGGTAACCTGGCAGGTGCAAATAGAAGGGTAGCTTGTTGATAATATCGTTCACGAGACCTCGACCCTCGGCTACATTCCAGAATTTGGGAGGCAGGGTATTGATGATTTTGATGAGGTACCCTATGCCTTTGCTGTCGTTGACAATGAAGTTGCTAAGCTTGGTGATAATCATGTCCTTGATGCCCACCTTCTCGTTGTGGAAGTTCCGATTGCCTGCATTTTCTTCGGCTGCGATAACCAGAAATCGATCTACAAGCTTCCTTACGTCGTCTACCCAAACAAACTCTTTAGGAAGGGTATTGTAGAGTTTGACACCGCTGCCAGTCTTGAGCTGGGTCCATATTGGCTTGATGAGGTTCCTGTACTTTTCTCCACTGCTAGATTTCACGCGATTCTGTGTCGCATCGTTGTTTTGGTACAGGGCGTCCGTCATGATCAAAATTTCTGTGTAACTTTGGTAATCCTCGTCTGTATAATCTTTAGGTTGCTTCTTAGTGATAAGTTCCCACAGTCCCACGCTGCCGGGATACCTAGTCCAGCTGTTCTTCTCGCCCAAATTGATTTTCACGTCGTCACCCTCGAACGTGACTTTCGATTTTCCAATTTTCCAATTTTCCAAACCACACCCTCGTTGGGTTCCATGGTCGGGTACAATCCGAACACCTCGTCTTTTTCGAATTTCCCGGTGCTTAGGTAATCCCTCGCCAACGGACCCAGGTCGACTAGCTTGTCCGAAGAGGTACTGCCTAGGGCCTGACGTCTCGGAGCCGGAGTAAGTTCGAACGGAGTAGTGTGAATGCTGGATATCGGCGTAGGTATGGTATAATTTTGAGCGGTGAGTGGCACAAGCTCGTTGATTAATTCTTTGTTTTGTTCGGTGACATCTTTGATTTCTTTACCAAGTCCACTGATGGCATCGATGATAGGTTGGTCCTGACGCTTTTTCTCTTCGTAAATTCCACGGTTCTCGGATTTCCAACCCTTAAACCGTTTTGCCAGGTAGCTACGCAGCTTCAGGTTGTCGTCTGCAAGTTTGTGTTTCATTTTTTTTGTATGTAGTTATTTATAATAGATCAAGACGTTTCATGCAACGTTGCAACGTTTAGAAAATTATTAACTTTGTTTCTGTATTTTCCGTTATTTTGTTTCCTAGTCATGTCTATTGTGACAAATCCGAAATCATCTTGGTTCGAGCATGAAGAGCAAAATTTGGAAAACTGATTGTAGTGTATGTCCCCACCTACATAATCATCGTAAGCGTGTTTTAAATTTGTGTAGTCTTGACGAAACAAGCAAATAAAATTAGCATTGTCTCGGAGTAGCTGCTTGGGGATTTTGGAAAAGGTTTGAGCAAGGTAGAAGCAGTCCATGCCTCTGTGCCGATCCTCAGTAAAAAAATTGCGAATTTCGTTCTGGTTCTCCTTGATCACATCGTCAAAAACCACCACCGAATTTTCGAGAAAGCAGTCTAGTGGTATCACTTCAGAAGCCTAGTATCTCGTACAGTTTCGACAACTGGCGATACTTCGATTGCTCCAAACTTTTGGAGAAAACATACAGGTGCCTGTTTTTCCAGTTTAACCAGTTGGGTGCAAGAAGAAAATTATCAATAAGCAACGTTGTTTTTCCACATCCAGAAGGTCCAACAATGAGGCAGCGAATGTTGTCGGGTAGAAGCTCACCATTTTTCCTATCCTGACGTTCCGATGGAAAATCTGGCATTCGCCGATCCACATCCCAAGCACCCGTTACACAATCACCTCGTTTGCGTCTATCCAACTTTTTTCCTCGAATCCCAGCCATTTCACCAACAGTTTGTAACCTTTTCAACGTAATACTTTTTCAATAAGATACGTGTCGGGGTATTTTGTTTTAGAAAGTTCCTCTTCGTAAAATCTTCCTTTCAGAATTTCGTCGCGATTATCTTTTCTTATATACGTGTGACGGTTTCCGGGTAAGTCTCCAACTACGGTGAAAAGTTCCATACTCGAATTTCTTGTGAAGCCCTTTTCGAACGCACGCTTAACTTTACTGATTCTCACCCGATCTCCAATTTTGTATTTCGGTTTCTTGCTTGTAAATTTGTATTTTGGACAATAAACCGTAGAAATTAAACGCCGCTCGTCAGATTTGTTGACGTCAGCTGGTTTCATGTTTATCGTGCGATGCAAACTGTGATTATAGCTGTTAACGAGTTCCGGAAGCATGTCGAGCCACTTGTAATTCCCCTGAAGCGTGAATTGTTTCCACATCCGTGTTTTGAGAGTTCGGTTGAAACGTTCCACTATGCTGGCTTTGATGTGACTAAAGGTGTAGTAATTTTGAATATTTTGTTTTTGAATAAATTGAGTTGTAGAATTCTTTTCCGTTGTCCGTTTGAAGAAATCGAGGTCGCCTGCCACTTTCATCGAAAATAGTTTTGAATGCTTCCACTACACAGGTTCCTGTTTTTGCCTTGAGGGGTAAAGCCCACTCAAATTTTGAAAATGTGTCTATAACGGTGAGAAGATACTTGTATCCCTTGTTGATTTTATGTAAATTTTTTAATTTGCCACTGCTCATTTCCACAAGGTCAGCTTCCCACAAGTCGTCTATGCCTTTGGTCACTACCGCCAGTCGTTTGTAGTTTCGCCGTGCAGGTTTGTGCAGCTCGTTCACAATAGCCTGCCTAGACATTGCGCGAAAATAAGAATATAGCTTGGATGGGATTTCTGGCCGCAGACAATGCCGGGTTTTCTATGTACAGCTTATCACCTATTTCTATGTCGATAATTTGAGTGGCATCTTCGGCATAGACAGTCTCGCGAGTTTCGGGGTGGGTAAAATCAACCAACTCCACTCCTCTTATTTTAGGCTCGTCACTGATGTTCGTTACAGTCATGGTTGGGTAGTGGGTTGCGTGAGGCAAAGACCAGTATGAAACCTTGACGAACTGAAGTGTGCCAGCGAGGAAAAACTGGTGATAGGCTTTGGCAGGAGTCAGCATGTAGAGTTTGGCACCCGGATGGAAGAGCGAGGAAAATTCCCTGTTTGGAATGCTGTACAGTTCGATGACAACAGTGGACTTGAGATTGTCGATGCTGGCGTTCAGGGTGTTTACATTGGTTCGAACCTCGCTCTCCACATCCTCCAATCTACCGTTCACCGATTCCAGGTGTTCCTCGATAGCACGGACAACAGTGTCGTAATTGGGCTTGATCTTCACATCGATAATTAGCCTCTTGAATTTTTCGTTTAACTCATGTAGTTGGGCACTGAAATTGGTTATGGCCGATTCCTGGCTAGCCTCGATGCTGCCAATTTGCTCTTTCACATTGGCGATAATCTGTTGCAGACATTCCACGAGTGTCAACTTGGAGCTCTGGGTTGCGAAGTTGTGGACCTGGGTTCTAATTTCCGCAAACAAGGCATGTAGCTCGCTATGTTCTGGTTGGTGGGTAGTGTTGCAACAGACTCCCGAAGCAATTCAATTTCGGTGTGGATGTTTTTGATGTCGTCGGATTTGAGTATTCGGTTGAGAGCCCTCTTCACACTTTCCAGTTCCTGCGAGGTGGGCAGGGTGGCCACCGTGTTTTGGAGCGACTCCAAAGCTTTTTTCATCGCGTCCAACTCTGAGGCAGCAGCAGCAGCGCGTATGCCTTCTTGTAATTGTGTTATGTCGTCCTGGGTGGGGGTGGATTGTTGCAAAGTTTCCAAATTAGCCTGTATGTCGTCGA
The DNA here is from genome assembly GCF_977018435.1 of Lepisma saccharinum. Classification (NCBI taxonomy): domain Eukaryota; kingdom Metazoa; phylum Arthropoda; class Insecta; order Zygentoma; family Lepismatidae; genus Lepisma; species Lepisma saccharinum. Next base: position 59,794,256 of record NC_139237.1, read on the forward strand.
TCAAGTGATGAAAATGCGACAACTCTGATTCGGTGTTTAGATTTTCCAGCTTGGTGATCAGCTGTTGGACGCTGGCCAGAGTACTTTTGCAGCAACGATTTAAGCTCGGCATCAATTTTGAGTACGGGGTCCAGGCACTGAGACTGCAGGCTGGCTATCTCTGACTGGAGGCTGGAGTTGAGCGTGGACTGCAGGGTCTGCAGGTCGCTTCGCAACTTCTTGACCCTGACGTCGAGCATGAGAAGCTCGTCGCCGTGGTCGTCGCGTTTCGTGTGGCCAAAAATATCGTTAGGCATTGTTGCTATGTTTATTTATTATAGGGTAGGTGATTTTCATTTCTATTAAAAGAGGGATGAGTTTATCGTAGTCGTCCAAGAGCTCCACGTACAAGCGATCGCCAGCAGACACATCGTACGTTGTAGTCGCATCCATCCTATCATGCTTGATGCGATAGATGTTCTTGCCTGAGGAAACCTTGGCCTCCCCTTTGTTCTCGGGATTCATGTCGAACTTAAGTTTGCCGGAGATGGGGAACTGGTAATAATTCAAGTTGTTGTTGAATACATAGAAAGTTTTGCCCACATTCTCGTCGTACTGGGTCAGAATGCTATTCAAGTGTATAATTAACAGACCGTTAAGTTTAGATAGCATGGAAGGCAGGAGTTCGTTGAAGCTCGACGATGACGTGGGCTGGACGGGCACTTCCATAGCTTGCTTCCTGAAGCCAAACAGGTTCATAGGCATGGTTATTTTATAGAAACATTTTCCAGCCGTAAGTTCAAAATTTTGGACCCCTCTTCCCCCTCACAAATCGCATTACATACATACATACATACATGTGGAGGACCCGTGGCGTTACAAGAGCCCCCCTGCCTCCCAAGAAGTTTGGTTAGCACGCAATAGATCAGTATGCTAGAAAAAAATAGAGGGGGAGTGGGGTAGAATCGATTTTATTTGCCAGTCGAATAGTTCTCGTCGAATCCTATCCAACAAACCTAAAATCATCATCCTAGCTCAATTAGGAGCCAAGAAAATCAATGTCTTGGAAAACGTCTTAAGATATTTGTCTTAAGAAAATTTTCTTGACGGGCTGGAATTGACAAAATGGAAGTCGACTTTCTTAAAGATTAAGATATTTGTCTTAAGACGTTTTCCAAGACGCTGAGAAGCAACTAGTCAGTGTTGCCAACTCCTATTCGTAGGTTAGCTTCGCCTGTAAAAAATCACATGGTGAAATTTTCTTGGGGTGGGCTGGCAACACTGCGGCTCACTTAATGTTTGTCAAGGAGGTTGATTATACTACTCTTGATGTTGGTGAACCCCCATCGTAAAAGGCTATGGCAAGAGCCCAGTAGGTTGGCAACATTGCTTTATGCACTGGAACTACATAAGGCAAGCCTAAAACAAGGTTGCCAGCTCCTTGCTTTAGGTTAAGTTAGACTAAGAAAAATACACAAGCGCACCACTTTCGCGTTTGCCTTACGATATTTTCCGTTAAGGTTGCAAAAAAAGCACCACTTTCTGGCGTAGAACTGTCTTTTATCCCTACTTCTTTACTATGTCATGAATCTATTGTAATCTTGTGATTATAAGCTATTGTCTTTTATGTAATCAAGAACTCTCAATTAATATTTAATGATGATGTATCGTATTATATATGATTGAGTATTGCTGTCTTTCACAGGCAGGTAGGCATGAACAGTTAAGACTCCTTTCATTTGTGATCATATGTCCTGAAAAGAGAAAAATAAGTCGGTTACACTACAAGAAACTTACTAGGCGACCAACAATTGTGCACAAACCACACATTCAAAAGAGAAGTTACAAACATTAATAAACAATAACAAAATACATAAATGACATAGCAAGTGAACAAAATTAAGAATGAATTTTGCAGTAAAGATACTATTTAAATTATGTTGACGTCGGTTATAGCAATGTTAATATGTACAGGTTCAGCTAAAAAAAATAATGTGTCAACAAACTTTAATAACTGAAGATGTGTATGATACACAACAGCAATTTATCCAGACACCCCCCCCCCCAGCACCCACTGGCATTTCTAAAACCCAGTAATATTTGTGCAAAAAATGGCAATTTATGGTAATTTTGGCTCAAAATTCACCTCCTAAATACGATCTTACTTCTCGCCAGATGGAAAAAAGTAACTCATAATCTACCGAATCTACAGGAACAGTCCCATTCATTCAGTTTATTTATACATTTTTCTTAGCCCAGCCTCACACCGGATCCGACACAACGAGTCATTGATGTTACAAACCGACTCGTGGAACGTTTAACATAGGGCTCTTATGAGCTGCCGCACACCGGACGAAACATTTGACTCCAGTTACCTCGCGTCACGTTGCGACAGTTTGCGACAAAACAGTGAAGGTCCCGGGAATTTGGTCTCGGAGGAGCACGATGCGACAAAACGCGCTGCGCATTTGCGAATCCTTTCTTCTCAGCGCACTACTTGCATGTGACTCATCACTGTATTGTTTTGCAACAGTTCTTTAATTCAAAGACATTTTACAATTATATTTTGTTATTTAGTTGTGAGCATAATCTGAAAAGAATGAAGAAAATTCTGTTGTGCTACTCTGTTCAATTTTGATGTTATTTTGTTTATTATTCGTTACGATAGTGACTGTAGAAATTGGTTAATATACTAATTTTGTTAAGTAACATTTGAAAAGTTATTTTTATTTAAAATATTGCAACAAACTGCTCCACACCGGGGACAGTTGCAACAAATTGGCGACCTAGAGCCAGGATTCGAAAATTGTGAGGTGATAAGAACAGAACTGATAATGCTACAATGAAGAAAATAGAAGTGCCTTACGTGCTTCGAAGTAGTGTGTGCCTTCAACCGGATCTCAGTGATGTTGCTGAAGTAAGCAACGAAGAGGACAATTCTGGTAAGCAAATGGAGGATTTACTCTGTTGTAAGGACAGATTTTCTGACACTCGCATGATTGAATGCACGTCATGCAAGAAATGGGAACACGTAAATTGTAGGGGTCTTACAGTTATTCACTGGGTAATATTCAGCTCTATGAAAGAAGACTATTACTGTAAGGCATGCAAGCCAGAATTCAATCCATTCACTCTAAAATCATACTTGGATACAGTAAATCCCAATATTGACCAAATTTTATCTGCTTTTCACTTAAGTTTGACCCAACATGAGAAAAGGTTGCAAGACAAGTTGCTCCAGAATACCGAAACGCTGGAGAATAGGTTACTTCAGAACACTGAAGCTTTGGAAAATAGGTTACTTCAGAATACTGAAGCTCTGGAGAATAGGTTGCAAGACAAGTTGCTCCAGAATACCGAAACGCTGAAGAATAGGTTACTTCAGAACACTGAAGCTTTGGAAAATAGGTTACTTCAGAATACTGAAGCTCTGGAGAATAGGTTGCAAGACAAGTTTCTCCAGAATACCGAAACGCTGAAGAATAGGTTACTTCAGAACACTGAAGCTTTGGAAAATAGGTTACTTCAGAATACTGAAGCTCTAGAGAATCGGTTGCAAGACAAGTTGCTCCAGAATACCGAAACGCTGAAGAATAGGTTACTTCAGAACACTGAAGCTTTGGAAAATAGGTTACTTCAGAATACTGAAGCTCTGGAGAATAGGTTGCAAGACAAGTTGCTCCAGAATACCGAAACGCTGAAGAATAGGTTACTTCAGAACACTGAAGCTTTGGAAAATAGGTTACTTCAGAATACTGAAGCTCTGGAGAATAGGTTGCAAGACAAGTTGCTCCAGAATACCGAAACGCTGAAGAATAGGTTACTTCAGAACACTGAAGCTTTGGAAAATAGGTTACTTCAGAATACTGAAGCTCTGGAGAATAGGTTGCAAGACAAGTTGCTCCAGAATACCGAAACGCTGGAGAATAGGTTACTTCAGAACACTGAAGCTTTGGAAAATAGGTTACTTCAGAATACTGAAGCTCTGGAGAATAGGTTGCAAGACAAGTTGCTCCAGAATACCGAAACGCTGAAGAATAGGTTACTTCAGAACACTGAAGCTTTGGAAAATAGGTTACTTCAGAATACTGAAGCTCTGGAGAATAGGTTGCAAGACAAGTTTCTCCAGAATACCGAAACGCTGAAGAATAGGTTACTTCAGAACACTGAAGCTTTGGAAAATAGGTTACTTCAGAATACTGAAGCTCTGGAGAATAGGTTGCAAGACAAGTTGCTCCAGAATACCGAAACGCTGGAGAATAGGTTACTTCAGAACACTGAAGCTTTGGAGAATAGGTTACAAGATAGACTTGATCAGAACATTGAAGCTTTGGAGAATAGGTTACAAGATAGACTTGATCAGAACGCTGAAACGCTGCGCGAAAGTTTACAAACAAACTGTGAAGTTTGGGGCACAAAATTGGTTAGGTTGCAGCAAAGTACTGAAAAACTGAACGAAGGACTCCAACATGTAGAAGATAAATTGCAGCAGGTTTCTGATTCTTGTCAATCAGCTAATAGGTTACTAAATGAACGTATAAATGATGAAGTAACTTTATTAAATTCGAAAGTCAGTGATCTTGAATCAAAACTAGACCATCATGATGATGAGTTAAAACAACACGTATCAAACCAGTTGTGCCAACATGAAACTTCTATAAGTACACTACAAACAAATATGAATACTACGCAGGTAAAGTTGCAAGAATTTGATTCTATGCTTAAGGATTTAAATGAGAAATGCATTAACTTAGAGCAAAGCGATGTCATTTGTACTAGTATGGTTAGAGACGTTCTACAACCAGATAAAGAACTAAGTAATGTTGATACACTTATTAATGAACATAAGCACATAGCATGCCAAACTGATACAAGATTAAATTCTAAAATAAAGCACGTTGTTTTTAGTGAACACAATAAATGCGAAACATTTCATACAGGTTCTTCTGGCTATGATACATCTGATGCTGAAGTGAATTCTGTAAAGGAAAATGTAACCAAATTGTGCAAGGGCAAATCTGCTCACAATAAAAGTAGAAATAAATTTGGTAAAGCTTCCACTTCACAAGGCAAGAATACATATGCATTGCGGCATTGTGTTTTAGATAATACTGAATTTAGTAATAGCAATCCTACTGTTGACAAAATCCATTGTACATGTTCACTCAATAACCATTCATGTCTTTCTTCTTTGAACAACACTTTACTGTATGATAATAAGCACGTACATACTTGTGATACTGAAAATAATGCACCTAGTTCTTTATGTGCTACAGACACATCAAAACAAATTTGTTCTACATCTAACAGAAATTCCATACCTTCTAGAACTTATGTTGCTTGTGATAATAAAGACAATTTCACAGGTCTTGAAACTTCAGTATGTGGTTGCCAACGTCAAAGTACATGTCATTCCTTAATCCATGATCAGTTTCCTGATGACTTAAATGTAAATCATAGTCCTTGTACTAGAACAAACTGTACTTATAACCCGATGTGGCTGAATAATGATTCTACATGGAATTCTTATAATCAGTCTGATACATGCTCTAATAGATTTTCAAGAGTTAGTGAACTCAGTCAATTGCCACGTTTTGGAGGTGATGTTTCAAAACAGTCTGCTAGAGAATTTATCGAACAACTAACTACAATGTTAAACATAATTGGTGTTCCTCCCAAGTATAAATTATGTATAATTCGTAAGTGTTTTTATAATGTAGGCGCTTACTGGTTCAACAGTGAAAAGAAGAGTTTCATTTCTTATGAGGACTTTGTACATAAATTTCTTGATCAGTTTGCATCTAATGAGTTATTAGAAAGCCAGTTGACATTGTTACGATCAAGAAAATACAACCCAGCTTCAGGTTTGTCATTGGAAGCATACGCTTTAAAAACGTACTCTGCTTATTGTAACCTTGTGGAAACTCCAAACAAAGTTGAAGTAATACGGATGATTTTGAAACAGCTACCTGAGTCAATTTCAAAGAATGTGGGCTGCCATAATATTACAGATCTCAAGCAACTGACGCAGAAATTAAGGACTATTGATTTGTATTCGAGCGAAGAGAATAAAAGTTTATCTTTACCCGGTGATAATACAGATTCTGATGACAGGGCTAATAAGAAGAGAAGTTTCGACAGACCAAAATACTTCGTCAGGCAAGTAAATGTGGAGCGGAATTCTTATGATTCTACAACACAGACCGAAAATGATTTACTCAATGTAAATCATCGCCCATCTCCCAGAAGATTTGAACGCAATCCCTCAAGAAGGCAGTTTGTAAGGTCTGAAAGAATTAATAATAACGTAAATAATTCGAATTTCAGACTTGGCAATACCCCAACATCTGATAACAGAAGATATAGTAGAACTGGAAATTTGTTTGCCGCGCTGTATGAGACCTGGCATTGTCGTGTTGAAAGATGAGACGACGCCTGTGGAAAAGGTGCCTTCGCACCGTGGGAAGATGCCGCTCCAGTATGCGTGTATAGGCGTGTGCATTCACAATGCCCTCACAGACGTGTAGTGGGCCAACCCCAGATGCCGTCATGCATCCCCATACCATCACTGACGTAGGTTTCTGTACCCGACGTGCATAACATTTTGCTTCATTCTGTTCCTCCTTCCGACAAATGACTATTTTCCGTATTTTCCCGTACACAACATTAAAATGGATTCGTCCGTCCACAAAACTTTGTTCCACTGCCGAAATGTCCATCCCCGGTACATTCGTGCCCATCGTAGTCGATTGCCTTTGTTTAACATGGAAAGGAAGGGTTTACATTTCGCATTGTACACTCGGTAACCGCATCGCTGTAGGTAACGGCAAATAGTTCTGGTTGACACTTCAATGTGAAAGCGTTCTCGAGTTCACAGTCGTAATTCGGCCACAGAAACATGATTGTTGGTCTGGATATAGCGCCTAAATATCCGTAGGTTCGCACGCTCAGCAGGCGTTTTCGACCGGGGGCCTTACCTGGCTCTGTAGTACCCGTATTTTGGTGGTGTTTAATGACTCAGTGGACGGTTGACTTGGGTAAGTTCAGTTGGCGCCCTATTTCCCGTTCACTGAGTCCATCCCGTTGCAACTCCACCACTCTTCTACTCACGGTGCTGTCAATAGGTTTGCCCCTGGCCATGGTGATGATGCACTGCGGTTCCTCTTTGCACAGCACGCACTTATATACGGCGGACTCCCTTATCTTGTCCGTGACGTCATGCTTCCGTCGAATCCGCCACTATCTGGAATTTTCCGTATGGGTCTGGTGCCTGGTCGAAGTTCAATGTCACGCGTATTGTTCCCCGTTTTCGTTCTTTACGTGACCTTGGGTGCTACATGCTGGGATCACGATTCTTGCCTGCTCACACGCCTCCTCTTACACACATGCGTCACTTCTGCGGGTCACCCATTCCACCGTCTATGCCTCTGTGCATTTGATCACGTATTCCTTTCTGGTCGAACTTCATTGTCACCAAGGTTGTAGAAGGAATACAATTGGCTTGCTTTGCAGGAGATCAACGTATAAAGGTAATGGGTTTCAAATATGTAAAAGTTCAAATAGCAAATGAGTTTTTCCACATGGGACTGTATATTGTCAAACAGTTACATGCTGATTTAATTTTGGGTTCGCCCTTTTTGTGGCAATATAAGGCGATTATAAATTACAGAAACGCAACCGTCATGCTTTCGAATTCATTAGGTCAGGAAATAATTACTCAGTTTTTAGTGCAATCTGAAGAAAGTCTTCCGTCAATGAAGGGAATAGTACGTTCTTGCAAATTACCAATTTAAACCACTTCACAAATTGAAGGAACATCTGACATCTCTTCGGAGGAAGATATTCGGCGTGCAGCGTACATGAACAATACTCTTCCATGTGATTGTTTGGATCAGTTATTTCATCTTCTTCTCGAATATCAAGTTTTATTTTCTGACAGACCTAAAAAAGCAAATGTGGAAGCTTACGATACAGAATTGGATACTGATGTGCCAATAATAGCACCCACTTACCCTGTTCCTTATGCTAGATATGGAAAGAGAGTTACAAAAATGGCAACAGTGGGGCGTCATACAAGAAAGCACATCTCCCTATAGGAATCCACTCCACATAGTCCCAAAGGCGGGAGGTTTATGGAGACCAGTGGTCGACTTCCGTAAATTAAACCAACACGTAATTTCTCCGATGACACAGGTAGAGCCTATCTCGGAATTACTACAAAGATTGAAGGGAGCAAAATACTTCACATCTATTGACCTTAGTTGCGGTTATTTTCAGATTCCTTTGACACCAAGGTCATTTAAGTTTACGGCATTTTCTTATAGAGATATTTTGACGGAGTTCCATTTTTTGCCTTTTGGAATCAAAAGTGCCGTGAGTGTGTTCGTTGATAGAATGCATAAAATATTTGGCAATCATACAAATTCTTTCCTGATTGTTTATATTGATGATATTTTAATTTTCTCTCCATCAATTCAAAACCACTTAGAACATTTACGTTATGTTTTATCAACTATGAAGACAGCTAATATGTCTATTAAATTGTCGAAATGCAAGTTCTTCCAAACTGAAATACATTTCCTAGGCCATGTGATTTCTGGAGAAACCATTCATATTGATCCTGAAAGGAACCAAGCAATCATGGATTTTACATTTCCTCAAAACAAGAAGGCTCTAAGGAAATTTTTAGGAATAGTAAATTGGAGGAGAAAATTTGTTCACAAATTTGCAATGATAGCTGCTCCTTTGTATTATTTACTAAAATCAAATAACAAGTGGGACTGGAAGGAGAATCATCACCAAGCTTTTAATGATTTGAAACAACTAGTTACATCTCCTGATGTATTAGCTCAACCGGATTTTAGTAAAATTTTCCATCTTAACACTGATGGAAGCAAAGTTGGAATTGGAGGAGTTTTATGGCAGTTATCAGATGAAGATGAAACGTTAGTAATACAATATGTTAGTAGAGTATTGCGTGGTACAGAATTAACTTATTCAACTCATGAGATTGAATGTCTTGCTATCCTCTTTTCAGTAGAAAAGTTTAGTGTTTATCTTAGTGGAAGAACATTTGTTATTCATTGTGACCATCAGTCACTTTCATGGCTGCAGTCGGCTAGAAGTTTAAACCCAAGACTAAACCGCTGGGCATTAAAACTTCAAAGTTTTGATTTTACTGTTGAACATATTCAAGGCTCTACCAATATTGTGGCTGATGCCTTAAGCAGATATCCTGCAAGGGCACATGGAGATATATTCACATCGAAACTCTACGTTAATAATACAAATATCGATCTCCTATCCCAAGATACTCCACAATATTGGGTACAATCTCAACAGAACGATGAGCAGTGTCAAAAGTTAAGAATTGCGATAAACAAAGGAGATTCTAAGTTCGAAATCAGAGGACATTTTAGAATGCATGAAGATATCTTATTCTATAAATCTATTGCGTCTGAACACTGGAGAATATTTGTACCTAAAAAAGCTGTGGAAAAGGTACTGTATGATCATTATGATTTATGTGGACATTTTGGTTATTCAAAAACCTTCAGAAAGTGTTCAAAATTTTTCTTTTGGCCAAACATGAAAGCCTGCATTAAATTATATCTGAGAAATTGTCTTGAATGTGCCAAGTCAAAGCAGAGAGTACATCATATCACACGAGAAGATCTTCACATATTAACTCCTAAAATACATTAATTCCTTTCATTAGATTTGATTGGTCCGTTACCAGCTTCTCAAGGTTATCAATATATACTAAGTATAGTGGATCTTGCAAGTAAATTTATTATGGTTTATCCTTTGCGTAAAGCTTCATCTATGGAAATTATCAATAAACTAAACCAATCGTATTTTCATCATTATCCTGCATTTCTAACTATATTAAGTGATAATGGTTCACAATTTAAATCTAAGGAGTGGCGAAGTTTTATTACCTCCAAGAACATCAAGCATATTTTTACTTCGCCATATTCACCACACGCTAATCCAATTGAACGCTACAATAAAGAGATTGTGCGTTTACTGAGGTTATTTTGCAAGGATAATCATAAATCTTGGGCTAAATGTTTGACAAAAGTTGTCAAATTGTTGAACAATTCATATTCTGAATCTATTGGTTTTACACCTGCGGAACTATTTTTACACGATCAAGTTAAAGATAATATAACTAATAATGTTGATTGGCCTGAGAATATTGAAGAATTATCCTGGAAGGCAAAATACTTGGAGCTAAAAGAAAAACTTAAACATCGAAGAAATTCTAAAGGTGTTCAAACAAGCTCTGGTACCAAAAATATTGCCAAAGGAGATTTAATCATGATTAAAAATCATGCTAAGAGCTCTGCTTTAAACAAAACTATCTACAAATTGTATGATTTGTTTATTGGCCCATTCTCGGTAATAGAAGTAAGAAACAATTGTGCGACTGTAGTTTCTCTAGATGGAAAGGGAACAAAAGGTAGACAAAATCTAGAAAACATTAAACCTTTTAATTGTTCGGAGGAGAAAAGAAAGGAGTTGTTAAGAAATACTGATTTATGTTGTAATTGTACGTAAGGGTTGAATTTGTTGTAATTTGTGCAAAAACGAGTTCAGTTGTTTGTATTATGTATTTTATTATCATGTGTAAACCAGCATGAATTTATTATATCTGTTCTGTTGATCATCATATTATCTTTTATGTAAGAACTTATGTTTGGCTTCTATTCTCATCAGTATGGTGTATGTCAATGTATCAAGGAAGAGTGTTGACACGAATAACAAAGGGAGAATTATACAAAGTGTCTCTCTGGAAGAATGATAAGAAGGAATATATATATAATGTAGGTTGAATGTAATGTGTCTCGCATTTTTATTGAAGGGCTTCATTTGCACATATAGTTTCAAACGGAAGAAGTGCACTCATTAAGAATGAAACCTTTTTAAATGGACATAAGATGGTTATGAAATAGTAATGGTAATGAGATTGCAGAGAACTGACACAGACGGATATAAGTATTCAAAAGGGTAGTTCCTTTCCGCTTTTCTAATTAGGACTCTTTAACAGCTCTACATCAGAGTACAACCACTGCCGCAGTTCATGGAAGGTTCTACTTCCTAAATACACGTAGGATTTAAAAGAAATAAGAATGAAATAGAAATGGCAATTGCTTACTATCTCACTTGTCACCTACTGCGATACTAACTGGACACCCTGTACCCTGTACCCTGTAGCAAATTCCAAGTACTATGCTGTGATCCGAACCTTTTTTTAATACTATCTAGTGCGTAAAACAAAACTAAATACTCATATTTTAGTGTACGTACGTGATACTCGACCAAGGCAGTAAATGAATGCGAATGTGTTGCACATTGGTAATTTATCTGTAAGAAAGTACGTTAGAAATATATAGATTTTTGTTATGTTTCATAAACTTGCATGGAAATGTTTTAAATACCTCCATTTTGGTTAATAGAAAAAAGCTTTAAGGTATAAACTATTTATCCACGGCATAGACTTCGAGAAATCGTCTAGAACCTTTGTAGCACACGATAATTTGAACTTGCATTAACAGAGATACTCAATACTTTTTCTGCTACAGCGTCGTTAATCTCTATTTAATTTGTACTCGCTTACTTATTTCTCTAAAGGTAAATAGGCTACCTCGAATACTAATAAATTAAACAAGTGGGCATATTATGTACATTTCGTTATTTACAGCTTCTCGTCCATGTTCCAAACAAGGATAGACTTTCTCTGAGCATGAATTTGCACTTTAATTCAGCAGTTCGAAAGATTTTCTGGTGTGAAACTAATGCGTTAATGGAGCAGAGTCGAAAAGTTTCTCATACCATAAAAATAGTGTCCAGGATTATTTGCTAAATAACTGCTACATTTGCGAAATCATGAATATTAGTATTTATTACTTAACTCGTCAGGTCAAAAAAGCTGACAAAAATATCGTTAACTTGTAAATTTTACCAAACCTAAAAATGTGGGGGGCAAGTGCCCCACTTGCCACCGCCAAGTTACGCCTATGTCCCGTGGTGTACCCGCGATTCAACATGTTTAAGCGTCGACTCTCGAGAAAGTAAGTTTACACTGGGTAAAATGTTCGTCCAAATACAGAATATTGAAGAATAAAAGCAAACAGCGCCGTTGGACACGCCAGAGGTCAGCTTTCGTTTCTCTGCCTTGTGTTGAAGTTTCCACTACTTGCTTTGGATACGTTCTATGGATTTTCGTATTGTTGGTTTACTTCTTGGGTTAGCTGGATGTGTATCTCGCTAACTTTTACAAAAAAAATCAAAAGAAGTAAGCGACAGAAAACCGTTACAGAACTGACCTGGTCGATAGTCCAAGGGAAATTATTCATCAATTTATCAAAGAATTTAAAATTTTACGAATTTTGGAGTTTCAAACTTCAGATCGATTTCGTCAATTGAATACATCGTAATTCAGTATTAATACTAACAGTTTAATGCATTAAAAAGCTACAACTTTTGACACATAACTCTATGTTCTACTACAAAGTTGTGTTGCTTCTCCAAGACACTGCTGTGGAAATATTTAAGTTAATATTCATCAAACTTCCTTCATATGGTTATAAAGTTCCACATATCCATTGCACGTATTCGTTTAGATGTCCTGGATATTTCTATTACATGAGTCTCAATTCGTAAGTACTTAAATTCCGTTATCATTCAGGAACTATTCATAAAGTTTCTTATTGAAGTTAATTCAATTTTTCGTTTTTTTAATATTAAAAAGAAATCAAATGGTCTCCAAATAATTTTTTCTCCCGGTAATGTACGTACATTTGAATTGCAGAATTGAAGTTAGTGTTTTCTGACAATCGAAATGTCCCAACTTATACTAAAGTAACTTACCAACTCCCGATACATATGGAGGTGTGCAGTTGCAAGACTGCATAATTAGTTCAGCTCGACATTGCACTAAACAGCCAGATTCGCTATAGAATGGAAATGCCCACAGACCCTGAATCTCATCACGAAAGCGACAACGTCTTTTATTAATGTCGACGTTTCTAGCTGCAAACTCGCTTGTGAAGTCTTTCGTAAGATATGTCCTCTCTAAATTGCCCTTGGATATGAACACCGTTGAAGGATCATACGGAATGAAATTTCTCTCTCCAATTGATATCTGTAACAATAATACAGTTATGATTTACGATTTGTAAGTGTACACATTTCTCAGTTCAATGGAGATTGTATTTTGTATTAATTAAATTATTACTGTATAGGGTGATTTTGCCAGTAGTCAGCCTTTTAAGAGAATTTTTTTTTATTTCAGTGATTTCACGTGAATAAATATCCGAGTACATTTTCTAGTAATCAGGATGTATATAAAATTGAGAATTGCAGTTTTATGTCTGCAGTATAGCAATTAAGCTCATATTGTAAAGAGAGCAAAAATCCCAGTACTCAGCCACTGAAATTCGGAAGTCAGCCATGGTCAACACTAGTGGTCAGCTTGCAACTGCACAAAGATAATATAGGTTGCCCCAGGTCAGATATTGTTTCACAGAGCTGTTTTTTGTGCATAAAACATTTTAAGAAAGTATATATTTAAAAATGAAGGTTAACTTATCATGTAAGTAACATTATGTGTGCCTAGTAACATTAAATCCTGGGCTGGGCTACTTTCCCAGAGGCAGGGGTCCCCAGGTTGCGGATAGGGGGACGGCCAGCAGATATGTTGGCTAGCTGGAAACAGTCGCTCACAAGCAGCAGCAGGATTAGAGGAGGCAGTGAGAAGTGGAGTGGCATCTACATCCCAGTAAATACTGCAAGACTCCGAGGAAAATCCTGTGATGTGGGGAAGTAGAGCCGCCACTATAAAAGCTCAGCCCCTGCTGCCTTGCAGGGAGGGAAGGATCCCCAAAGGCTAAGGGAAGGAACCCTGACAGAAAACCAAAGGGGCAGAGAGTGCTCCGAAGGCGTAGTGAAGCCAGTCTCTCTAGGGGAGTAAACCTCAATCAAAAATCCTGGTCTTCCAAGTATGGGGGTTGGGGTGGGGCTGACAACCCCACACCGCAAAATGAGAAAGATTTCGAAACCAGAAAAGGAGCCTCGGAATGGTAGCCACAAATGGAAACGACAAAGGCAACGGAACATGGATATAAAGATTGGTACATGGAACGTCCGAACACTCTATAAACCAGGGGCAATAGGAGGTTTAATACAAGAAATTAAGAAATATGACATCCAGATAACAGCCGTACAAGAAACAAGATGGAAAGATAAAGGAATCACTGAACATAGGACTCATACAATTTGCTACAGTGGAAAAGAAGGAGGAGGAAGAGAATTTGGAGTGGCATTTATCATTGATAAGAAGATTAAAAACAATATCCTGGATTTTAAACCAATCAGTGAAAGAATATGCTCCTTAAGAATTAAGACCAGGTTTTTTAACCTAACCTTGATAAATGCCCACGCTCCAACAGAGGAAAAGGATGAGGTAACAAAGGATTTTTTCTACCAACAGCTGGAAAGAGTCTCTGATTCAACGCTTAATAATGATACAATAATAGTCTTAGGAGACATGAATGCCAAAATTGGAAAAGAGCAAGAATATAGAGGAACGAAAGGTATGCATAGTCTGCACAATGAATCCAATGAGGATGGGATGAGATTAATGGAATTTGCAGTAAGTAAGAACATGATAATTAGCTCCACTATTTTCCCACATAAAGATGTACACAAAAGAACATGGATATCACCGGATGGTCAAACATTTAATCAAATTGACCATGTCCTAATAGATAAAAGATTCGCCACAAGCATATTAGATGTAAGAACCATGTGAGGAGCACATTGTGGATCGGATCATCATCTAGTAACGATCAAATATAGAAGCAGAATGAACAAAAACAAACTAAATAAAAATAGTAGGCAGGACAAATACAAGACTGAGGGATTATATCAAGAAGAAAAACTAACTGAATACAGAGGAGTTATAAAGGAAAGAATGCAAGGAAACCCAATAATACCAGGCGACTCTATAGAAGAAATGTGGGAAAAAGTGAGGGAGAATGTAACAACAGCGAGAGAAATCCTAGGATATCAAGAGAAACCAAAACAACAGGAATGGTTTGATACTGAATGTAAGGAAGTAATTGAATTTAGGAATAGAAAATACATGGCTTAATGGTGTTATAAATGGAATACCAGGATAGACCAACTAGATGAAGAGAAGAAGTGTATAAAGAAGCAAGAAGGGCAGCGGATAAAATTTGTAAAAAGAAGAAACGGAAATATATTAATATAAAACAAGCTTTTAGAAAAGTTAGATCCTTCAAAGAAGAATACAAACCAAGAACAGATCTAATCCGCAAAAGTGAGGGAGAAATAGTAAGTGAAAGACAGAAGATTATGCAAGTATGGAAAGACTATTTTGAACAGCTACTAAACCCATCCCTGAACGTAGAAGATAATGTAATAGAAATACAGATAAATAGAGAACAGCAAGGTAATATAGAAGTACAAATCGAACCACCAACAGAAGATCTTAAGAAAGTAATGTACTAACAGTAAAGGAATAAGGCACCGGGAAGTGATGGCATACCCAGTGAACTACTCAAAAAAGGAGGACCGGAATTAATAAAGGCAATATACCAGTTGATATATAAAATCTGGGAAGAAGAACATATGCCGGAAGAATGGAAGAATAGTATTATATGCCCTATATATAAAAAAGGGGATAAGCTAACATGTGACAACTACAGAGGTATATCACTTATGTCAACAGCATATAAAATATTATCAGGACTTCTTAAAGAGAGATTGGAACCCTTGGCGGAAAAATGCATAGGAGAATACCAAGCAGGTTTTCGTATAGAAAGATCAACAACAGACTAGATTTACATACACATTAAGACAGATTACTGAGAGATGCTGGGAATACAATGTGGACATATATATGATTTTTATAGATTTTAAACAGACATATGATAGTGTACTGAGAGGGCAATTGGAAAACATACTACGGACATTTAAAATACCAGAGAAACTTATTAAATTGATTAGTCAGACAATGACAGGAACCAAAAGCCAAATTAAAATACAGAACGAACTCACAGAAGACATAGTAGTGAACCAGGAATTGAAGCAAGGTGACGGACTTGCTCCTTTACTTTTCAATATGGTCTTAGAATATATAATAAGACAAACTAACATAGACAGAAATTGCACTATAGTATATAAGACCACTCAGATAATGGTTTACGCAGACGATGTAATTATCATTTCAAGAACAATGGCTGCAGCAGAAGAAACATATACTCAATTTATAAATGCAGCTAAACAGTTGGCCTACAAATAAACTTAAATAAAACAAGAATGATGATCCAGAGTCGAAAGACCAAGGCATATGATGCAAGAAAAACAATATCAGTAGGTGATGACGATATTGACCTAGTAGAAGAATTTGTATATTTGGGAGCAAAAATACATAAAGATGGAAATGAAAGCTATGAAATCAAAAGGAGAATAAATCAGGGAAACAAAGTTTATTTTTCCCTATTGCCGATATTCAAAACCAGGGAAGTACACAGAGTAACTAAGGTTAAACTATATAAATCTATAATCAGATTAATATTGTACTATCGAAGCGAGAGCTGGACGTTCAATAAGAAATCCGAGATGGACCTGGATGCTTTTGAAAGGAAAATTATGAGAAGAATATGGGGACCAGTAAGAGACAGAGATGGATGGAGACTAAGATATAACAATGAATTGTAGCATCTATACAAAGAATTATGTATATCCCAATTTATTAAATTTAAAAGATTAGAGTGGGCAGGACATGTCCAAAGAATGGATGCACATCGCATACCCAAGATAGTGGCTTATGGTACAATAGGAGGTAGAAGATCTGTAGGGAAACCCAGAGAAGTTGGATGGAGGCAGTGGAGGAAGATGTGAAAGGAATGTTAGGAATGAGAAATTGGAGGAGGAAATAATTGGGCAGAGAAGCATGGAGAGGCTCTATTATGCAGGCCAGGGCTCGATATCGGGCTGCAGCGCCATAGGAGAAGAAGGAGGAGAAGTAACATTAAATAGGTATACTTGTGGGTGACATTAAGAACACCTGACTTCCCACAGACTGTTGTCATTTTAACATTAAGGATAGGCCCTAGTATAGGTTTTATGAACCTTTTGCGAGAACCATTCATTGTTTGGCCCAACTAAGCACACTCTGAGCAGGCAAACACTTGCTGAGATACATCTCTATAAGGCAAGTTACACAGCTCTGTACATTTCAGGTGGAACGAGCGAATGCAGCAATCACAACCAATGTTTTTAAGATCATTATCTTCGACATCACTTATTAAATCTTCATCACACACTGCACATATTTCATGACTGTCTTTCCTTTCTCCAGTGCTACTGTTAGATGAGACAGGTCGGTGTCTCTCTCGACATTTTGTCTTTGAACGTTCCAGTTTTCTTTTTTTTTCTCTTGTCATTCTCCGCATGGTCTTTTCTTCTTCAGTTTTCATCTTTATTTCTACCTTTTCTGCAACATGTTTTCTCCATGCCTCTGACAATATTGCGTGTGGAATGTTTTCATTTTTTCTGTCCTTTGCTTCCTTTCTTCTTATAAGACCAGGTCAAAACAGATGGCTGTCAAATCCTCCTGGTGAAGGCACTGTTGGTGTTGGAGGAGTTGTGTCTATTGTACACACTGTTGTTGGAGGTGGAGAGAGATATTCATGCATCCCAGTGGTTGCTGCTGATGGGGGAAGTCTTGTTTCTGGTGGGGAAACTGTTGCTTGAGAATGTCCTGTCGTTTCTGGTGAGGAAGAAAAAGTTGGTGGTAGGCACTGTACTGCTCCACCTGAAGAATTAGCTACTGGGGAAAGGGGGTTGTTGGTGGAGAACCTGTTGCAAGAGTAACTATTCCTGATTCACTGTGTGTCAGATCAAAAGTAGGTTCCAGAAGTCCACTGGTAGTTAGTTCCTTGATACATTCCAGGCGCAAGATTTCCCAAGTCAGAATGAATCTGAATATCAGCAGAAAGGCTGTCTGCATCATCTGGTGGAACAGGGAGAACCTCATGCATTTCTGTCTGAACATAGGTAGGAGCAAGAGAGTTTGTTAAAATGCATGTAGTTTCATTTTCTCCTGAAGTCACTGTTACACTGCTGATTTCTTCAACAACTGCTGCCACATCAATGTCTCTTCTCTCAAGTCTAGCTTGGAAGTGTTTAATTACAACAATTGCAACTTCACATTCATCTCTTTTGGTTTCACATGAATATTAATATTACCTTCTTGTAAGTTTGTGGTCAAAGACATATGCTCTAGAGCATTCTGCACACAGTTTGTGTAGTCTACGGCCTTGGTGGCTCAGTCGGTAAGGCCTGCCTCACTCCCCTACACCCTGGCTACGGGCCTGCTCTGCTTTGTAACATGTGAATCAATGTTAAAGCATAACAAGTAAATTATTGTTGACCTACTCCCTTCATTCAGTTACCTGTTGGCTAATTAAAATATGACTACAACTTCCAGCTTACAATTTTATGTATTTTTCTTATTTTAATATGTGCTCATACCTGCTTATCAATGAAATTATTGCGACAGGTGAAAGAGGCACTTTATAATAGCTAGAATTTTAAAATGTCTGTGATTTTCCTTCTTCAGCAGAGGGGGCTGACTACAGGATAAGTTGACACCAGTAGTCAGCCACTTTCGTGATATGGGGCTGACCACTGGAAGGATTTGTCTCATAGCATTTTAAACAGAACCAAGTTACAGGGATTACTGTTCTATGTTCAGAACATGGTAAGATAGTCCCAATGAGCCAACCAAGGTTAATCCAGTAATCAGCCCCCAAGGCTGACCATGTAACGTTTGTCCCTTGCGGTTTACAATCCTTACATAGTTAAGAAAAAAATTGCAAGTTCAATTTTTCGCCATCGAGGGCGTTTCGCCTCTCGATCGCTCTCTGCTGCTGCCTCCTGGTGGCATGTTTTTGCGGCTTACGCCCGCTGGTAAATTCTGCTGCTATTTGCCAGTTCAGTTCGTCCTCTGACCTCAATCTTGCTCGCTCGCTTCGAACGGCACGCACCGGCCAGGTGCTACGTCATCCAATCCCAACCGGCTAGAGAGTACCCGAACCACGACCTGCGGAACCCCGTCTGCTGCGCCGACAGCTAAATGGGAAGAAGGCAAATGGAGTGATCACTCGGACTCTTGTGAAAGGAAGGCGTTGCAGTTCTAGGTGACATTTACAATCATGGTTGAGGTACGTACAAACTTTAACTAGACCGTGAAAGGTGGGAATAAGGCTAATTCCTTGCCGTTCGTCGCATAAGTTTTGACTACCCCGTATTTTTGATACAAGCCAATTGAATAAGTGAAATTGCGAGTAAACTAATATATGTACTTTTGCTTCTACGCATTGGGTGCGTGATTTACTATTTCCCGCTCCTTTGTAGCACGGCGAATCTTTGTAACGACGCAAATCGCGTACGTTTTGTGTTTGTGTGGACTCAGCATCACGAACCGGCCTTTTTTGGGTTGAATTCGGTGTTTGTAAAAAGTTGCAAGGAGAAGTGTGGGGAATTGTTTGGAATCTCCATGTAAAGTACAATTGGGCAAAAAAAATGGAAGTTTGAAACTTGCTGCGGAACTCGTGGTTCTAAGAAACGTTATATTGTTCATGCGACGACAAAGGCGTGCGTGTTTGCACCAGAATTAAATAAAACAAAAGGACTTGTTCCATTTGTAACCCCCCCTTTTCCCCCCTTTTGTCCTAATAGCATCCTGTATAAGTAAAAGGTAGCACTAGATGATGCGTAAAGAATTGGGGACAAGCGATGTAATAACGTATGCGTAAGTACGCAGAAGTTATGTTAAAGATTGGGGCCGTTTAGGTCTTTTGTTGGATTGGGCAAAGGAAGAACGTCACGTTCTTATTTTTTTGATATGCAATGTACGCTATGCGAGAGAGATGAAACTCTTCGGCAAGTAAAAGTATTACGTAGGATTAATTGATAAAACGACAAGATTGTTAAGTGGAAGTTTTTTGCTTCGTGTTTTTGCTGGTTTGTTAAAATTGAACATGAGTTTATGTAACGCGATAGAATGGAGCGCTGGTCGCTCGACCTGTTAATCAATGAATATGTTAATTGAAATCATGCCCAGTGCAAATACATGGGAGTTTTGTTGTGGTACTCAAATAATGTAAAATGGAGAACAATCTTGAATGCAATTATATTTGTTGACTGAATTGAGTAGTGTCTTAATTACTGGTGAGACGTTTGATCAATAAGAGTTGCCCGTAAGAAACGTAGCGTAGAATCAGAAGGTTAGTTTAACAAAAAAAAAAAAAAAGAGAGAGTGTACACGTGTTTAAGCTTTCATATAATTTAGATTGCAGAGAGAAGTGAGAAAGATGGTTACGTTGGAGGAATACTATCTTTTTTTGATACAGCGGAGAAGGTTAACATTGCTATTCGCTGTTGGACCTTTTTTTGAAACCTTGAAGCGCGGCGCGTGCTATACGTGAGTTTCTTTGTATTTCAGGTCACCTTCCTCCCCTTTCTGTCTCGTGCTTCCTGCACTTGTCGCCCGTAAACTCCTGCGTCACTGTGGGGGAAGTATGACGCAAGAAGAGGTGGAATTACATTTTTGTACGTGAAGAGCGGGTCTGGATTTCTTTTTTTTTTGGAGGTGAGTTGCCGCGCGCGCTTCCAGACAATTTATCGCGAGCAATCTCACTTAGCCCCTCTCCCACTGGCAGGAAGCCAGAATTCACAACCCTGTACTCATCCTCCCCCTGTCGACATACAGACATTAATATAAAACTTAAAACTTCTTTGAAACAAATCCTCATTACTTCTGGCACAACTAGAAACAAAATATTTGGTAATTCTTCACTAAATAACCTTGTTACCTATTTGTTATCACAGTTGCTGTTGTTACTTTTTCGATAGAAAAGACACGTTCTTGCATCAGTAACACAAACAACTCCACTGGATGGTTCATTCCTTCTTCACCAGACGCCAACGCCTTTCACACAAAGGCTGGCTGACTACTGGAATATGGTTTTCCAAGTCTGTTACCAAGTATAGAGATAAGGTTTAATGGCGGCCTTATAAATGTACATTTTTTGTGATGTGGCTGACTACTGGAAGAGGCTGACTTTAGGAAAGTCACCCTATTTCATGTTAACTACTAAGCATATAATATGTATCAAATTTTTCGAATGCAAGCTGGCAAGGGTATTCTTGTGAAGCCATTGACAGTAATATTTGTCAAATATGTAGAATATCTAAAACTATATGTGATACAGGATCATCACTGATCAAAACCTAAAACTTCGTCTCTCTGGTCAAGAATTAATGGTAGAAATTATAAACATTCATCATTAAATTTAATGTCTTTTTCAAATTCAGCACCACAAAATCTATAAAGGTTTCGGTTTTGTAAAAAAAAAATCATTATTCCTAACACTGCTTAACTAGATTCGATAAAGAAAATGAGGGGATAGGACAAGGCTCAAAATTTCGAAAAGATTTTGTTGTCCTTTGAAGTGACCCAGTATATGAATATTAAATCAGCGATGTAGATGGTATGTTCCCTCCTTTAACGAGCCAGTATATAGCTTGAACGGCTTCAGAGAAATCGGAAAAATGAAAACATATTCATTGTTTCTCTATGTAGACAAATGGAGTTCAACCAAACGAGTTGAATTATATCAGATTAAAATAGTATTTTGGTAGATCTCCAAATTCGCTACATTTTATCGCTGTGTCCTAAAAATTTTCTTAGATGTCGATACGTCAAATAACATTGAATGTCCCCCCCCCAAAACCAAGTAGACGGCATATTCGAGATAATTTGTGATAGCTATAGCTATAATTTATTTGGTGTATGAGTTCAGCGAATTTTTCAATTATAGCTCTGGTAATTTCTGAATCACCGAAAGGTAATACTAACGGATAGGATAGGACAGATATAACCGCAGGATAAGAGTACTTCCCCCATTTTTGCTATTGTTTCTTCATTTCTTAAATGAAGCCACTACAAAAATATATATACCTTTACTACGAAAAGAGAAAGAATAGCTTTTACAAACTTACACAATAATACAATGTACTTATATTCAGGTCAAGTGTTACTTCTGTTATGTTCGAATGGTTCCAAACTTTTTCCAATTCAGTGACTGGACTGTAAAAAACATAAATGGATAAATTTCAAACTACTTAAATTGTATAAAGGATTCTTACATCTATGCAAAGTGGTCAGGTACGGCAATACTCATAATTACATTAACGTTACAATTAATTGGGAACGTGAAATCGGGACTTTTTGAGGGGAGGATTCGTAATTAAATTGACGAAAAATATATGGTTGGATTAGTAAAAGATTGGATAAAACAGGATGGAAGGAAAACTAACGATTAGTTCTATTTCCCTACAAGAATCTATTTTATTCCTTCACTTCCCTTCACTCCATGTTCACCCTTGAAGCTACTGTAAATACCATAACAGTGAAGCCATGAAACTTTGAATTAAGGCCGTGATTGTGAGTTAGACTATACTCCTCTCTCAAAAGTTTTGAAAAAAATGAAATGATAAGAACATTTTCATTTTAATAAAAGCGTTTCACGTACTTCCTGAGGGTGTCGTGGGCCAAGAGGGGATGTTGCAACGTGACAGTGAAAGACTTTGGAAGCTGCGTTATAAAAAAAAAGTAGTGCAATCCAGATACAATCTACAATGACAATCTTCCACTACATTTATGATAACCTCCGGGCAAAAATGCCGTACAAACAAAAAAACGTAATTTAATTTACAGTTGCCCTCAAATATCAAGTAAATCATTATTTTCTTCATGGTTGAAATTTACAAGTTTATATCGAGAGGCTGTTTTTCTTCTTTATAAACCGTGCAGCGAAGATTTGATTTTACGGTATGTATGCACTTCACACACTCAAGCCCGATACTTCACCATTATGCACATTATTGTAAGTAGGGATGTGTGTAGGCCTATATTATATTTGAAATTGTTATAATTAACCGAAACGAAAAATTAACCCATCGCTTGCCTATCACGAAAGGTCACGGCACGCCCCTGCTCTACATCCATTATGCCTCTTTCGTTTCTTCTTCCTTCCTGTTGTCCATCTTCATTATTTCCTTGTCTTCATGGCGGATGCTGTCTTCCCATCAATGTCGTGGATGCAAAACAGGTCGATCTTTGAACATCTCTCTTTCCAGAACGTTCCTTGTAATCATTGTACTGTGCCTTTTCAAATTTCTCAATTTTGAAACCTAATGCGTTATTGTAGTTTGATAGAGTTCAGTATTATATCGAATTATCCACTCATTACCTTCTCTCATCGGATGCCATGTAGATCCAGACGTAAGTTATGGATCATCAGTGACGGAACAATAATGTCGCGACAAGGAAAGATGACTTTTTTCAGGTTTCTTGTAGGTTTCATACGCCTGAAGACACACACAAAATCTACACTTAATTATAGAACTCAAAGAATTGAAGAAGTTTTAGACATATCACAGAAAGATGTTCTTAATTTTCGTCAGCAAGGGGTAGATTTCCTTTTCATAAGTCAGATGAGGGTGGGCGCCATTTACATTTTTTTTCTACTTGCGAAATTTACAAATCCTTGACTTTGAATTTTGTGGAGGGGGAAGGGGCGGTCAACTAACAATTTGAGAAGTATAATGTCTTTCTGAAAATAAAGCGCAGTTATTAAATCACCTTCTCTTTATCCGAATACGAGATTAGAGGAACTAAGCTATTACTTATAATGAATCTAAACGTACACGTGCATACCAGGATCTGTAGAGTCATCTACAGGGCAGGTTAGCAGGAATCTCACTTCAAAGAGGTACTGGGTAAGTTTGAGGATTGTATTGTAGTGCTTCTAGATTATGTATTAGCTTTACTCATTAATTAGTTCATATTATGCACCTAAATAACGAAAAATATAACAATTAACGATACTTTTAAAATTATAATTACATTTGGTACAGAATTTGTTCTATGAGAAAAGTGCATGTAATTGATGCAACTTTTTAATGATTTTCAGAAGGTATGTACCTAAAATGTTTTCTTGTAAAAGTAACTTGCTTGTGCATGTGCGACATGCAAATGTGATAACATAGTGTAATAACAACTACAAATACTTCTACCTATTATTGAAAGTGATTTCTGTTACAGTGCACAGAGCATTAAAAAAATTTCCACTTACGATTGACTTATCGCTAGGAACTTTTGAGATTCTCCTCTTAACGGTTCAAATATACTACAGCAGTCAAACATTTTACCGTTTAAATGGCACGAGTTCAATACCTTGGAGCATTTCAGCAATTCCTGAAAATGATACATTCATTATTGTTTCGCGGGTTTGCCAGTAGGATAATTGGGACGGGACGTAAAGTTTGAAGTGGGATACGAACCATTATGTGCCTCCACCGGGTATCGAACCCGGGACAAGTTGATTACAAGGCGAAGACGCTACCACTGCGCCATCGGGGAGGCTCAAAATGAATATTGTAACGGAAGCGTGTTGTTGCAAGTCAAAGATAGGTATAACGTATTGAATGTACATCATTAAAGCATGTTGATTTAACAATCGAGAAAAATTAATCAATTCATTCCTTTATTTTGGACCTAACAGTTTTTAAGCCGTCCTTTTTTCATTACATTATACATATAAAATATACATAATTGCTGTACATTAAAAATATCCGTTTTATCTCCCCCTATGCACATGGGTACCGGGTTCGAATCCTGGCCTGTGCATGGATGTTTACGAGTGTCCATTCATCAATTTCATCACGTCATCATTCATCCTCAAATTAGCCAAGAGTGGCACAAAAAGCAAAGTAAAATAAAGCAAATCAATCAATCAATTTCTCCCCTATATCACAGACATTACATTCAGAAAGAAAAACGTTTCCTTTTACAATTGTATGTTAAACTCTCTTAAAAATATTAACAAACTATAATCCATCCGAACATCTAGAGTGACAACCAAACTTGATAAATTTATTGGAAACTGAACCTTTAAATTATATGTATAAAGTTTTATAATATATTATATTTTGGGGACATTCCAGTATTATATGTCGCGCGTTTGCACTTTCCCAGCCACATTCACATCTCTTATTGTTCGTTTTTCCAATTCTGAACAAATGTTGCTAGCTTAGTTTTGTAGTTCATTTGTTAAGGCTTTACCGTGGTTATGCACCCTGGTATTACAATAATCGAATTTTTACAAACAGATTTCGGAACACATTACTAGGCTATGAATGTAACCTACTTACTTACTAGAATATCACCACAATTCCACTGAAAATTACAGACTTAAACATTTTTCGAAAAGACAAATCATAAAAGAGACAGTAATTTTGCTAATGAATATAAACTGAACCTTAGAAGAATTGCCTTGTTAAATATGTCTTAAACAAATCTGTGCCTAACAACTCCTAATTTCACTGCTTTTCATTCAGAGTATAGTAAATTACCTGGTCCATAAGATCAACATTCAGCTTTCCGTGGCAAGTTTCAATGCACTCCAAATATTCATCAAGTGTCGTACCAAATGGGTTCCACATTGCAGATACTAACGTAGTATCATTACATTTTTCACACCTGTAACATCATGAAAAACTGGAGGATTAACTTAATTTGTACATGCTCAATATATACTTTTTAACACACAAACTTAAAGAAAGTAGAAAAAGTTCTAAACTTTAAGATAGTCTTGTGATGCTTCGTGCGCCTGAACACAGTTTTCCAGAGCCAATCACGGTCTACGTCAAAGCTACACTATACGTTCTACACGCATCAATTAGGTTGGTGACAACTGCTAAACCTATTTAGACTAACTATACCAGTCGTAGAAACATAACATAAATCGTAAAAGGTTCCTGGGATAGGAAGAGGTTACAGGGCTATTCCACATCAGATCAACGCAAAAACAACGATTTTGTCACCCACAACCTCAGATTTCGATGAAACTTTGTGTACACATTTTACTTATGGTTGAAAGAAACCCCCTGATTTTTTCAATATCTCAAACGGTTTTAATTTTAGAGCTCTTCGAAGAATTATTAAATCCGCGTTTTCTGTCACTCTTCAGACCCTCGATGCAAAATACCCTTGCTTTTTTTTTATTTTGTTCTCCTTAACAAATAATCAGATCTCTGCTGACGCTCCCAAAAAAGAAAAAAAACACATAATTTTTCTAAAACTTGACTTCGTTTCAAAATGGCGGCCATTTTTGTTTCAAGACTTGCTGCAATTTTGGCCTTTGCAGACAGTTGTGATTATTATTATAACTCAGTTACGAAAATTATGGAAAGCTGGAGTAAAAACATTGTTTTCGGTACATTTCAAGCTACATTTTATATTCTTTACCCTTTTTCAACATCTCTAATGCGAATGGCTGAAATTTAAGGCTAAAACTTATGCTCAGTTTTGGAGAATAATCAATGTGTAGGGAAGTAATGTAATATCAGATCTATATTTTATTTAGAGGTGACATATAGTACATCCAAAGCTTTAGCAGAAAATGTTTGAGCTCTGGTACAGGTTTCCACTGTGAGTTATAGTGGAGTAGAGTACAAAGAAGATTCCGGCAACAATATGAACAGGAAGCACCAGAACGTCATTACATTGTTAAATGGCATAAACAATTGCTGGAAACAGGGTCTTTGTTGAGGAAGATTGGTAGTGGTCGGAAGCGTGTGAGGGAGGATAAAGTGGTTGCGGTTCAGGAAGCTTTCCAAAGAAGCCCGCGTAAATCTGTGAGACGTGCTAGTTCTCAACTTCAAATTCCACGTTCTACTGTGCATTATATCGTCCATAAAAGATTAAGGCTAAGAGCCTACAAGTTACAGCTTGTTCAGAAACTAAAGTGCAGTGATAAACCCGCTAGGTTTGATTATGCTAGTGAAGTACTATCACGTATTGATGATGACAATGAATTCCTGACACGCGTAACATTTTCAGATGAGGCTACCTTCCACATTTCCGGAAAAGTACATAGGCATAACTGTAGAATATGGGGTGACGAGAATCCCCATGCAGTTGTTGAACATGAACGCGACAGCCTAAGTTGAATGTGTGGTGTGGTTTGACACGAGATTCCGTAATTGGGCCCTTTTTCTTTGAGGAAGCTACAGTTACAGGTGCAAGTTCCCTGCAAATGTTGCAACAGTATGCTGTACCTCGTATACCTCAAGGGTACATGTTTCAGCAGGATGCCCCCCCCCACATTATGCCCGTTGCGTTACTAACTTTCTTAATAACAATTTCGCTGGTAATTGGATAGGGAGGGGTGGACCCATTAAATGGCCACCACGGTCACCAGACTTGACTCCTTTGGACTTTTTCCTTTGGCGTTATGTGAAGACTGTGGTTTACCAAACACCTGTGCAAGAACTCAATGATCTCCGAGAAAGAATTATCGATGCATGTGGCTCCGTCACTCATCAAATGTTGAAGAACACTTGGATGGAGGTTGAGTACCGCCTTGATGTTTGTCGCGCCACCAAAGGAGCACACATTGAGATCTACTAAGGTGACATTTTCTTCTTGTTCTTTGGTTAAAAAAATTCTATGATTTTCTCTTCCAAATAAACGTTATTTGACATTTCTGTCGTTACCGATTGTTGAGGCAGGTACGTGTAACTCGAACGGAAGTTTATTAATAATATCATTCATTAAACCTCGACCCTCTGATATATTCCAGAATTTAGGAGGTAAAGTATTGATAATTTTAATTAAGTATCCTATACCTTTAGGATCGATTACAATAAAATTAGCTAATTTGTCACTAATCATGTTTACAATACCTATTTTCTCATTATGGAAATTATTTTTCCAGCATTTTCCTCCCCTGCTATAACCAGCAACCTATCTATAAGTTTTTTCACATCGTTTACCCATACAAATTCCTTAGGTAAAGTATTGTATTGTTTTATACCACTACCGGTTTTTAGTTGATTCCAGATAGGTTTAATCAGATTGTTGTATTTATCCCCGCTGCTCGATTTCACACGCTTTTGACTGGCATCGTTATTTTGGTACAAAGCATCAGAGAATGTCAAAATTTCAGAGTAACTTTGATAATCATCTTCTGTAAAATTTTTTGGTTGTTTTTTTTGGAAATGAGCTCCCATAGCCCTACGGTACCAGGATATCTGGACCAGCTGTTTCTCCCACCCAAATTAATTTTATGTTATCCCCTTCGAATGTAACTTTAGATTTGCCAATTTTCCATACTACGCCTTCATTAGTCTCTATAGTTGGATATAAACCCAATACCTCATCTTTTTCGAATTTTCCAGTACTCAAATAATCCCTTGGCAGGGGACCCAACTCGATTTTCTCTGATTTTTCTATAGCTGCTTTAGCAGGTGGTTCCTTAAGTACCAGAGCAGTGTGGATACTAGATAATGGCGTAGGAGGGAATTCCGCATATTTTTTAGCAGTAAGAGGTACCAATTCATTGATGAGTTTTTTATTTTGTTCTGTAACACTCTTAATCTATTTACCAAGACCACTAATTGCATCGATAAAAGGTTGGTCTTGACGCTTGTGTTGTTCATAAAAACCTCGATTCTCTGATTTCCAACCTTTGAAATGTTTGGACAAGTACTCTCGTAATTTCGAATTATCTTCTATTTTATGTTTCGTCATATTTATTTTTTTGATTAATTGTTATTTTATGTCGTTTCAACGTTTAAAAAGTCGTTGATTTTATTTCTAAATTTACCATTGTTAAGTTTACGAGTCATGTCGATAGTAACAAATCCAAAATCGTCGCTGTTCCAACGAGATGAACAGAATTTTAAAAATTGGTTGTAATTTAAGTCTCCTCCACATAATCATCGTATACATGTTTCAAATTAGTATGATCTTGACGAAACAAACAGATTAAGTTTGTATTATCTCGTAGTAATTGTTTGGGAATTTTGGAATAAGTTTGAGCTAAATAAAAGCAGTCTATTTCCTTGTGACGATCCTGTGTAAAAAAAATTCTAATTTCATTCTGATTTTCCAGAATAACATCATCAAACACCACAACAGAATTTTTCAAACATTGGTCGAGAGGTTTTATTGTTGATGCAAATGTAGCTATGCCCAGTCCCTCGTACAGCTTCATAAGTTGTTGGTATTTCGGTTGTTCTAAACTTTTTGAGAATACATACAAGTGTCTATTTTTCCAATCTAGCCAATTGGGGGCAAGCAAGAAATTATCAACCAGCAAAGTGGTTTTTCCACAACCTGATGGGACTGCAATGAGACATCTTATGTTATCAGGTAACAACTCTCCATTTTTTATTAGTTTCCACTACATCTGGTAAACGCTGTACCACATTCCATGTTGGCGCCAAAGAATCACCTGGTTTGCTTCTATCCAACTTTTGTCTGGCAGACCTAACCATTTCACATGCAATTTATTATTTTTCTTCTTCAATATTTTCTCGATTAGATATGTATCTCGATATTTTGTTTGACCAAGTTCCTCTTCATAAAATCTCCCTTTCAATATTTTGTTATGATTATCTTTTATATGTATTTCTATTCCCTGGTAAAAATTGAACCACTGAGAATAACTCCGTACTCCAATTTTTAGCGAATCCCTTCTCGAATAACTGATTATATTTACCAACCCTTACCTGATCACCTATTTTAGACTTTGGCTTTTTGGTAGTAATTTATTATATATAATAAAAAGTAGAAATCAATCGTTGCTCATCAGATTTGGTTACCTCAGCAGGTTTCATGTGAATAGTACTGTGTACTGTATTGTTATAATCATAGACTAGCTCGGGTAAAATTTGCACCCACTTATAATTGCCTTGTAGAGTAAATTGCCTCCACATGCGATTTTTTAATTTTCTGTTGAATCGTTCCACTATACTAGCTTTCAGATCACTGTATGTAGAATAATGTTTAATATTATGTTGTTGCATTAACTTAGCAAATGTAGAATTGTAAAATTCTTTCCCTCTATCTGTCTGTAAATATTTTGGTATCCTTCCCTCACTAAATATTGACTTAAAAGCCTCGGTACCACAAGTACCAGTCTTAGATTTTAGAGGAACAGCCCATGCATATTTGGTAAAGGTATCAATAACTGTAAGCATATATTTGTAACCATAATTTATCTTATCTATTTTTTTAAGTCCCCCTTGGGGGGTGCCATCTCAATCAGATCAGCCTGGAAGAATTCATTTATACCTTTTGTTACTACACTTAATCGCTTGTAATTGCGACGGGCTGGTTTGTGTAATTCATAAACTATATCTTGTCTTGACATCGAGTTCGAAGTGAGAATATCGCATAAAATGGATTGTTTTCAGGGTATATCCGCTTTATGTCAAATACTAGCTTGTCACCAATTTCAATATCAAAAACTGATAATTGTTCGTCGTCATGTACTTTATATTTATTGGTAGACTCATCCCAGTATGCAATAGGTATTTGAACTGCCTTGTGTATACCATCTTTTCGCACTATAGTAAACTGAGGAACTTCAATATGTTTTCCATGTTTTAGAAAAGTAAACTTCAGAAATCGTAAACTACCATCAACAAAAAATTCATGCACCTGAGTGTACGGATATAATTTGTAAACATTATCAGCATTGACGTACGTCCAGTGCCCTCGAGCATTTGGAACACTTTGTAACCTAACAATTTCCATAGAATAAAATTGACGAGTATCTACGTCATCTAGTCTACCAACTCATCGTAGCTATGTTTGATTTTTACATCAACATACAGTTGTTTATATTCCTCTTTGAGATCGTGAAGTTGAGTAGCAAAACCTGATAAAGCCGATTCTTGACTTGCTTCAAGATTAGTAATTTGTAACGTAATATTAGAAATAATCTCCTGTAAATTTTCTACAAGTTTCAATTTAGAACTCTGGGTAGCAAAATTGTGTACTTGACTTCTGATTTCTGTAAATAATGCATGTAGTTCTTTAATTATTTGATTGTTGGGGAGAGTAGCAACTGTTTCTCTGATTTGCGCAATTTCTGCTTGAATGTTTTTGATATCCTCAGATTTTAAAATTCGATGTACTGCTCTCTTCATAGCTCTGATTTCCTGAGAAGTAGGCAAAGCAGCTACAGTATTCTGAAGTGTGGTAAGAGGTAATTTTATAGCATCGGGTTCTGTTGCATCAGCTGCATTTTTCAAAATTTCTTGCAGTTGCGTTATGTCATCCTGCGTAGGTGTAGACTGTTGCAGTGTCTCTAATTTACTCTGAATGTCGTCAATAAGATGATGGAAAAGTAATAATTCTGATTCAGTATTCAAGCTTTCAAGCTTAGAAACTTGCTGTTGAACTATAGCTAGAATATCAGTAATGCCAGGCAGTTTCGATTCCAGAGTTTCCTGTACACTTGTTAGCTCATTTCTCATAGTTGTCAAAGTATCTTCTATGTGAGCTATGGTACGTTGTATCTTCCCAAAATCTTGATAAGTCTCCAACTGTAATTTGATGCCAGCAACGCTCCGAGCAATAGCATTTAATTCAGAAGATGAAAGTAATTTATTGGTAAAATCTTCCATTGTCTGTAGTTTCGATTGAACTTCTGTTATAGCTGTATGCAGTTAATCTGTCTGTAATTCAGATTTGATACTTTGCAATGTAGGAACTTCGAAAGATTGAAGCTGTTCTTGCAATTTAGCAATACTAGCATTTACCTTCTCATATTCTTCTTGATTTTTGATATTCTGGATGATGGTTTGCAGTTCGGTACGAATACTATTTGCCTGGTCATTTAATTGCTGTTTCAGCAGCTCGGTATTCGATTTTTGGATTTCTCTAAATTTATTAATTTCTTTTTGAAAGTTGGCAATATTCTCTTCTAAGTTCTGAAAATTATCTATTGAAGCTAAATTAGTATATTTCTCAAGCAAAGATTTGAGTTCTCCATCAATTTTTACTATAGGATCAGTCAGTTGAGTTTGAAGATTTGTAATCTCTGCTTGAATATTTAGATTTAGCGAATTCTGTAATATGAGTAAATCTGATTACAGTTTCTTTAGACGTACATCTAAACTAGCAATCTCGCGGGAATTATCTAAAATCTCCTGTCGCCTTCTATTACCAAATATATCCATGTTTTTTGTTTTTGTTTTGTTTTTAGGTATTTTATATATTAATAAGAGGATAGATTATTCTTATTTCGATAAACAGGGGAATCAATTTAT
Organism: Lepisma saccharinum; assembly: GCF_977018435.1. Taxonomy (NCBI): domain Eukaryota; kingdom Metazoa; phylum Arthropoda; class Insecta; order Zygentoma; family Lepismatidae; genus Lepisma; species Lepisma saccharinum. The sequence continues at coordinate 59,826,470 of NC_139237.1, forward strand.
CATACTCTCCAATTATCTCAGTATACAAAAATTCACCAGCTTCCACATCATAAGACGTATCAGGAAGTAATGTACTATGTTTAATTCTATACAAATTTCGACCTATGGGTGGTGAAATGTTTATTTGAATTTTCCCACTAACAGGTAAGTTATATGATGATAAGTTATTATTAAATAGAAATAAGTGCTTTCCAGTATCCTCGTCAACATGAGACCAAATACTATTCAAGTGAACAAGAAGTAACCCTTTCAATTGATGATAAATTACACTTAATGCATCCATGTTTACTGGAATTCTCTGTACAGGCTGATTATGTTGTTGCTTCTTAAACCCAAAAATATTCATGACGTTTTTTTATATATATAATAAAAAAATTAATAAATACATCAAAACTCAATCTGATCGATTAGTGTGTATACTTAGTCCGTTACTATTTTTGGTTTTGCTATTTATATATAATTTTTTGGGGGCTCAAATCAAAAACTATATACTTAATAAAACTATATACTTAAAAAAACTGGAAAAAACCACTGGTGTCTGTCAAGTAGACCGGAAGTAGACCGGAAGTAAATTTGTGTGGGTGTAAGTGTAAGTGTGGGTGGGTGTGGGTATTACGTACTTTAACTCGAAAGAAATTATGACACTCGTACCAAGTACGAGATGAAAAGAACACAGATTTGCAATAGTATAAAATCGACAAAAACATCATCAAAACAGGTTTACCATTGTGGTTAAATTAATAAAAACAATAGGCCTCGTACCAAGTATTACTTTGAATCGGCAAAAATACACTACTATTTGAAAAAGTGAAATTTTAAAAAAAATGGGTGTCATAGGCTAAATTATCTAAATCTTAGAAGTTTTATACAATAAAATTGAAATTTAAGCTCTTGCGTAAAACAAATTTTCAGTTTTTTACACTTGGCAAATCAACTAAAATCATGATTTTCAGTTAAATTACACTAAGAGAGCTCACTATGAAATTGTTAGATTTGAGGGGGGGGTGGCGTACTACTACTGTGACGTATGTATTTCTTTCCTGGTTTTTATGTTTACTCAATATATTGGCTAAATTTTCTTGTACATAACTGTATGCGAACAACAGTTATATTTAAAATTGTATTTCGGTTATGCTCGACTATTATTTTGTTGAAATTTGAGACTTTAATGCCTTTGGGGTCACCTTAAAATAGTGAAATTGAGCTGAAATTTTACAAGGTAAACTTGTTTTATATGTTGGAACAAAATTATGGGTTGGAAGCTGAAAATTTCAAAAGTTGAAAAATAAGGGCCACCATGAATTCGCTACTTTTTGTTTGTCAAATTTTGAAAAAAGGATGATTTTTATGATGACGACGACGGAGGATCTGAAATTATGAAAGAAACGTAGAAGAGTATATGAAAACTCTCCTTGGAAATATGTATGGATCCGGTTGTAATCCAGCCTCGATTAACTTAGTAATTTTATTTTATTTTGCTTTCAAAATTGTAAAAAAAAAAAAATCAATATAATAAAGTCATGCAGAAAGAACTGGCATATTTGACTTGTATACGAAACCTCTGGGATGTCAAGTGTATGTTACCAAGCGAGGATTAAAGAACGGATTGGGGCCTCGCATTCAAATCTCGCCCAGGGCTTAGCGATATGTTGCTACGCCACTGGTCCCTCCAGGTAGCTTCTTGTACAACTTCCCAAACTTTATTGTCATCCTGCCCAGAAACTAGAACTGCTGTATTTAAAGTTGTTTTTTTAAAGAAATTAAAAAGTTTAAAAAGTAGCAAAGTAACTGTCATTGATTTAATACTATCAGATTTAATTATATATTACATTTTCACATCCACAGATTACTTTGCTTGTCTGATATCAAATAAAGAAGAAATTCCTCAACAACTGAGAAAGACAGAGAGAGAGAGAGAGAGAGAGAGAGAGAGAGAGAGAGAGAGAGAGAGAAGGAGAACGATTACCTGTCAAAAGCTTCCCTGTAAGGCTTTGTTTGTGATATCATATCATAATTTAAATTCAATTGAATAAATACTCCAGGAAATAGGCTTTCTGTTGATTGGATATCATTTCTAACCTCGTAAGTTACTGAATTTTCTTCATACTCCATATATTGGAAGTAACATATAACTGTACCACCAGTAGCAGACAACGAGACGAAGAATATCCAGAATAACCTGAAAATGAAAACTTTTACTTCCACTCCAATTCGAAAAACAATTTCTAATGTGCAATTAGACAATGGATTATGCATACAACAAGTGAAAAGTTTTCATGCCTGGGAATTGTTCTGGCATGTATTTGTAGTTCACCCTGTAACTTCGGCGGTGTGTTTCATATGCTGCCAGTCTCAAACTTTGTCTTTAAAAATAAAGAGCGCCCGTAGAGGGGGCCATTGCGTGACAGCTGCATACAATTCGACTGCTTATAATGGAAGTAAATGGAGTTTTCGCTGCAACGCCAGGTTCTTTTACATGAAGCATTTGTATGAATGTGATAATTGCTATGATATTTGGTAAAGTGGTTGCGAAGATATTAACGAAAATTCTAGACAGTAGACCACGTCCTGTTATCGTTATACTTTCATTAATAATACGGAACAAAATATACGCGTGAAATGCTCTTGGTAACTAAATTTTTGTGTATGAATTAGGTTCGTTATTATTATCATCATCATCATTTGTTTAAATATATACACACTGAAGCATTTGTATTTTTGGTCTCTTTTCTTCCGCTTTAAAATAATCGCGGCGATGATGATAATGTTGATTGCATGAAACGACAAGGGGAAACCCACAAAACTTCCTTAGTGCCATCGACATGAGTGTAAGGAAACTTTCAGACCAATGGGACAAGAGAAACGGGATGTTCATACTGATGTGACTAAGTGATACAGACACTTCCAGACTGTAAAATAGCATTCATTGCGCATGAGGGTCCAAACAGCAAACGACACGTTCATATGCCGTATTCGCGTGATACATGTTACTTCGGTCTGATAGCTCCTTAAGGAAAGGGTGCTCAGACCGAAGCGACGCGCTACAGGGGGAGTTCCGAACTAAGTGACAAGCGACATGCTGCCTTCAGTCTTTTAGCAAGCGTTTGCTGCTAATTATGCGAACAGAAGATCTAGGCGACACGATAAGCCACACGTGCAGGGACGGCGCTATAGGGGGGCGCTACAGCCCCCCAAAAATGGTCTCAGCCCCCCCTGTAGACCCCCTAGATTTTTGTAATACGGTAGATGCATTTCGATCGAAAACTTAAAAAGTAGAAGTTTACATTTTCCATTAAAAACTTTCATTGGGACAAGTTTAATGTTCAAATACATTTACTAGTTCGGTTTGATCGCAAGGTTACCTTATTTATAATGTGTTTTAAAATTAAATAGGGGGAGAACAGCTAGAGATATACCTTGATAATACTGGCCACTGATCATTTATTTGATACTAAGTAATTGGCCAATCGAGTCGCCAAACTTGCTACGAAATCTGGTGCCTGTCTGGTAGGTGAACGTATTCAGTGACAGTGACATTGTTCTTTGGTTGTTGGCATATACAGTTTCTGAATAGGTCTAGCAGGTGTGACAAATGAATTTTGCATGAATAAGTTGGACGACGTTCAAAATTTAAAGAAGTGTTATGTTTCTTTTCTGTTTGTTAGTTCCGACAATTGCACGAGTGTTAGCAATGTTCTCTCATTGGTTTTGTCGTTATATCTATTCTTATCGCTGCAAATATTAGAGAGAGAGAGAAAACTACGATTATAAAGAATCAGAGAGTACACAAACTACGGTATGCGCCAAAATATACAGTACTGAAACTCGCGCATCTCGAACACGTGGTTGCGTTTGTCGACGGGGCATAGCTCCAGCTGCACGTGTTCGCAGTAGTGAAAAGGAAGTTGTCTTGTACAGTTGTTGTTGGAAATGGGTCTCTCGACGGAGGAAAAAGTATTCATAGTTGAGCATTATTTCCGCTCATACGGAAGCGGTCGTGAAGGTGGACCGAGTTTGAAAAAGGTGACTGTTCTATATGCAACCCAAATGACAATCGTCCACTCCACATGCCCTAACCTAACCTTAGGTTTCCTGACAGTTATGGAACCCAAAAGGCACAATTGTTATTTGGGTTGCATATAGATCAGTCACTATATTGTAACATGTCTTATACTTTTGTTCATCTTTTCATTTCAGTACTGTATATTTTGGCGCATACTGTACCTGATTCTTAAATGCTAACATAAAAATTGGGCTCCCAGCCCCGATAGTCTAGCCCTAAACCTGCACTAGAAACTGTAGGTCTCTCTGCATATTGTGGAGCTTAATACAAATCCAATCAACTATTCATTGCAATACGGTGCGTAAAAAACGGCATGCTTGGGCAATCTTATTGCTCGCAGTCTTAGTCCTACATCTTAATTAATTATATCATTGTGAGGTTAGAAAGCAATTTCTGCAGTACCGTTATATTGGTATCCGTGCAGGAGAATCAATCGTTGATCCAATTCTGATCAGTATTTATGCATAATATATTCTGAAACAAAATTATAATCTTCAGCAGTTATTTGCACTAATCAAAATGCTCGGTGCAAGGGTTGCAACTCTATTAATTGCTTTTATGTCAATATAGTTGTCTCCTAATTGAGGTGAATTTATAGTGAAAATATGTTTGTTCCTTGAGAGTGGCACCTCCTATGTTGACGGTATTTCTCGTATCCTCCCCATTTTTAGCCCTAAGTTCTGAATTTCAGTCCTTGAACAAGACAACGTAAGATATTTCATCATGACAGCAGAGTAAATGATATCATTAACACATTTTATATTCAAGGGTGCTTACTTTATTAAGTGAGTGCCACTTTTCCGAAAAGCTACAATATTTTGCCTCTCCCTGTTGTGATTTGGACAATTTAGGTTTATAGCACACTATGATCATAGATACCCCTATCAACGGCTGTTTGCAGAAAAACAGGTGATATCTTCGTAATGGAATTGGTAACGAGAGGTTGAGTGCTCTATCTATTGTCTCTTTGAGAAAGAGCTTGCAAAATCTTTGGATTTAAACAAGGTTTGTAGCTGCTCATGAAAATATATGTATCTTATCGTATTTCTTGATGTAGTTCATTTTCTCATTTTAGGAAAAAAAAAGTACTCAACCTCTTTACATAGAAATAGTTTTATGTTTATATTTATACGTTTATCCGAAGCTCTTATGACGTATTTTGTACTGTTTATATAAATAGTAATTAGTAAGTCTGATATTATTCCACTACAAAATGGCTTTGGAAGAAACAATAGAATTATTGCATTTTACTTGACATGAAAGATCCGTGTCTAAAAGTACACTAGTGTGCAAAATAAAAGCAACAAACATAAACCTCACCCCACAGATAGAAATGTCCCATACAATGGTCCAAGATTGCTGTTAAATGTATACAGAGTATTATGGCCGCGTTTTTTAAACGGAAGATGGCAATCACGTCCAGCAATACTGTATGATCACCGTCTGATAATGACTGCAGCGCCCCTAGCAGCAAGTGTACCTTCTGTGGACTGCTCGCATCAGTCCAGCATCAACTTGTAACGTGTATACAATACGCTATGACACATAGAAGACGTCTGGAAGACTCGCTCCGGTGGAGAGCGATAGGTCGAATGGAGGCAGGGCAGTCGCAAGCTGATGGCTTGATGGCTCAATGTGTATCGGTCTGTTGTAGCAGTAATGTGTAGATACTGAAAATGTATCCCGACGACCTGGACATGGACGTCCATTAGCGACAACACTGAGAGAAGACCGTTATGTGGAACTCAGAGCAAGACGATGCCCCCGTAGTACTACACAGCGGGTGGCATCTGACCTTGCAGCATCCACTGGAACTGTTGTATCCAGATTCACTGTGGAGAGGAGACTTCGACTAAGAGGACTGTATTCCAGGCGACCAGCTGTCTGTATCCATTTGACACGACTACGGAAAAGAAGACGCCTGGAGTGGTGTGGTGCCGTCAGCATGTCAACTGACGAATGAACAGTGGGCCAACGTTCTCTTCAGTGATGTGTCAAGATTCGGCCTCCACTCCGATTCAAGAAGGATTCGCATCTGTAGAGAACCAGAAACAAGAAGCCTACTTGTGTCTTGAATTAATGCATATATTCCTTACCTCTCCCAGGTATTTCCTCTTGCTCCAATAAACTGAAACCCATGAATTGAGCTTTTCTTCATGTATTCTTTCACACTACGTCCACTATAAAAAGATAACAATGTAAATGGTATTTCTTCATAAAAAGACATTTTCAATTCAAATTGAGTTAATTCACAAACAACAATGATAAATTGCATTACCAAACAAGATGATTGAAAATTGCCAGTGAAAAATATTAAAATGATGAGTATTTGGATAATCAATTTCATTTTGTTGAATGGAAAACTTATCAACTTTTACGTCAACTCAGGATTGCCATACGTTGAAAATTTGTAAGTATACATTTTTTTTACAAATTTTATTGTTCTTAATCAGTAAACAGGTTCGTAAACAGGTTTTTTTATGTGTAACGTACTATGTAGACTGATTAATACTGTTGTGCCTGTTCAGTGAAAGACCATTAAGCCTTGTTTCCATGATATGAAAAACTAAATATGCTGACCAAGGCAGAAATTTATTTTATTATAAAACATAAACTAAACGTAACGGAAGGAAGAGGCAGCTCGAAATAGAAGAAGAAGACAAGATAAGCTACCTAGATATATTGATGGAAAGAAAGAGAGGACAAGAAATTGAAACCGCTTGGCATCAGAAGAAGTGTGCAGCAGGGGTATTCTGCCACAAAAGAAGTGATGTAAGTGAGGTGACAAAAATCAATTTTATAAAGAATATGGAGGACAGAATCAAGAAAATATGCACGAAAGAATGTGAAAAAGAAGGCAAAATAAATAGCCTATAGAAACAGCTGGAAAAGAATGGCTGCGAGAAGGAGGATAGACTGGACATAAACAGAAGAAGGAAGAAAAATGGCAGGGGAGAATTGAAAGAGAAAGAAAAAGAGAGGAGGTTTGGAATAAGGAGTATGGGGAAGACCACAGAAAAGATATGCAAAGTGCTTAGGAAAGCGGGCATTAAAACTTACAGGAAGGGAGGGAGGAGCATCTTAAGAATATCGAAGAATGCAAACAAGAAAAGGGAAAACAGAGAAGAGGAAGAGGGATTATCTACCAAGTGAAATGTAAAGAATGTCAGAGTGTGTACATAGGAGAAACGAAAAAGAGGCTGAAAGACAGGTTGAAACAACATAGGTATGATGTACGACTTAAGAGAGAGAGAGAGAGAAATGCGATATTACACACACGAGAGAAACAGGACATGACATAGAGTGGGATGAGGCTAAGAAGATAGGAAGTGAGAAAAGAATACTAGTGAGAACATGGAAAGAGGTCAAGAAAATAGAGATGAAAGGTGAAGAAGACACAATGAACTGCAATGGAGGACTGAAGATAAACAAAGAATGGAAGAAGGTGTTAGAAAGAGTTTAAAAAGACAAGAGAGAAAGAAGAGAGAAGGAAGAAGAATGAAGGAAAAAGAGCGTGAGATTAAGAGTCCAACCACATTCCAGATGAAAGAAAATGTTTAGCCTTTCAGGTGAAAGTACAGTTGACAAGGGAAAGCCACCTGATAGAATGTTCCAGAACAACTTTCTAATAGTCTGGAGGGGAGTTATTTTTGTGTATATATCGTCCTGTTTTGTACCTTGTTACATTTGTATTTGGTGCAGAATCTGAAGAACACCTTGCTAGAAGGTTGAAACGTTACGTTTAGTTTATGGTTTTTAATAAAATAAATTTCTGGCTTGGTCAGCATATTTAGTTTTTCATTGAAAAAGTATAATATATTTATCTTTGTGTACCATAAGTTGTTATTCCTTGTGACTAATGCTTTGCCTCGTCATGTATGTGCCAGTGTACGGTTTTGTTATTCACCTCCTATTCGCTGTTCACTATTCACGCCCTCTTCACTATACTTGGGTGGATTCTCTGAATATCATTGTTTACATTTTTTCCTGACCCTCTAAGTGATCTGTGCAATCTACACTCTGCCCTAGAAATCTGTGGAGCAAGGTCGCGCGTAACGGTAGAGAAGGGGACAAAGCAAGTGTGTGAGTAGTAGGAAAGTATATAGGGAGAGCACCACTTACAAGTGTAGAAAAGGAGAGGCTATTTGATTGAACAGCCCGATTTTCTTACACTTAAAACAATGCCAAGAGGGGCCTATACCCCAATTCTTCAGGTGTGATATGCTCTGAATTTTTAAGAATTTTGAATTCTAGTGTAGAAAGGGAGAAGCCCGTCAGACAGATTTGCCTATACTTAAAATTATGTCAAGTTCTCTTATCATCTTATTGTTTATAGTATGTTTTTCTGTCAAAATCCCAGGAATCTTGAATTGATATAAAGCTCATAGCTATTGGGTTCTGAGACCCAGTAGAGTGTGGTGCATGGCTTTTATTGCCTTGTAATCGGGAGGCTCGGGTTTGAATCCTGGTAAAATGTGGAGCCTCCCCTGATGGCAAAATGTTAATATTGTTGCTTTGTAAACAAGAGGCTCGGGTTTGAGTCCTCATAAAATATGAAGCCCCTTCTGATGGCAAAATGTTAATATTGTTGCCTTGTAAACAAAAGGCTCGGGTTTGAGTCCTGATAAAATGTATAAGATTGAAATACATGTGGCAAAATAATATCTCCACACGTGAGATTTTGAGAATAATTATTGCTAGTTGATAGCCCCCAGATCTGAAACCTGGTAAAAAGTGTTGTTCAACAGCATAAAAAAGCAAAATTATTTTATATTGGGAATCACCCGAGCCTAGTTATTGCTGTTGTTTGGGTATAAAAGCACCAGCTCAGCTATTAACTGCTGTTATAATTGTTTTGACATATTGTCCATAGTTCTGTTTTTTTGGACCAGGAAATTTTATATAAATAAACAACAAAATGCCAAAACAAAAATATTGCAATCAATGCAAAAAAAATATATCTAGTTCTAATTGGTCTAGGCACCGGCATATTTGTGACTCTAAGAAATGCAGAAAAGCTACTAAATTGTGTCCAAGATGCCATAAAATATTAAGCAAGGCATATTACAAATGGCATAAGTGTAATTCTTATGCACAGTCATCAATATTGCCCTCACAACCATCTACATCTGGTCTGAAAAGGAAGCATGAAGCACCTGTTAATGCTGGACCTGCAAAGCAGCCACGCTATGAACCCATCCATAGCAGTTTTAATGGCCAACTAAGGGATTATCGGTTTGTATCAGAGCCAAGATGTGGCATTGAGAATTTTTTGAACAATATAAATCCTGATCTGCAGGCAATTCTAAATGCACAAAATGGCTCTTATAAGCTGTCCCTCAAATTGTTTACACAATATAAGAAACCAAATGGCACAAAATTTACACAGCCCCACATAACAGAAACTGTACCTGTATATTCAAATGCAAATTCAGACACAATAATAAGCAGTTTGATAGATCAATTAAATATTAAACACTCTGAATTTGCGGCAAAAGAGTCTGGATGGAGCCTATGCGGATCTCCACACAAGTTATATGTTAATATTTCTGAATTCAGCCCATTACAAGGATCTACATATCTGCCATTACCTGCCAATATTAAAAACAAAAGAGCCGTGGTTAATATAGAAAATACCGACCAGAAATGCTTTTTGTGGTGTATATTAGCTGCTTTGTTTCCAGCTTCAAGAAATCCTCAGAGAATAAATTATTACAAACAACATGAACATGATTTTGATGAGGCAATGGAGGGTTTAGAATATCCAATGTCTGTTCAGAATATTGATAAATTTGAAAAAAAGGCCAGGAATATCAATGGCAAACAATTATCTATTAATGTATTTATTTGTTCCACTGGCCGTGGCAATTGCTTGATAGAACCTCTCAGAATCAGTATATTTGATGATGATTCTGCTGTTCCGATTGATCTGCTCTTAATTGAAGGGGATGGCACATATCATTACACTCTGATACATAATCTTGAAGCTTTAGTGAGAACACAACTAGACAAATCCAATACAATATTCAAGTTGTGTAGAAGATGTTTAAGTGTATTTGATGGCAGGAAAATGGTGAATGGTGTTTGTGAAGAGAATGCAGAAATTGCAAAAAATAAGTTAATTGAGCATCTGAAATACTGTGGCAACTATAAACCTGTTCATATGGTGATGCCTAATCCAAGTTAAAATGCAAAATTCAAAAAGTTTGAAGCCTTGTTGGAACACCCAGCATATATTGTCTGTGATTTTGAATCAAACCTCAAACCTCTTGCATTCTGCAATCCAGATCCTGAAGAATCTTCAATTACACCATACCAGCTACATGAACCTTCCAGCTTTTATTATGTGATTGTACAGGATGGTTTTGTTACTAAAAAAGATTCATACATGGGAGCAGATGCCATCAAAATATTTGCACATAGAATAGAAAATGAGTGCCATGACATAGCATCTAATATCTTATTAAAATCAAAACCCATGTTGCCTTTAACAGAGAAACAGTTTGACGATTTCAACAATGCAGAAAAATGCCCGGTATGTGATTCTGAATTTTCAGATACAAAAATCAAGGTGAAACACCATTCTCATACAGATGGTAAATTCAAAATGGCCCTGTGTAATAGCTGTAATATTAAGATCAAGAGTCCAAAATTTGTCCCCATATTTTGCCATGGAGCATCCAATTATGATTTCCATCATTTGATCAGATATGAGGGGTTTGACAAGCAGAATTTAAATATTTTAGCTGAAAATGATGAGAAATATATTGCTATTAGCAAAATAATTAAAGTTAATGGTGTTCCTATTCACATAAGATTTCTTGATTCTTACAGAATTTTATCTGCTAGCCTGGCTACACTGGCCACTCAATTATCTGATGATCAATTCAAAATTACATGTGCTTTGTTTCCAAATCAGGACCTGAAATTAATTAGGCGGAAGGGTGTATATCCATATGATTATGTTACAGATTTTTCTAAATTTGATGAGTGTGCTCTGCCACCACAAGAAGAGTTTTACAGCAAAATCAGAGGATCTGGAATCACTGATGATGATTATCACCATGCCCAATTGATGTGGAACAATTTAAAATGCCAGACATTTGGTGATTATCACATGGCATATTTAAAACTTGATGTGACCCTCTTAGCTGATATATTGCAGGCATTCAGAAAATCTTCCATGCAAAATTATAAACTGGACCCAATATATTTTTACAGTGCCCCGGGCCTAGCATGGGCTGCAATGTTTTTAAACACTAAAAAGCATTTGGATCTGATCCAAGATCAAGATATGTACTTGTTTATGGAGCAATGTATAAGAGGAGGCATGGTGCAATGCTCTCAGAGATATGCCAGAGCAAATTACAAATATATGCCTGATTATGATCCAGCACTGCCATCAAATTATATATTGTATGTAGATGCAAACAGCCTGTATGGTTATGCCATGATGGATAAACTGCCATATGCAGGGCTTGAATGGGTTGAAGATTTCAATATTAAAGATCTTCAGGACTTTGATGACAGTGAATATGGCTTCTTCTTAGAGGTTGATCTGACAATTCCAGATAATTTACACAACAAATTTTCTGATCTGCCCCCAATTCCCGAGGTTAAGTGCTCACCTGGCTCTAAACAGAAGAAATTGATGATAACTCTGGAGCCAAAACAGGGCTATGTCATATATTACAAGAACCTCCAGTTCCTGATGCATCATGGTGTTCAAGTGACCAAAATTGGCAAAGTTTTGAGGTTCAGGCACTCAAGATGGTTGAAACCATACATTAATACAAATACAGAGCTTCGAACATCTGCAAAGAGCCAATTTGATAAATCTTTGTTTAAATTGATGGTCAATTCTGTATATGGCAAAACAATTGAAAATGTCAGAAAACATACCGATGTTAAAATAATTACTGACCCCAGCCTGAGCAAAAAATTGGTTGCAAAGCCTAATTTCAATTATAGAAGAATTTATGATGAAAATATGGCACTTTTCAACATGAAAAAAACAAAGACTAAGTTTGATAAACCTATTTATGTAGGGGCTGTGATATTGGAATTGGCCAAATCACATATGTTAACATTGTATTATGATGTGTTGAAACCTTTTTATAAGGACAATATAAAATTGATGTACATGGACACTGATAGTTTTGTTCTTGATATTCAAACAGAAGATGTTTATAAAGATATGGCACAGCCTGAATTGCTTGAATATTTTGATACCAGTGAACATACAATAATTCAACCCCACAACAAAAAGGTGCCTGGCAAGTTAAAAGATGAGACACTTGGTGATGTTATTGTGGCATTTGCTGGGTTAAGGGCCAAAATGTACAGTTTTGAGACATGTAGTGGTGTTGTTGCCAAAAAAGCCAAGGGCATTGGCAGAGTAACTGTTGAAAAAGAGCTTGAATTTGAGGATTACAAAAATTGCCTCAAATTATGTAGCACAATCAAAACATCAGAATCCAGAATCCAGAGTGTGGATCACTTATTGACTAGCAATATTGTAAGAAAAGTGGCTCTGGACCCACATGATGATAAGAGATGCATTTTATCATGTGGCATACATACTCTACCATGGGGTCATTGTGATTTGAAAAATGGCAATCAATGCCCAATTACAGAGCATGATTTGAAATAAATAAACATGCCTATGAACTTATTTGGGTTCAAAAAACAAGGTATTATGGACCTGCCAACACCAGCACCCTCTTCTGATATAATATCTAAACTGAGTGGCTTGTTAATTATTCATCTGAACAGCATACTTACAGATATTGATGATGAAACAGGCAAAATATTGTACATATTTAACAATAATTTAAATCATTACCAATTACCTGTGGGTGGGCAATTGCAATTTATTACAACCCCTGAGGGTGATGTTAAAATTTCAATAGGGAGAAATATTTACAGAATTAAGCACTCAAACATGATTTCTGGCACTGTTTATACTGTTTCTGCTGGTGACTGCTTATATATTGAGGTCCCGGGATCATATGACAAGCTTATACCCTTTTTTATAGAATTAAGAATCAGATACTCAATAATAAATAACCCCTAAACAAAATGCCTAATGATATTTTTGGCCATACAAGACATGAAGATCACAGTGATGAGATTCTGATGCTTGATGTCAGAGTCAAGAAATTAAGAAGTGATTTACAAGCTTTACAAACTACACTCAATGCCAGTCTTCAATTAGAAATTACAAATTTGCAATCACAATGCATGGATCCTCTTCTTAAAATTGATTCTGAACTCAAATTATTGCTTCAGAAATATACTGACTTGGCCACATTGGATAATTTTCAAAGTTTAGAAGAGGCTGTAGCAGCTCTTCAAGCCAAATTTAAGACCCAGGCCACCAATTCTGAACAATTGAAACAACAATTGGAAGAGCAGATAAATAATGTCCAGACACAGCTCCAGACAATTGTGAAAAGCATAAAATCACAAGAAGATTTTGATCTAGTGATTTCCACTCTAAAGGAACAGATTCAGTCACTCCAAATACCTAATCTGGATCCTCTGAACAATGCCATAGCCGAGGTTAAAGAAAAAATTGAGACACTTGAAAATTTTATGAACAACTTGCCATCTTCTGATGCTTTGAATGCAATAACTCGGAGTGTTGCAAATATTAAGCTGCAACTTGAAACATATGAAGATTTTTGAAAAATTCAAAGTTCCATAACCCATCTTGAAGGTACAATAGCAGCAGTGCAAAGTGATTTGGCAAATGTACTAGAATCCCGCCTGCCCGGTATTGTAGATACCCTTGTCAGTGTCCAGAAACAAATCACAAAGCTTGAAAACCTCAACACTGAATCTGAACTATCTCATTTTCATCACTTGATAGATGATATCCAAACAAAACTTGAAATTTTACAACAATCCACACCCTCTCAGGCAGATATAGCCCTGCTCCAAAATGCTATGCAAAATGTGGCTCATGCTTCTGAATTAAATGATGTGAAATTGGCACTTGAATCTTTGCAAAATACAGTGTCAAATCTTCCTACATCACAGGAACCTAAAAATATTAAGACAGCAGTGAATAGGATATTGAAATCAGAAGATATCAAGAATATCCAGGCAGAGATCAAACATCTCACACATACAGTGGCCACTCTACCAACCAATCAACATATTAATGAACTGCATGCCCTGTTTGAGGATATCAGAAGACAGGTCCATGATCTTACTGCTCAAAATTCAAAATTGGCAATTGTTGAAAATTTGCAACAAATTGTAACTAATATCAAGCAACAGCTACGAACCATGGAATCCAATCAAGCAAATGCTCTGTCTGTTTTTGCCACCCAGCTTCAAGAAATTGTGCAACAATACAAGAAACTTGTTGTGGACATGAAAATCAAGCCGGGCCATGATGATGTTGTTAGGACCATCAATGAGCACCTTGAATCTGTAACAAGCAGATTGCTTACAGCAGAAAAAGAAATAACAGGCATAATCGAGAATCCTAAACATACAGTAATTCTTGAATTGTACAGCATCCCCAACAAAGAATATGATTCTCCATTTACACCAGGAGGCAAAATATATATGCTGTCCCCTGCACAATTTTATTACCAATTTTTTGTTGGGGGCACATTGAGACCAATCAAGATCAAATATTGGCTTCAACCATAGGCACACCACTACCCCACCTTATCAATAACAAATGCTGATAACAAAGTGAAAATCACCAGTGTGGAATTGGAGGATTTTACAGATCCCAATACATTAGAAACAGCCTATACTGAAGATGATGGCTCTCTGGAATTTAAAATACAAATAGGGGACAAATTATATTTAGAAAATCCCGCAGTATCAGCTGCTGAACACCCCATAGTTGCAATATTCTTGTTTTCATATTATGTCTAGAAAAATTATTGTTGATGAATTACACAGACAAGCCCGACATAATTATAAGAGACTCCCAGTAGTCACAAAGGGCATAGATGATTTATGGCAAAGCGAATTGATTGAAATGGCAAGTGGACAGTTGAAAAACTTAGACAAAATCAACAAGGGCTACAAGTATCTACTCACTGTAATAGATACATTTTCAAAATTTGCCTGGGCTGTGCCACTCAAATCCAGGACTGGAAAATGTGTTACAGAAGCTTTTAGAACAATCATCAATCAGAGTGGAAGATCCCCGCGCTATTTGTAAACAGATAATGGCAAAGAATTTTATAATTCAGTGTTTCAACAATTTATTAAAAGCCAGGCAATACAACATTATTCGAGTTACAGTGACCTCAAGGCCTCAATTGTAGAGAGATTCAACAGAACCTTAAAAAATCTTATGTATAAACAATTTACACTTCAAGGAAATTTTAAATGGATTAATATTCTTCCAGAACTTCTACAAAAATATAACAATTCTGTCCATTCCACAATCAACATGAAACCCTCTGAAGTAACTTCATCTGATGAGCAAAAATTGATCAGCACTGTTTATTATCCTAGATATCAGCCAACAACAAGAAAAGCCAAATACAAGATTGGTGATCAAGTAAGAATCAGCAAATATAAGCACTTATTCAAAAGAGGCTTTACAAGAAACTGGAGCACTGAATTATTTACAGTGGTTCAAATTAAACCTGGGACCCTTAACACATATATAATAAAGAATCACAGAGGAGAAATTCTCAAAGGCAGGTTCTATGAACAAGAGCTCAGCAAAACTAAACAGCCTGACACATATCTTATAGAAAAAATCATCCGCAGAAAAGGCAACAAATTATTTGTCAAATGGCTAGGACTTCCAGAACACAGCTTTATTCGATGCAGACAAAATAATAATATGAGCACCTGGGATGTTATAAAGAGGCTGCCAGAACCTGAACAACAAAATAAGAGAAATGGCAAATTGATACCTGATAATATTAGGTGTCTTATTGTTGGGCCATCTGCTTTTGGTAAAACTACACTAATGGTTGATAATTTTTTATTGGCACCCAACTGGTTAGACTGGAAAAACAGGCACTTGTATATCTTCTCTAAGAGCTTGGAACAATTAAAATATCAGCAGCTGATGAAGCTATATGATGGATTGGATATTGCCACTTTTGAACCAGATGTTAAGCCACTTCATGAATGTCTCGATAATTCTGTTGTTGTGTTTGATGACATTATATTGGATAATCAAAACAAGGTTAGGAATTTTTTTACACAGGGCCGACACAAAAACATTGATTGTTTCTACCTGGCACAGACTTTTTCAAAAATACCCAAGCAACTGATCCGAGACAACAGCAATTTTATATGTGTATTTCATCAAGACCATACCAACCTCAAACACATACATGATGAATATGTAGGTGGGGACCTGAGCTACAATGATTTTTCTAAGATTTGCAGCTGGTGCTGGAACCAGGACAGTTATGGGTTTGTCACAATTGATATGACAAGAACACCCAATAGTGGCAAATACAGAAATAAAATCAACAATTTTCTAGACATTGAAACATATATAAATAAACATGAAAAGGCCAATCATTGATGATCTTAAATTAAGAGATTATCTTGTAAAAAGATTTAAGGGATGGAAATCAGAGAACCGTGGAATTTATGAAAAACACAAACAAACAGAACAGCCCATAATTGATGCTATTAGTGAATTAGGTAAAAATATCAAAACTGTTACAGAGCAAAATCAAAATTTGATCACAGAGCTTGTACCTGTAGCTGCAAGGAACATATTAGATTATCCACTCACCCCACTTTCCAGTATTCATACACCTAGTCCTATTGGTCCTAGAAGAATTGAAGCTACTCAGGATCCTATTGAATTGGGTCTTCTTGCTCAAAAATATTTAACCACACCTAAAGACAATAAAGATGAGGTTTTTGGCTTATATGCTGACACAGAGCGGGATGGTAGCATCATACATAGAATTGGCAATTTCAGAGTAACATTTATGGGAGATGATCTGATTGTATATTCAGAATCTCATCTTGGAGAAAAAGGTGCTTTTGTTAAGTACCCCGGCACACCTGGATTGTGGGAACTGATGACTAGGAAAAGGCCTGGCAGCTATACAGATCAAGATTATGAATATTACAAAGAAATATTAATAAAATCAGATGCACTATACCAGAACAATGATCCCACACAAAAAAGAGTCAAGTCGAGCAGTGGGGCAAAATACAATAATTTAATCAAGCCCATATGGTCACAGATCAAGACTGGCAGTGGAATCAAACAATACAACACCCTGCCTAAAGAATTTGTATGGGTTGATGATGTCAGGAAACTTGTAGACAGGTTATTGGTGATAGCTGGGGAGGAAAATGCTGGGAACCACAATTTTTACAATGAAAAGGTTGGAATTATGGACATGATAAGCACAAAATTGTCTAATTTTATAGTGAATGACACTAAGGGGATCGGATATCTCATAAAAATTATTAATACTCTACCACCTAAACTTTGGAATATTTCTGAGGGTCGGGGCCTTGTTAATGACATTATAAACAAGCTGCCATTTGAACTACACATTCCAGGCTATCAGTATTGTGGTCCAGGCACAAAATTAGATCATAGATTAAACAGAGGTGATCCTGGTGTTAATCCCCTAGATGCTGCTTGTAGAGACCATGACATAGCATACAACACACATTCTGATCTTGACAAGAGACATGTTGCATACAAGAAATTAGAAGAGGCTGCATTTGGTAGATTTGTAAGCAAAGATGCTTCTTTAAGTGAAAAAATAGCAGCATTGGGAACCACCATAGCTATGAGCACCAAACAAAAATTGGGGTGGGGGTTGTGAATATGTATATAATAAACCTACAATGAAGGCCAAGGGTGTTATGTATCAAGTACCTTATGCAGGTCTCAAATCTCTTGGGCCTATTGACAGCCTTTTGACCAAAAAGCAAGGCAAGATAAAAAAATCTTGTATTGCAAAGGGGCATGGTATGAAATTGTTGCTTAGTACCCCCCAATTAAAAAAATTACAGCAATCAAGAAAAAAATCACATGTGGGTGGATTTATATTTACCATCCCTGCCATCTTAGCTGCTCTCGGGGCTGTGGGGAGCTTGGCAGCGGGATCAGCTGCCATAGCAAAAACAGTAATAGATGCCAAGAAAAATAGGGCAGAATTAGATGAGCAGAAGCGCCATAACCTGGCCATTGAGAAACAAGGCAAAGGTGTTAAGAGAGCCATGAATAAGTTTAAAAAAAAAGAGCCGCTTACAAACCAAGATATTGAAGCTTTAATCAAGCCACTGGGCATCAAACATATTAGAGGTGTGTACATGTCTGATTCTTTACCAGAACAACCACTCAACAAAGAGTGTGGCATTGTTAATTTGGATAAGTACAAAAATCAGGGCACTCACTGGATTTGTTATCTTAAATATTTAAAAGATGAGGCATTTGTGTTTGATTCATTTGGAGGTGTTCCACCTGAAAATTTAATAAAATATCTAAATTCAGATAATCTTTATTACAATAATGCCCGTGTTCAAAACTTCAAAGATGTTAATTGTGGTCATTTGTGTTTATCAGTTCTTAGATATATGTCTCAAATAAATAAACCATCAATTGAAGATTTTCAAAAAGCCTTGTGGTATTTAAAACATCATGGGGGTATTCCATCTCACCAGCCAAAATTCAATATTGAAACTCAAATTGCATGATGACATAGTATATCCCAAAACAATAGCTCTCAGGGCATTTTATGGCATGGCATGTACCTAATCCCCAATATTACACACCACAACAATACAATTGCAGTAGGGGATGAAAAAATTGTCATCACTCCAGGGCAGTATAATCTATCCACTCTAAATGCTCAATTACACAGAGCTATAGTATTAAGTCAAAATTCTGTCACTCATAGAGTAGAAATTGTATCTGCTACAGGAACAGTGGATCTGGGTACTATAGGAGAGCTGTTAGGATTTGAGAACAACACAAAACTTGAAGCAGGCATCAAACACACTGCTATGAATATACCTAAATTCTTGGCCATAGAGACTCTGAATATTCACTGTAATGTGGCTGAGGGTATTATCACCAAATCAAATGGCATAGGCACTCACAAAAAAACTGGGATCATTGCAACATTCAAACCTAATTCTGAATTTATGGAGCCAATAATCTACAATCCATCCCCAACATTATATTTTCCTGTGTGTCATAACAGAATAGATAATATTGAATTGATGGTTACTAATGAAAAAGAAGAATTAGTTGATTTTGCTGGAGCCACAACAACTGCAATCATAGAGATTAACATTTAAATAAAAATACATACAAGAAGAAAATGGAAAATATTGAGAGTTATGAGCTACAATCATTCCCCCCAAACAGGAGGACATTTGCAAATTTAAATCAACCCAACACAGAGATTGAGGTTGATTTTGATGTAGGGGATGGATTTATACACCCTCACAGAGCAGATCTATACATCAAATTTGATGTTGTAAAGCTCGATGGTACAGATTATCCGGCAAATTCAAATATAAGATTGGTAGATAATTTTGTGCCACATCTATTCTCTGAAATTGAGATCAGAAAGCATGTTGTTATAAACAGAATAGATTATCCCGGCATTACCTCCACAGCTTTGGCCACATTAAAATTATCCAAAACCGAGGCTTCTTACTACAAAATAGGTGGATTTGAGGCTGGTGATAAGATATTATCTAAAAACCACACAGTGCTGTTCCCTATGCGCCTATTGCCAGGATTCTTCTCAGATTACAAAGATATTATGTGGAAGGGTGGTTTAAGAATTACATTTAGAAGAGCTGCAAATGATAACAATGCTTTGATGAGGTACAGTACAATAAACTCTACAGGGGAAGCTCTGCCTAATACCCTACCTGATGCAGGCAAATGCATTATTCAGACTATGGAGTTAAGAATCCTTGTTGTTGAATATGAGGCCAGTTATGCTCTTAAATACAAAGCTGATATAATAAAAAATCCACAAATTCCTCTACAATTTTATACATATCAATGTGTACAGAAGCCCGCATCTGGTTCTTATTATGAATTTGATGCTACAAATTCATTCTCCAGCATACAATTTGACATGCCTGATTTTGTGGTGGTATTGTTTCAGACTGGAAGACACAATAATCAGGAAAAAAATTCAAGTAAATTTGATAACTGCAACATCAAGAACATATATCTTAAAAATGGCAGAAATGAGGTATTTCCTAGAGAAAATTATAATTTAGACATGTCCAAGGATGATTTCCTCAAATTATATGAGGCATTTTCGGCTTTCAAAAGGGTCACTACTGGCAATACTGACATGTATTACTCACCAGATGAATTCAAGGCACAGAGACCCATGTTTGTAATCAACACTTCAAAAAGAAAACAAGTTGTGGTAAATGACAGGACAAATATTAAAATTATCTGTGAATTCCATGAGGCATTACCTGATGGCACCATATGTAGTGTTATTCTCATAGGTGAAAAATCATATGTTTATGATGTAAGAAATGAGAGAGTCACGGAGCAATTCTAGAGGGCCGATTGAAACATAGAAGCCCTTTGATTATAAAACAATAATACCAACATTTTGCTGTCAGGGAGGCCTAGGGGCCTCTTAATTTTAAAACATATAAGCCATGGAACTATGTACACAGCACTTCTGCATATTGCAGGAAAGCTCATATCAAACAGCACTTCTGCTAGTAGCAGGAAAGCTTTTATATATATTACTTACCCAAATTTAACAGCACATCTGCTCGTGGCAGGAAAGCTCATATAAAACAGCACATCTGCATATTGCAGGGATTCAAAACAGCACATCTGCTAGTAGCAGGAAAGCTTTTATATATATTACTTACCCAAATTTAACAGCACATCTGCTCGTGGCAGGAAAGCTCATATAAAACAGCACATCTGCATATTGCAGGAATATATAAACAGCACATCTGCTAGTAGCAGGAAAGCTTTTATATATATTACTTACCCAAATTTAACAGCACATCTGCTCGTGGCAGGAAAGCTCATATAAAACAGCACATCTGCATATTGCAGGAATTCAAAACAGCACATCTGCTCGTGGCAGGGAAGCTAAAAAACACAGCACATCTGCTCGTGGCAGGAAAGCTCATATAAAACAGCACATCTGCTCATGGCAGGGAAGCTAAAAAACACAGCACATCTGCATTGCAGGAATATAGAAATATGCAATGAATATTTCTGTAAGTTACACACATACTCGGGGCTTATATTATTGCGACAAGACCAAGCCTAAATGCAATTCAGTTTGCATGACAATATCCAAGAAGCCAATATAATTATTACTAGGAATTTCCTCAATATGATGGATAGCAAGTAATTTTCCCTGAAAGGGTGCACAGTGTAGATAAGAATTTTCTCTTTGAGTCCCATGATAAATGACATGTAATTTCCCTCTGAAAAAGCTTAGTGCAGGTTATGCCAGCAGATAAAATCTCCCAGGCATACAGAAAGAAGCCATTACTAATTTCTCTTTGATGATGGATAATATGTTATTTCTCTCTGAAAAGACACAGTGTAGATTTTATCTGCTGGCATTAATTCCCCGGGCAAGCATGATTTATTGCTGGCCGAAACATGGGACTGATCAAAAGATTGGAAAGAACATGGAAGCAATTAATTATGTTTGTTCGCCCCTCTTCCATTGTATTGATCAGGCAATTTTGCCTGCATTGCTGAGCTGATATTTTACCCAGACAACAGCAATAACAAAACTCTGGTGATTCCCAATAGAGAATAATTTTGCTCTGTTGTAAAATATTTTTTACCAGGTTTCAGATCTGGGAGCTATCAACTAGGAATAATTATTTTCAAAATCTCACGTATGGAGATATTATTTTGCAACATGTATTTCAATCTTATAAATTTTATCAGGACTCAAACCCGAGCCTTTTGTTTACAAAGCAACAATATTAACATTTTGCCATCAGGGGAGGCTTCACATTTTACCAGGATTCAAACCCGAGCCTCCCGATTACAAGGCAATAAAAACCATGCACCACACTCTACTGGGTCTCAGAACCCAATAGATATGAGCTTTATATCAATTCAAGATTCCTGGGGTTTTGACAGAAAAACACACTATAAACAATAAGATGATATGGGAACTTGGCATAATTTTAAGTATAGGCAAATCTGTCTGAGGTGCTCATCTTTTCTACACTTAAATTCAAGATTCTTAAAATTCAGAGCATATCACACCTGAAGAATTGGGGTATAGGCCCCTCTTGTCATTATTTTAAGTGTAGGCAAATCGGGCTGTTTAATCAAAAACCTCTTCTTTTCTACACTTGTAAGTGGTGCTCTCCCTATATACTTTCCTACTACTTGTGTGTAGCAATGCAATGCACGTTGCTGCAAACGGCTGGTAGCTGCAGCAGCATTTCCGCTTCATGCACTTACTTCTCCTCTCACGCGTTCATTGGTCTAGCCCACTCGAGTCCTATTTGTTCGCTTGCTCCAGATGCCCTAAACAAAGTGTAGATACTAATGTGACGAAATTTCTCCCTCTTCCCCCCCAGATTCCGCTCAAAACCCCGTGTCACATTTTATTATATTGGGAGAGGGGAGGAGGAACTTGTTAGACCATGTTAATTACTAAACACGTTTCGAATTCTCTTGAGGAAACAAGTAACCTTGATTGAAAGTGGCAGTTGTCAAATTTCCACAGCTTAATCGATTCATACGATTGTTTTATAGATAGATTGATTAATTGAATTGGTGTTTTTAAGTCCACTTTATACACAGTAAGGCTAATCGGGACTGGACCTAAAGTTTAATGTGGGATTCGAACCACTATGTGCTTCCACGGGAATCGAACCAGGGACTCCTTGATTACAAGTCGACGACGCTACCACTGCGCCATCGTGGAGGCACTCGATTCAGACTTAATCCACTTTCAGACAAAAACTTCAGTAAAGTAGCACCTGACGCCATGCAGGTGAATTGCTCTTTCCTCTACAAACTAATTAATGCAAAGGTGCCTACAGGGGGGGGGGGGTGGATGTCTGGCGCAGACTGCGCCATCGAGATTTTTGGGGGGGATTTTTTCCCTTTCAAATAACATAAAGTTATTTTATGTAACATAAAGTTATATTTTATTTAATTTATTGATATGAATTTCTAAAATATATCTAAAAATTGTACACCTTAAATGCACCATATTTAATCAATTAGACGAAGAAAAGAAAGTATTTAGGGGGAGGTGATTTTAATTATGGAAATTTGACGTGAACAATATAGCATTGGACACAAGTTACCATTGTTGCTATATAAATAGCAATTTGTAGACTTTCAAGGGAATTGTAAAGGGTAATTATCGGGAGGGGGGGATATCCAACTCTTACATATTGACACGTGGTATCTGGGGGGATTGAGACTTAAACGTTTGGGGGGGGGACAATATCCAACTCTTGAATATCAGTATTAAGTCTTAGATTATAGAGGGTATCTTAGTTAGGGGTGGATTGAGCATTAAATTGAGGGGGTACCCAATTCTTGTATATTACTATTGTCTAAACTGTTGCGAAAATTCTGGTGACTGAGAATTATTTGTTTTGGAGGAGGCAACCAACATCCACTCTTCAACATAAACAGTAAGTCTAAAATTGGCACGGAAATTTTGGTGGGAGGATTGAGTATTAAATTTAAAGGGAGGAGATATGGAGCTCTTGATAAAGCGTTAATTAAATCTTAGATTGTCAATGGATTTCTGTAGTGATGGAGAGTTAGAATATTATATTTAGGGGATTATATTTAGCGATATGGTTTTCACGTTTTTGGCGCCGAACGTGCTAAAAGAGAAGCTGGAAAAGAGTAAATATCGCAAACAATAAGAAAGTATTGACATCCCATTAAATTAATATTCTTGAAAGACTTCAAACAAATGGATGTAAAAATTTTCTTCCTCGTTTCGTTTATTGTGTTACGAAAATGCGTGTTTCGCATTTTACTAAAGTTTTATACCATAGCTGCATTGCAAGACATGAACTACTTTCTCGATGTTGATTCATAACACCACTTCTTAAAATATAATGCTTATAGTGTTAGTATTCTGCTCAATTTAAAGCAGGTGCATCATTTGGATGATGGATGTACTTCTATTAGCCTATTGATTCTCTGTATGCTGTAGTAATTGTACTAAGTGTACTACATACAGTAACACCTTGCACGTTACCCGATAAAACAGAAAAATAAAAATAAATTATACCAAATTTCTTCGCATTTCTAACATCTTGTCGCAGGACAATTTTACTTTAACAAGTGACATTTGCACTGAAGATAGAATCCATGTAATTATTGCTATGAATTACTAAAATAATTATATTTAACCCAAGCAGGGGGGCGAATTCAGTGAAGGAGGAACCATATTAAATTCTCGTCATTAGATTAGGAATTAATAGCTAAGGTTCTGTAATGTCTCGTGAAACAATAATTGAATCGGTCACACGGCTGCAGCATGTTATTTGGTTTTCCCAGGTTGAATTTTCTATCTTAAGTTGTGTAACAATTTCTGTCAAATACTAAAATTGGGTTTTTTATAAATCTTATAAATCTTATTCTCCATTCACAAACACTGTTTAAATGCATATTTATATAATTTAACTTATTACCCTTAACCAATCAATGTGCTAGCTGTCCGTAATTTCGAAAACTGAACTTAAAAATACATGGACAGTTTAACATGGTATTGTATTCAAATTAACATAAATTAAAACTATTTAAACTATTTGGGGGGATTATGATGAACGATTTTGGGGAGGTAATACATCCACGGTCTTGAGGTGATGTTTGACTAAAGGTTATTAAAAGTAGGTTGCGTTCCAGTTTGGGGGATTCGTGATTGTCAAGTTTGCTTGTTTTGTGTAGTGAGAGTGACATTCTTGCACAAATTCCAAATGATGAAATAATAGATAAATTCGCAAGGTCCAGTATTCAGAGACAAAAGCTTCTTTTAAGATCTTCATACTAAAGTTTGTTTTAGTATCTACGCTGTCTTGTAAATAAACATTAATTCTTTTTCAATGAGTAATCAAAAAACAAAGCAAAAGAGTAATATGGCTTACCATTCACGTGATACTCTGAGAACTTAAGATTTCTTATCTCGTCATAAAAATGTACTGTGTAAGCTGTGGTTCCATAAATACTATTAATTGGTTTTTTTTCTACAAAATATTAAGTTTTTAGTTCTTACTAGGAAAACAATTGTACATTTTGTTCATATACATGTTATAATGAATGAGCACAATAGTAAAGTCAATACATGTCTATACTTAAATTCATATAATTATAATTGCCTATTGTATTCCAAATATGCAGTATATTTTCTCTTAACAGAACTCGAACATTTTTATTTCTATAAACTTAAGCAGATTAGAAATGAAATGCATTTTATGACATTAAATATCTTAGAGTTATCTTCATATTCATGCCATGTAGTTTGATGTGGCAATTCATCTTTTATACCCTGATTCATGGTAAATCTTGCTCATACTAGAAGCAAAACAAATCAGATAGTCACCACTTTGCACTACACAGTACTTGATGTAATAGTGACATGTTAGATGAAGAAAAGGAATAACTCAGGACTGAGGGTATTAAGTGAAGTGTTCATTAAAACTTAATAAATAAATATATATATATATATATATATATATATATATATATATATCCGGAAGGATTATGGGGAGGGGGGGTTGCTTCATTTCCTTTTGGCGGGATGTGACATTGGCTTTTGGGGGGGATTGTGCCATTAGCCTTGGGGGATGGGCACCCCTGAATTAATGATATAATAGAAGATGCCAACATAATATCAAACGGCAATATTTAAAGTTTTCGTTTTTAAAACATGCTACAAAGAAAAAAAAATGTTGTTGTAAAGACCCTTTACACTTTCATTCGAACCAATAAAATAATTCCAACACAACAAAGGTTTATTGTAAAGAATCTGTTACAGGTACAGTTGCATGGCTTGTGGCAGAAGAAAGAGAATGCCATATAGTTCTTTTCTCCTTGTTTTAAGTAGAGGCAGGGGTGTAAGTTGTGTAACTAGCCTGGGGCAGCCGGGGCGGTGCCCTTAGTCCTCCGAGGTTAAGGGGCCCCGAAAGGCCGATGTAATGTAAAGGGTTTTCCTGACTTATGTTTTTGTTAGACTGACCTGCTGCAGACAGATTATGGTGACGTGTGAGGCCCAAAGCTAGTGGTTTCGTACAGATATAGTTGCACTTCTGCAGTAATTATGCCACGCTTTCCCGCTATGCTAACCAAAGAATACGTGTGATAAAATTATGGGTAGCCAGTGTTTCAGGATAGGGGTGTCCCATTTTATTGCCGGCGACTCTACCTTACTCTTCCTCTCAAGCAGCAAAAACAGAGCGATTTCAAAATTTAAAATTTATATTCTGTTTACGCAGTACTATGAGTCATGAACGTCTTAGTGATCTGGCTTAACTTTCAACTAAAAATGACAGAGCCAAAATTACCAAGTTTTACAAGAAAATAAATGCTTTGTGTACATGATAATAAATTAATCTATCATGTAAGCATTGTAATTAATAATTAACCGATTTGTCAATGAGTAAATAATGTATTACACAGTATCTATTTTATTAGTTATTTTGTTTTATTCGTCTCTAGCATTTATCAAAAACAAACACATATTTAATCATAATAAGGAGAATTATATTTGCTTACACACCACATGCTAAAATTACGCATTTTTTTCGTAAATCCAGCCACAATGATAACAGTAACTACAGAGCCCCTACTATTGTAGTCTGCCCCGGGCCCCCCAGGTGTCTCGTTACGCCCCTGGGTAGATGCTGAGTTGGTATAGGAGCTACTGGAACTGAAAATGGTGTCGGAGCAGGAGAAAGCTCAACGTGTTTTATGGTATCATGAGATCAAGTCATCGATTGCTGCACAACAAAATTTTAGGGAGGGATATGGACGACCGACCACCTGCTTTGTAAAATAAGCGAACATTTCACGCCATTTCACATGGGGAGAAATTGAATACTGTAATATTTTCCCATCCAACTTGTCATAAGGACAAGTGGTCTCATCATTAACATTATAAATGGTGATTATCTACATTTTCCATTAATCTATCGGGAGTGTTTGGTTCGATCCCGTCATTCATTAGAATGATACGTGGTGGCGGCCCAGCAGCGCGGGTACTTCGACTTTATCTCTTTATGAAATACAATTGTGCTTTTCTACTAGACTAACCGCTCTCCGGAAGAGGGCGCACCCTGCTCCGCACCTCCACTACGTATCATTCTACTGAATGATGAGATCGAACCAACCCCTCCCAATAGATTAATGGAAAATGTAGATAATCACCATTTATAATGTTAATGATGAGACCACTTGTCCTCATGACAAGTTGGATGCTTGGCTGCGAAAGGTACAACTGAAATAGAATAGAATACCTAACCATACAACTAAAAATGGCAAATAGTCACTCTTTCGATTTTGTGAACCTTTCAACATACAGGGTCTGTCCTTAAAGTAGTAGGACTGATTTTTTTCTTTTCTTTTTACAGACTGACGGCGATTACTCCACCAGTTGTTGGTTGAGGTGGGTCTAAGGAAAGGCAGGAAGCAGCGCCAGTCGGCTGCCAGCAATAGCAGCTCGTCATCGTAACCTCTGCGAGTGCCCTCGTCACGCTGCGTCATGGCCAAACTTTTGGAACAGCGTTACGCCATCAAATTTTGCGTGAAGCTCGGTAAAACTGATAAAGAGACCCATGAAATGATCGATCAAGACGGCTTACGGTGATAACGCCATTGGAAGATCGAGTGTTTTTGAGTGACACAAGCTGTTTCGGGAGGGGAGAGAGGAAGTTGAAGACGCCGCACTGTCAGGACGACCTTCGTGCTCCAAAACTGAGGAAAATGTTGCAAGAGTGAAGAATTTGCTGGACAGTGACCGAAGATTAACTGTTCGCATGATTGCCGATGAACTTGGCATTGCTAAAACCCAAGTTCATGAAATTGTGCACGAAAATTTGCAAATGCGGAAAATTTGCGCAACGTTGGTGCCGCGAGTGCTGACAGGCGAGCAAAAGGAAGTTCGCAAACGGATCTGCCAGGACCTTCTCGAAGAAGTGAGTGAAAATCCAAACTTTTTAGACAATGTAGTAACTGGGGACGAGACGTGGACGTTTGAGTATGACCCTGCGACCAAACGTCAAAGCGCGGAATGGCACACCCGAAATTCCCTACGCCCCATAAAGACGCGCATGACGAAGTCAAAAGTGAAAAGCATGCTCATTTGCTTTTTCGATTCACAAGGAGTGATCCACAGGGAATTTGTTCCCCACGGACAGACTGTCAATGCAGATTTTTATTTTGAGGTCCTGGAACGGCTGATGAAACGCATCGTCCGCGTCCGCCGAGCCATCGCCAACTCCTGGCGACTGCATCATTACAATACGCCGAGCCACACAGCCTTCCGAGTGGCGGCGTATCTGGCCCAACACAACGTTGCAACCTTGCCTCAGCCACCCTACAGTCCCGACATTGCCCCACCAGACTTTTTCCTCCTCCCCCGCCTCAAAACCACCCTGAAAGGACATCATCACAGCTCGGTGGAAGCTTTACAACAGGCCGTGACGAGGGAGTTGAACAGCATTCCAGTTTGCGCCTTCCAGGAAGCGTATACAAACTGGAAATCCCGCTGGCAGCGGTGTGTTGATGCAGGAGGATCATATTTCGAAGAATGTTAAGCGTATGTATTATTTCTGTCAATATATTTTGTTTAATTCACTCAGTCCTACTACTTTAAGGACAGACCCTGTAAATCATGCATGTTATGGTTAAGATACCGGGTGTTTCAACAGAAACGCCGTGATTTCAAATGGCATTTTAAAATATTTATGATAACTACTCAAAAAAAAATACATATTCTGATAGAGAAAACGCAAAGGTTTAATAGAAAACATGTTCGAAATGTCCACCTTGACGATTTATTACTTCTTGCACCTGGTTGCACATGTTGTCAAATATCTGACCAAGGGTTGAACGACTAACTTGTGCAGTACACTGTTCAATGTTTGCTTTCAAATCATCTAGTTATCACGGTTTCTCGTTTGAATACTCCCTGCTTTAGGAAACCCCACAAGAAATAGTCTCACGGGTTTAAATCAGGGCTAGTTGGAGGCCACTCTAAACCATTTTGAAATAAATGTGTGTAGCGATTGTCAGGACAGGTTCAGTTGTATGCGGCCTAGCTCCGTCTTGCTGGAACCATTGCTGACGAATTGGACAACGTTTCCGTCGAAGACCAGCCATAAAAAAAGAAAGGTCCAATCAAGCCACGTTTCGATACACCACCATACCAAAACCTTTTGTGCGTACAGAGGTGACTCCTTCGTTCATGTGGATTATAGGTTGCCAAAAATTAAATTTTAGACTTTTGTCAATCATATCATATACAAATTATTACTGTGAATATACTAAATATTTTTTACGGTCATTTGAAATCACGGCGTTTCTGTTGAAACACCCGGTAGTTACCTGTCTACACTTAGAAGAATGATGATGAATTTAGTCACGTAGAGTAAACTAAAACTGAGCTCTCTCTAGGCTTCGTAGGTAGTTCACCTAACTCAGGCAGACTGCTCTCCTTCTCTCCTTCCCAGAGTGCTATTGCCTGTCTCTAATCAAAACCAAAAGTGAGTCCCTTGCCAGTCTGTCCGTTCCTCTCAACACCTCTCACTCAAGACTTCCTATACGCTGATCAGTGAGTTTTTACCTTCCTATTATTGTAAGCTACTTACTCCTTGTTTACCTGTTGAAAACCTTGGAGCCTCAATATATCAGGAAGTGGAAGTCTGCTTAACACTCGACTGTGCATAATTCAAATACCTTAGAGGAATGGACAGTTGGTGTAAACAAGTGAATGAACTTAGGTGAAATGAAGCTTAGAGAAAGTTAAAATAAAAAAATAAAAAATAATCCTATGGATTGATACGATATATATCACTTATTTGTGACTGTCATGAACTCACATTGAACTGATCCTGCCTCGAGAAATCAAAATTCTCCATCTAGAACCATGTTCCCGTGGCTTGGCATCAATAAAGCAATTCCTTCTGCGTTTCTGTCTCCACATTGCACCATTACTTCCTAGCAATGGTGGCTTATTTCTGGTCCCTCTGC
Organism: Lepisma saccharinum; assembly: GCF_977018435.1. NCBI lineage: Eukaryota > Metazoa > Arthropoda > Insecta > Zygentoma > Lepismatidae > Lepisma > Lepisma saccharinum. The sequence continues at coordinate 59,856,727 of NC_139237.1, forward strand.
AACTTACAGCAGCGAAGAACAACATTTCCACAACCGTTAGGATGCTGCATCCAAGGAAGAAACTAACTGTGCCTCCGAAAGATGCTGGAAAAATTATAGACCCACAGTTATGAGAACTGTAATATTGTTGTCGTTTCTAGAACTACTAGTGTGATATTGTCAATGGAATCTGGAACAACTCCTGAAATGTTCCTGCCTCACTATTCTCTAAAAAGGAACAAAGTGCACTTTGTTTATTCTCTTGGAAACATCCTCATCAAAAAAGTGTTTTCTCAGAAACTTATTGGTGTTATAATCGACAAAAAACTAAACTTTAATGAGAAAATTACAGACACTACCGAAAGAGTAAAATGTCTCCTTGGTTTTCTGTGCAGATTCACTGAAATCCGAAACCAATCATCCACTAGCATATTTTTCAAATCTCTTATCTGTCCTATTTTTTAATACTGCACCTCTATCCGGACCATGGCTTCAAAAACTAATCTTTCCATGGTTGATTCTGTTTTCAACTTTTTCCTCACCATTGCTCGCTACAGAACACCTTTCACGAGACACCTCCATAACGGATATTGTGTCTGTCTTGAATATCTAGCCACCCATACTCGCCACGAACCAGCAGACATGAAAGTATCGCATAAGTCATCAATGGTAAAATTAAAACCGAATTTCTAATAATCTGATTTATTCTACGAGAACCCACATGACTGAACACAATACCACAACAAGGGTCTATAATCTGGCTCCAAATGCTGACATTCATGCGAGAACACAGTTTCAGAGAATTGTTAAGGATGTATGTTTAACTTTTTAATTATTTCTGTGTTGTTTTGTTGTTGTTGTTGTTTTCCTGCTATTACTGTTTGAGTATACATAAAATGGTCATTCAGTACTCTATCTGAAACATTAGGTAAATAGGAAATTATTATGTGTACGCATAAAATCTTACCTAGAAGATCTTTCCACCCAAAAAGTACATCTCTGAAATATTTTACTAGTGGATAATTTTCTATGAACCAAATGTAAAAGTCACCATTCCTGTAGAAGAAAAAAAATATTTTAGTAACTCAGTGATCTAGGACAAACAATTGCAATTCACAGAATTGACAAAAACACAAATTAAACTGGAATTCGTGTTTATTGTTCTCAATGAAAACCTAATTGTGATCTGTATATTATTTGAATTTGTTGAGGTATATTCGAACTGTACTGTACAAGAAATTACACTTCACGATAAGTGATAAATCTTTTACACTCTTCTATAATTTAGTAAGTAGAAGTGTGAATTTTAATATATCTCTCATAACTGTAATTTAAAATATGTGCAGTTCAAAGACGTATTTAGGGGGGGTCCAGCGGGTCCGGACCCCCCCCCCCCCGAAAGATTCATCAAGTACTAAAATTAAATAATGAAAAATTTATTCGTTTAGCCGTTGTTATATAAATTCCTCTGAACTTATTGTAAGACAAGGATTAGATTCGGATCTTACGGCTTTGAAGGACACGAACGATGTATTTCGGGGGTCTGGACCCCCCACCCGATAGACTTATTAAGTACGAAAATTAAATAATGAAAATATACTCTTTAGCATTTGTTGTATAATTTCCTCTGAACTTATTGGAAGACAAGAATTATATTATATTGAGCTTTGAAGGAAAGGCAGGACGTATTTAGGGGGTCCGGACCGCCCCCCCCCCACACACACACTAACACCCGAAAGACTTAAGTACGAATATTAAATAATGAAAATATACTCGTTTAGCATTTGTTGTATAATTTCCTCTTAACTTATTGGAAGACAAGAATTATATTGGGTTTTGAAGGACAGGGAAGATGTATTTAGGGAGCTTCTGAATGTTCGTTATTGATCCTGCAAGACAGGCAAAATGCCGACAGCAAATTTGCAGAGATGTACAGTCACGGACACTTCTGGGTTGCATTTATTCCATAGAAAGTCAATGGAGTTATAACAACCAACAAGTGTCCGTGACTGTACGTTTGAGTTCAACAAATTGGTGAGCACATTGACGTGGTAGCAACGCGACCTTGCTGCACTCACGGCAACAGTATCGTGAAAATTATCCAATAGAAAGTGTCGAAGAGTACTTTCGTCTACCTCATATTTTATAATGTGTTCATTTATTTAGCTTTGCGTTTAGTGTTTCATAAATTAAATGTACCTGCCTCAATTCTAGAAGTTACTGTAAAAATTACAATATTCTACCGTCAAAAATTTAACAGCCTGTCCGTTAGTTTACAAAAATGGTACACAACCGTTTTTTTTTTCAATTTGAATAATTTATCCTGCATAAAGATAAATAATTATTACAATTTACACTTGCTTATGACATAAATATATTGTTTAAAACTGATACATTCAAATTACATTAATTACGGCAACTACATCATAGCTGTTACTACGCCCACCATAATTTTTTAACGGTAATTGAACACCATCGAATCTAAGGTGCACATATATTTCCAACATCTAAACCCCGAAGATAGAAAAGAAGCACCCAGGACACAGTCCATGTCCAAAAGTAAAAACTAAAATTTGAGGTCTTATAGACAGTAATTTCTTCAGTCAACTTTTACAAGGTACTTTTCCCTGACTTTGCCACATCCTGCAAAAATTCCGGGCGGCGCCACATGTATACAATGAAAAGTTTATTGTCTGTTTTCAAAATATAGCAACAGAGTTCAACTGAGGTTGACCTGCAAAATGATTGGATAGAATAAGAGGGAAGAGAAGATAAGCAAAGATAGTTGTAAATTGATGGCAAGGGGAGGACGGTATTCTCTTGGAAATGGGGCCTTGCTTCTTGGGCGATTCACCTATGTAGATAATACTACATACGCCAGGATAGCGTCGTAGAGACAAACAGACACTACTGTTGCAGAGATAAAATTATTATTATCAAAAGTAAAAATATTGGAAATAAATCAAATAGCAATATAAGATATTTATCTACAGGTTTAAATACGAATTAGAATTTTTTCAATAAACCTAATAAAATTGAATACTTGACTGACTCAAATCATCAATCTTCAATAGGAAAATATCTTGGTGGAGGCACATAGTAGTTCGAATCCCACTTTAAACTGTACTCCCAATCCCGATTAGCCTATCTGTGAACTTAAAGTTAAAACCGATTTTCTAATCAATCAATTTAATTGTGGAGTACCCACACGACAAATCCGCAATATAAAATCCCTTTCACAATCACAAAACAAGGCCCTCCCTTCTTCAATACTCTCTTTTCTATGAGCTACCATACTTTTACAATAATATACAACCAAGTGACGACATTTTCTTGTCGGAGCACAGTTTCCGACCGTCATTAACAAAGTATGTTTGACTTTGTGCCATCTTGTATTGTTGTTGTTCCTTCTTCTGTTACAGTTTTAGTAAATAAAATGGGTGTTCAATAGCGTATCTGAAACTTTAAGTAAATAAATAAATAAATAAATAAATATACAAATTACTTACGTCCAAAGACCTTTGTGTCTCACGTATAACTCTCTGTAAATAATTTCTTCACATGCCGGCTTGCAATTACAAATCGATACATTGTTATACTTCAAGGATAGAAATACTTCTGAAATTATAAAGTATATATCTGATGTACTAAATCCAGATACTAATAATTCCTCGTTAGTAATCAATATTTCTGACCAGTGTCGGCGATTGGGTTCCTAACTAGGGGGCAAGGTGCAGAAAGTGGTGGGCAAGGACAGTTCACTTTCCCTTGGTACATAAGGTTTAGCATAGTGCGGGATAAAAGTAGCAAAAATGGGGGGGGGGATTACTGCCTCCTTCGTCACCTCTAATCACAGTAACTCACCGCCTAATTCAATATGTTCAGAGCTACAGAATGCAATCTTTCAGCAGAAAAAAACTGAACTACACAATTTTTAAATGTTCATAGCTTTCGTAATCATTCTCGGTGGAGGCAAGTCCCAGTCGCCACGGCATGGTCGTCGTCCCCCCCCCCCCTTTCAGCTCTACATTAAAAATCACCAAGCAATTCATAAGTTTCGGTGTTGAGCGAATAATGCCAACATTTTGAATATATTTTGCACATGAGTACCAAGCTTCACTGAGAAAATACATTTTTTTCACTCAATTGTATTTTTATATATTGTAGCGCTGCGATAAGAGGCGGCTGGCGATTCGGCGGTTTACTCGTCGGAGCACTGATTCTACGGGCTTGGCCTAGCCTTTGGCTTCTTGCTCTTTGTAGTCTGGACTGCTACTCGTTCTTGTACACCCAACGGCGAAAGAAACAGTAGACGAATTGTCCACCACCATTTTAATTCTGTCTGTATGACACATTGTGATGCCAATGAACTGAAAATCTGATGTCAATAAGTAGAGAACAATGCCTGCTTCGAACCAACATAGTTTACTTCTTAAAACAACACAGAATGTAGAAGAAAAGAGTAATTAAAATAGCGGTAGACAAATTGCCTACCATTATCTTTGCCGTTGACTGTACGCTCATTGCCGCCTCGTAATGTCGCGATCGTCTCGTCGATTGAGTTGCTGATGACATGGAGCGATAGAGAGATCGATTTACCATCTCCAGGACTTTTTATACATCGGAATTTCGCCGAGACTTGGTGGACTTTACACCTCCAACTTGGTGCAAGTGGAAATTTGCGGTGGAGGTGCACTCACCACTGGCGAGGGCCGTTGCCTTTCTGACTGTGCAGAGTCGAGTGGAAAATTCTTGTTGCTCGGCTCTGCATCCGGTAGAAGATGGGGTAAATCAGCTTTCAACTGGCGAGCTTCAGAGCGATGTTTTAATAAAATTGATATTTCCACTTTCATGCTCTCAATTCCTTCATCAATATATACCCATATTTTTAAGTTATGAAGGGAAGATACAAGAGAAGGCCTTACCATAGGGACCCTTTAATGAAATTTTAATGAAGAACTAGAAATGTGAAGTATCAAGTATTTACAATTGTATAAGATTTTGAAATTGGTTTCTTGTCCCTTCTTATCTTCACATTCTAACTGAAATAAGGGGTTTTCCCGTATGACAATGACAATTGTGGTTAAGGAATCTGCAATTATGTTTGTAAATGTGAAACAGGGTGTACTTCGCCTACATCTGTTTGTGAAGATTCACGACACAGAAAAAATGTATTAATAGTTGCATGTCTGTACGTTTTACAAAAGAAACTTCAAATGAGATAAATCTCTATCTATATCTCTCTCTCTCTCTCTCTCTCTCTCTCTCTCTCTCTCTCTCTCTCTCTCTCTCTCTCTGTGTCTCTGGCTTTTTCTAACACACACAAATCACTAATCGGAGAAATTCTGTCATTGTAAGATTCCATATTACTTCTTTTCTAAAATTAAGTATACACAATTCCCGGTAATCCTACTACAACTTACATGATAGCATTGGCGTACGCAGAGGGAGGCTGAAGGGGCTACAGCTCCCCTCACGAATTTTTAAGAAAATAAAAAATCAAATGGGGGCAGTAGTGAAGTAAAAAAACGTAAAATGACCTCCGATAATCATTTTTGTCTTTCAAAAACTCCTTAAACGAAGGTTTAATATGGTAATTGGAGCTCATATCTCATGAAAATAAAATACCAACAACGGGGTACCACCGAAATTGATTCAAGCCGATGGATTCTATGATCCATACAAAATCTCACTCTGTTTAGTAAAGGTTAGATTCATGGCACTGAACCCGTATGTATTCACATTCAGCTGGATATTGGTACAATTTCAATTGAATTAACATAACCCTTGAGTGAGATGGATATGTGTCTTGGATTTTCTTTGCAGATGTGAAAATCTTTAACTTGTGACACACACATACTTTCGTTTACATTACAATTTATCTAACTACAAAACACACGTTCTTATTCATGCAAATGACATGTGTGCGCATTCAATAGGACTACATGCGAAAAGAAACCTAATTCTTGTACATGTGGAAAAGTGATATGTGTACTTCTTCTTCTTGTGTGGAAATAAAGATGTTATGTGAAAATTGCCTTTACTTTTTGATTTACCCTAAAATATATATATATATATATATTGTGGAAGGGAGACTGTAAAAAAATAAAATCTCTCTCCACACATCAGTGCTCGGTCAAGCGAAATTACACTGCACAACGTAACATTTCACAAATAGCGGAAGAAAATGACGTCAGGAGAATCTGCATACTTCGATACTACCTGGTTCAAACCCGTCATCGGCTGGCAAATACGAAAGAGCTGAGCATGCAGCTAGGAAGTATTTGCCAGCAGCTTAAAAGAGCTAGGCACTAGAATTCCGCAGTTAGTCACACCTCACAATTCAGTAGAAGCTCTAAGAGAATACCAGCTACCAGGCGAAGACCTTCTGCACTTTTAGGTCTCAAGCCCATCTCTGGAAACCGAGACGTAGCTTTCGCCAAGGCACTCGCAAACACATATGCGAGTTGACCAACTTCAGTACCACGGCTTGTAAGTCACAGCCGTAGGTCAGACCGTCGTTCGGACGCCTTCTCAAAGGCCATCTCGCCCAGACAAGCTTGTGCTTCGTCGCCAGCGACGGCAAGAAGACGTGGGCCGTCTAACTCCGTGCTCTGTGGCCTGACGTCTACACTCAACCTCTTGGCCGAGAGGTAAGATGTACATAGTCGACATCCCTTGAAATCTTTCCACTCTCTGCCAAAAGCCTATCAGCGAGCTTATATGGGGACCATAAAACGTAACCTTGCTCTACCATCTGACCCCTTAAGCGTTCACAGTCACGATCTCCCTAGTTTATGCTCTTGAAACCAGTGAACGCATATATATATATATATATATATAGAGAGAGAGAGAGAGAGAGGAACCGGCCCCCGTTGCGAAGTGGTTAGCAAATCGCGCTACGACGCCAGGGGTCCCGGGTTCGAATCCTGGCCTGGGCATGGATGTTTTGTGAGTGTCCATTCATCATATCATCACTCATCCCCATCTTCGCAAATTAGCCAAAAGTGGCACAAAAGACGAAGTACAATAAATCAAATCATATATAGAGAGAGAGAGAGAGAGAGAGAGAAAGAGAGAGAGAGAGAGGACGAATTTTGTACCGCCCAGATGAAAGATGTTCCTCAGCCACCGAATGCACCTATGCACCATGCAAGTACAGAAGTTCAGCCACCACGAAAAAAAACCTGCGTACGCCAGTGCATGATATGTAAATTCTAGATGGGTAATCAATATATTAATTGATAAACAAATATAACATTAGATATATATATATTACATGTGACAAATTCATTATATAATACTAAATATTTGAAACAAAACATACTAACCCGTGTATTTCAACAAACACAATATACCAGACATATTGCAAACGTTATAAACACCTGAAATTGAAAATTCACACATGAATATACAATAAATTTGATATCGTATTGAAAATGTTTACATTACTTTAGTACATTTTGGATACAATGCAAAATAATGACGAACGTAATAAATTTCTAGCATTCATTTAAGAATGCTCTATTACAGCAATATACACTAGCTTCCAAAAGTTAAGCACACAATGCAAATTTTCGATAGTGTATGTGAATTTGAGTGGCTGGAAATCGCTTCGGATGTAGATGTCAGTTTTTATGTGTGGCTTCCTTTTTGTAAGTAGAGAGTGAATCATCTATACCTAGGTGCTTAATCTATGCTCTTGAAATAAAAGCGAGTATTTCGTGCAAGAGTCATCACACTTTGTGAAGGGTTTGAGGTGCATTTAAAAGCTGATACGAAGTATTTATAACTTTTGTAGAATTATTTCTGATACAAGCATTTGTCCGGAGACCTGTGCCCGGTCGTCCAAGGGTTTCCGCCCCCTCCGATGATGGATATGTTGCTATAGTAGTCAAGCGAAATCGAAGAGCGACCATCACAACTACTGTTACATCCAATGGTTGCAGCGGCACTTGGTAAGACAATATCTGCCAGTACTGTGCACCGAAGGCTCCACATGAAGGGATTGTACGCCCGAGTACCACGTGTTTGTGTTGCACTAACCGTCCAAGCCAGAGGGACAACATTAGAGTGGTGTCGTCAACATGTCAATTAGACTGTCCCAGATTGGTGCAACGTTCTGTTCACGGACGAGTCCAGATTTGCCCTGAAATCATATGATGAGCGTGTAGGCGTGTGGAGAGAACGAGGCACACGATATCAAGCCAAGAACATCATCGAACATCACGCATTCAGAGGTGGCAGCGTCATGGTGTGGGCTGGAATTTCAATGGGATATCGCACCGAGCTGCACATCTTTAAAGGCGGTTCGGTGACGGCTGCGCGGTATCGGGATGAAGTCCTAGACCCCCATTGTGAGACTACGCTGCAGCAGTTGGTCCTGATTTCCTCCTTATGGACGATAATGCCCGTCCTCATCTAACCAACATCGTTGACGAGTACCTGGAAAGTGAGGGCATTTCTCGTATGGAGTGGCCGGCTTATTCCCCTGACCTTAATCCCATTGAAAACTTTGGGATGCTCTCGGACGTGCTGTCTCTGCACGTTTACCTCCTCCAGCCAGTCTCAGAGAGTTTGAAACTGCCCTAATAGAGGAATGACCATTGTTCGCATTTGCGATGGTTGATCACCTCATTGAAAGCATGGAAATTCGTTGTAAAGTTTGTGTAAAGGTATTGGGTGGTCACATACCATATCAATGTAAGTTTTGTTTTGGTCACATACCATATTACTATAAGTTTTGTTTGGTTTGTTTACCTATAAACATCATTATGTTAATGACCCAAATGTGACGTCATATAACTTACGAGAAATATTTTTTTCATCTTTGTGCACAATTCTTGTTTTCTTTAATGCATAAACACATTTGCTACCTTCATTCGGTTTAACATTAATCGAATTATTATCATTATATACCAGATTTTAAAGGGAATTCATTTTTATATTTCTCAACACGGATCATGAAATAAATAACAACAGTGTTGATACTTCCACCAACAAGATTACATGGTTTTGACTTCCCTTTTTTTTCCTTTTTCAGCCCACATTCTTTTTTTTCCTTTTTCAGTCCACATTCCATGTCTTTTTTTCCCATTTTTTTAAAAAAAATACCTTTCTGGTCTCTTTATTGACTAATTTTTCAGCCTACATTCCTTTCCCCCCTTTTGAAAAAAAAAACATATTTCTTGGTCCCTTTATTGGCAAGATATCAAATATTTCGTACGACTATATTTTCCCTAAACAAAACATTCAACAATTGTCTATTTGTTGCAGCTTAGAGGAAAGAAAGAACAAGCACTTTCTACCTCCCCTTCCCTCGATGAGTGTTAGGAGTACTTTGCAGCGATTGTTGCAACAATGCGATCTGGGGTTAAGCAGAACCAAACGCATTGTAAGCGGCATGCCTGTTAAGTTGAAAATGTACCGCTAGATTTAGACTTATATTGTTAAGTTTTCAGAATAGTTTTAACTTTACTGTGTCACAGTGATGACAGTATTGAGAGTCAGTGAAATTGGGAAGCCAGGTATAAATGGCAGCAAGCTATGAAATGCGGTAAGCTGTTTCAAGGAAGATTTTATCGAAACGTATTGTAAGTTTATTCGCTGTACTTTACCTTAAAAAAAAAGGAAATGAAAAAGGACTATACTTTTGCACTCTAATAAAAATATTATTTTAAATGAAAGCACAATATATACCATTCATATATAGAAAGGGATACATTAAATTTCTTGCATTTTTTACTTTAGTCCATACGAAATTTAATGTATCCCTTTTCATATATGAATGGTATACATGGCTGTAGGCAGGACAATTTTTCGGGGGGGGGGGGTCACTCGTAATTGTTTCCATGGGCTTCGCAAGAAATATGAATAATGGAAATAATAACAATAATAATTATTAAATAATAATAATGATTAAAATGCCATAATAATAAACTAATTTATTCCAAACGTATTATTATTATTTATTATTGCTGTCCTTATATCCTTGAGGAGACTTTTCTACTCTATCCATCAGAATTTTGAATATGCAGCACAACTGTTTTTATTTTATTATTTTTTAAGTTTCATGCAGTGTGTACTGAAATGCACTGTTATTATATTTTGTTATTAAATTTTACATACCTCAAGAAAAGATTTTCAAAGTAAGAGAGGAATTTTAGTCATAAAGTAATGTTAGACCATTCACATAACTCTATTCTTTTGGAATTTTGATAACTGTGGAACCAGTAATTGTTTGGATTAGATGGTAAAGCATAACCTGGTGCCTGCATTGTAACCTCAATTTTTCGATTGAACGCAGTTTTTCTTTTGTTATTCTGTTCGAATACTAACTTGCTGGACTATATTTACGTTATTAACAATACAACTAACAAACGTTCTGCTATTTTGTAACTTGCAAAAAACGATGTCAATTCAGGGGAGACCGGGGGGAGGGGGCTCTATGGACCAATTCGATCCCACTTTCAAACGCTCATATTGTTCCTATACTTACAAAACAGCATTACATACAACCACTATGTACTATACGCGCTACGAAGCTGGATATCCTAGGTTTGAACTCTTATAAAGGGGGATTTAAAACCTTACCGAACAGGGAATTAAAAGTTGGAACCGAAATTTTGGGACAATCACAAGTGAATTTTCAGTCTAATCCAGGAACAGCATTGGAAAGAGGATCGCTGATGGGCTGCGATTCTGAGAATTAAACCAGTTTTGCTCCAATTTCAGAATTCAAAATGTTTGAAAAATCTTGCTCTATCATTTCATGATTGTCTTCCTGTTATATTTTTGTGAAACTGCGAATAAATTTTTGAAAATGTTTTACAAATTTTGTTTCTGAACTTCCATTACTCCAACATGCCAGAAGTTTTGGGGGGGGGGAGGTTGAACCCTAAAACGGCCATGATGGTATGTATTGTGCTTTCATTTACAATAATATTTTTAGTGGAGTGCAAAAATATATAGTTCTTTTTCATGTCTTTTTTTGGCAATAATTTTTCGTTACTTGTTATTTTTAGAGTAAAAGTTTTCCCTTTAAAATCCGGTTTCTAATTATTGCCAATTAGTATCAGCTTAGTTTTTAATAGTTTTTCCATCTTCGTCTTTGTGCAATCGTCTTGTCATCTGACCCTCCTCTGTAGAGAATTTTGACCTTGAAGTTACAAGATGAGAGGTGGAGATTAGGATGTGATACAGTAACTGAAGATATACTGAATGTTAATGTAGCATTAGGGTGACCAGATCCTTACCAGCAAAAAACAGTACACACACATACCATGACAAACTTTCTTCAAAAAAGGAAAGACATAAAGGACAAAAGTTTTAAAAGTAATTATTCTTTTATTTGATGAATCCCCAAAGTATATGAGTGGCATAAAAGAAAAATTAAAACTAAATGTATTTAAAATTTGACATATTAAACAAACTACAGTTGTGAGCAAAATTTTGTTGAGAACATGAACTTACACTTTAAGGCTTTAAAACATTTCCAATAAATTCAAATTAACAAATATTTCATAATAAAATGTACCAATATTTAAGTATCATCCTTAATGGTTCTGTACTTTTGCTTCGAGTGAATAGCATGTAATAACTTTGTATTTTCCATAACCATATCATGGAATTCACTACAGGTACAACTGAAATTATATTTAGTTATTTTTAGGTGTTTCAGAGTTTCAGTTTTCAATTGAGATTTCTCAGCAGTCCACATGTTATTCATTAATGAGAAAACTCTCTCAGTGGGTGCATTTCTAGCTGGAAGGCACAAACTGAACTCTACAATATCAAATACCTGCTAAAAGGAAATACATTTTTCCCGAAAATATTTGATTATCTCACCCCATCTTAAATCTACTCTCATTTGAGCAGTGTTCCATGCTATCAGTTTTGCAAGAGTAGCATACGCTCTTACATTTGAAATTTCATCAAAGAGATAAGAATCATTAAGTTGCTTTCCTGACCATTTGTTGAAAAATTGTACGCTATTTTGCACCCTGTCCCATTCGATCATCGAATCCAGTTTTACCCAATCCAACACAGTCATTTCAGAAAAGGGAGATGACCACTGCTTAATATATTCAATACAAGTTGAATAAAATGAACGCACATGTTCCTTAAAACTTGACATACAAACAAACCCATTTTCCTCCAGACTTTTCAGTTTCGACTGCAAGAGGCAAAAAAAAGCAGTTATATCTGTCAACTAATTTTTGTTTAAGTTCTGCAATCAATGCAGAACCTTCTATCATAGAAACATTTTGACTCTCTAGAAAGTGAACGAAGTCATTAAAAAGTTCTGCATTGGAATGGATAAAATAAAGCCATATTTCAGATAGGGGGTCCTCAAAGAACATTTTAATGATTGTGGGACACTTGTCCTGTGATAGAAGGTATGATTTCAATGCTGGATAGAGTTTAAGTATGCGCTCTATGGCTGGCAACAAATAGAGCCACCTAGTTTTGCTATAAGAAAGAAGCTTTGAGAACTCTATCTCCACGAAGTCACAAAATTCACGTAAAGCATGTTCACGTACTGTATACGTATATGTAAAAATATGAGTATATTTTGTGCACCACACTTTCTATGCAAATCGGTAAACAGCCCATCGCAGTTTGTACACAATTATTCACTATATGTGCAGAACAACCTACACCTACAATTGGTTTGTTTAAGCATTCCTGAACAATACTGTAAACATTTTTTTTTTCCTTTCCTTGCTGCTCCTCCAAAGTTGCAGTTGGTGTTGTCAGCACATAATCCAACAACTTTAGTTTCAATGTTGTATTCTTTTAATGTCTTCAGGATATACGAAGGCACAATATCGGACGTTTCACCACACTGATCTTGAAAATCCAGCAAAGGAAGTAAGTAGCGCACCAACAATGGAAACAATTTCGTAGCTTTATGGTTCGACGAATCTGTGTAAACTGTAATGTAATTTACCTGATCCAACTCTTTCTGAAGCTCTGCAATTGCATAGGGGCTTATCACATTTGTCACGGTCGCTTCACATTTTGTTCTTGCACAAGCATATTGTGGTTCGAAGCACTTCTTAACAAGTTTCGAACAACAGTCTGTAGAACAAACGATTGATGTTGATGTTTCACTGTATGAACTGCAAAACACGCTCTGCTGCTGCCAATTTTTCTTCTTTAGACCCAAAATTCTTGTTTCGAAAAAATGTAGAAAGAGTAGCACGAGATGCAGCAGCAGCGTCGGCAGATTTGTGTTTTGCCGTTTGCAGATGTCGTGTTATTCCAAACATTCCACTGTTTGCAATTGAAAACTCACCTGAACATTTTTCACAGTGAACATCACTATCGCTCTTGCCTCTCTTAAGAAATGGATAAAGAGATTTCAGTTCTGAATTAAATGCACATTTCCTCCTAGGAGGCATCTTCACCCGGCAGTGTTGAAATACGAGACGTGCACTTCAGGAACGAGACTTCCACTCTACGCACCCCGCAACAACTGGACAGATCAGCGCCACATGACCCTTTTGTTCGCAACTGTCTACAACCTGCTCTCTGCCGTGGTAACTACGCATTGTTCTAACCGGATGTTCATTATCTCCAGCCCGACCACAACAGAAAAGTATGTACTGCATAAACTGTTGACATGGAAGAAACAAAAGAAAATAGAAATAGAAAATAAATATTTGGACTTCGGAGACCGGAGTAGAAAGCAGTACATTTCGCAGGACATATGTGAAAGAAAGGACATTTCTTAATTTTATACATGGCTTCGCATCCTGCAGGACAGACCATCAAAAAAAAGGACTGTACTGTGAAAATCAGTACGGATGATCACCCTATGTAGCATGCATTGGTTTAGTGATGCACGGCGTCGACTGTAGCTCAGTAGACGCGCCTATAGAGCATGGATTGATAAGCAAAAAGTCGCCAGAGTTGAAACAAATTTGATATGCTCGCCTACCTCACCAAATCGCCAGCCGATGCCCACGAGCTCTGCAGTAAAAGAGGGTGATGCATTGGGAAAAAAAGCAAATCGTCGACTTTATATATTATATTAAATACACATAGGAAAATCCTACACAGACCCTAATACACAATATATATAAAGAAGTAAAAAAAAAGTGCTCCCCTCTGCATAGCACCACGCTATGGAGGCGTATAGGGGGTGTGGGGGTAACGCCCCACACTTTCTTGATCCGGTCGTGAGTGGGGGTGATGTGATCAGCATCACGAACCTGACCGCCTTTACCCCCCAGGGTTTCCCCCAGGTACCCATGTTATTCGACGCTGGGTGGGCGCCGGGGCAGATTCCATCGTTAGAAAAGTTCCCTGATTTGAACCGGCCGGGAATCGAACCCGGGACCTTTAGCATGGTAGTCAGACGCGTTACCGACTTTTTTTTTTTTTTTTTAAAGGAAAGCCCCTAAGCGGAAGCTTTCCCCATCACACTTCATTCACTCATATCATTTACATTTCTATTTCAGGACTTTTCAGGACAGACAATTACAAATACTCATGCCTTACCCGGGACTCGAACCCGTAACCCCTGGCGTTGTAGCGCGCTCTGCTAACCACTTCGCCACGGAGGTCGACATCTAAGCCACCGCGGCCACACACATACATACATATGTGTGTGTGTATATATATATATATATATATATATATATATATATATATATATATATATATATATAGACACACACACACACCTAAAGCAACCTACTATCTCACACACACACAGCTACCATCTACGTTGGCCAACGTACCACAACATATTCTCCCCTGGGCCGAAAATAGTGTTGCGCGCTATCATTCCGTATTTCACTAATCACTGATGTAGGAAGTACTGGCCACAATCCTAACTGGTCTAGGCGACGTACGTCGTCCTCCGTTCAGCACCGGTCAGTGCGCAGGGTCACTATTGGGGTCCTCGGGTCGAGTCCCGACAGCATGGGGCAAGAAGTCAGCGTACCGACACTGCGATTACAGTCAGCCCGCCCTTTCGCGTTCGTATGGTACCACCGTAGAGCTCTGTAACACATACTCCTGTGTTACATGGGAGTCTTACTGCACATCACAGTTCGAAGACCTCTTAAATAACGTACTTCTTTGTATCAACACAGTTTCACGCCAACTCGAGGAACTACTTCTGCATATCCCCGCGGTGTTAAGCCAATTCGAGGAACTACTTATGTATATCACCGCCGTTTTAAGTCAACTCGAGAAACTAACTTATCTACATCACCGCAGTTCTAAGCCAACTGTCGGCTCCCCTTCATGTCATAGTCCTCGTCCGGCCACCATTGATTCCGGGTTTGCCACATCTTTTGGCGTCATCCCTTCCTTTGGGGTGACCACCGAATCTAAAGGGGGGCCCATAGACACCCTTGGATCCGTGATACTGCTGAAAGCGGCCCTGGGGCTGTTGTTCACAGGGACCCCAAAGATTTCTTTACTCTCCAGTGCTGCTGTCTAGGAACTTCTCCGCGCAAACAAGCACACACAGACGAACAAAATCTTCCATCCTCTATATTTCAGTTCACATGCTATGCATAGTTATATTCATTAATTACCACCCCCAATACACTGTTTCGCTGCACACAAATGTTTCCCCTTCAACAATTAAATAGAACACACATATCCCATACAATATCAAGGTTCCCCCCTTAATAACAAATACCTGGTTCTCATTAATAAACTGAACTACCTCTAAACATACTATTAATACTCTTATACACTGAACTTATGCTGATTGTGATTGAAGGAAGGTATTCAACACGGAATATGAAGTATAATTTGGACATGTAAATGGTAAATTTCTAAGCGGGTTTGCGATCGCTGCTGTGGGTAAGCGAAACGTGGTTGGCAACACTGGCATGCCACCTTTCGGCAAAACACAGACCCCTCCTTGGACGCAAGTGCGGACAGAAATGAATCAAGGCATCGCTTATACATTTCTGGACAGGAGAAGCGGCAAAACGATGCCCACCGGCGCTTAGGTTCAAGGAGAGATCAGGCGCCGGTCCTACGATGGATTTCGTCTCCATTTTTAATACAAAAAACAGAATTTGGTTGAAGACCGGGAGAGGCTAGCGCATGAGTGTGGTGGAAATAACGGTGCATGCCGATATTTAGGAAAATTTTCCCCCATACCCGTGAAATTGGGAAAAGTGGATTTTGTAATAAAAGCATTCCTGGAGCCGAACAAGGGTGCCGAAGAACGCGTTCCACAACCGGCAGAGGGAGCGACCAACGAGGCAGGAAAATGTAAACTCTATAAACACGAATATATATATATATATATATATATATATATATATATATATATATATATATAGCAGAAAAAGCTGTACATTACAGTAGGAATGATTCGTTCCGTCAACAGCTTACCGTTCGATTTCGTTTTCAAAACTAATTTAGAAATTCATTTAGAATTCATTTATATACGTTAAGGAAGGGATGGCAGACCAATCTCTGAATTGACTTCTTCATTCCAAATGAACGATAGAGTTGGCTGTGTATTGAAGGTGAATAATATGCATAAAAGTAAATGCATTAAGCTCTGCTCATAAAGAGGAAATTTGAAATCTTACATAATTTTCGCATGGTTTGGATGATAATAAAAATCGCAATAAAAATATCTGTCTTGCTCCTTCTGGGAAATGAAACGAATATTATACAGGAGAGGAAACAAACTGTATTATGCTACTAAGAGTTAGTTACTTTCTATAGTTTTGTGGAATGAGAATGCACAAATACATAATGTCATCACCATTGGTGGCACTGATGTGAGAATCTGCAAAATTATAAGATCTTTCACCATCGGGGATCACAATTTTTAGGGAGTCATTTTAGTGGTTCCATTTTGGAAGCTGAATAATTATTCTGTTTGATTAAATATTTTGTCAAATTTTCTACATTCCTCCAACTTAACTTCTTTACCTGTAAAATAAACTTAGAACGAGCTTTCTTTATGTACTCGCTTCATAGTTGAACATAAATTTCTGCAACTCTTTGGTAATCCTGGCGATGAATATGAAGGATGATTTGATAGATGACCTGGCGGAAACTCGAACCTCTCAACTTCGGTGGTGAGTTCGAAAGTTGACCACTTAATGCGCTTAATCACCGAGCAGGCTAAATTGGTTTTGTAGAAACCTCTTGTACGGAAATACTAATATTGAGCTTATAAAATTGTATGAATTTATGTTAGCACTTTTTACTTGTCAAATATCTGTTAAACTAGGCGCTCAATAGAAGCATAGCTTCTACCAAATTTGTTTTATTATTTTTGAACTAGGAATAATAAATAATAAACAAATGAAAATCAGTTTCTCTAAAACAATTAATTGACTTTGAATAGCGTTTAAAACTTCTTGCCCTCATACTAAAACATTCATAATAGCATTCGCTTTCACCCTTAAAGTCCATGAACTGTTATTTGAAGCATTTATTTCTGAAACGCTTTGTTTGCGAGATATTTTACATCATCAACTTAAACGGTCCACTGTATATATGAAGTCGATGGCAATTCCTGTTTCCTTTCTCTAGAATGCGCGTTTGTGATATTCTGAAGAACCTACAGGTGGTAGATATTCACAGAATATCTGAATATCTGCTATTTCAATTCTGAATACTTTCAGAATTTAATTAAATAGTCGTTCAATGACAATGGTGGAAAATAATCTGAAAAAGTCCATATAAATACACCGATTAAAAACAATACAAATATTTCTAAAGAATTATATTGTACTTATGTATGTATGTATGTATGTATGTGCTTGTACCTGTTGGTATGTGTGTGTGTGTATCTGGCGGGTTAACAAATTTTGTCAGTTCCACGTACAAGACTAATGTTTTTTACATACCATATGATAGGAACATAGGAGGTATGCAATTACACTTTCTTTGTGCGAAAATTATTTTGCATTCCATTATGCACAAATTGCGAGTGTAGAATTGTATTTGCATTTGTGACTCGTCACTAAATAAGCAAGGTCTTTGCCAAAGAAAGAGATCCTTCACAGCCTTGGAACTAGAAATCGTAACAACTTCAAATTCTCCTTCTAAAACAAGCTCGTCACGACAAGATATATATTTGTCTGGAATGTCATACGGAGAATGTCTGGCTACCTGTAACAAATAAACATTGTAAAATCCATTGAATGGAAAGGTTAATCGCTTGTGGATTAGTTGATTATTATTAGTGATAGGCATACATTTCCTACATAAAAAAAACACATCAAGGATATATTCCAGCTTATTGTAACCATAACAATTGCCGCTATGATTGTAACTATTTTTTTAAAGATTATATCCACATATTTATATTCCTTGTTTTAAAATATGCTTAGTTGCTGCTCCTACATTTTAATTTAGTGCAAGTTAGTCTTCCCGTGGGAAAAGAAGCAACCAACTTAAATTTCATCCCATCTTTCAACGAAAGGGTTAACACGTTTTCTATCAAAATTTCCTTGTCATCTAATCTACGCTGTTTTCTTTCAAAATAGATATCTCCGTCTCCATGAAGATAATGTGTCTGATAGCCCTCAAGTTGTCTAACCTTCAAAACACCCGTAGTTTATAAGTGGCAGGAGTCTACAAGAACTTGCTTCATTAGCCCCGTCTATACCCTGTCCCAGTTAACTTTGAAGCAGGGCCGCGGATAGCGGCAGAGGGGGGAAATCGAGTGGTGAAAGCGCAGCGTTCCCAACCGTACGGTCCTGACTGTACATGTAAGGACAATTCATGGCATGTACGGACGTACGGTCCAGACCACAGTCCGTACGATAAATGTACGGCTTATCAAAATTTGCACCTACTGTTTTATCCCTAATATTTGCCTAAGAAATTCTTAAACGAAGCGTGTGGACCTGGAGACTAAAATACGGTCCGTTTGCCATGAGCGTACGGTATTATCTGTTTCAAAAGTTTGCAACGCTTCCAGAGCGAAGTAGGAAAATCGGGTAACTGCAGTCGCTCATTACGCAATCCTGTTTCTCTCCCTGTTCATTGGTGGAGCAGTCTCGCATTACTACTTGCGCAGAGACTTATTCTCGTTCGCCTGGTCTACAGATAGCTGGTGTAACGGTCTGCTTCGATGGTTCGAAAATAATAAACTACCAAAACTATAAACATTAGAAGCCGTTATCAAAATATTAATATTCGCAGCACCCTAACAAAATTACTAAGGTTGGAAACGTCGTGAGGTATTTGCGGTATATGCGGTCCGTGTTTAGGCTATATAAAGAGATTTTGCATTGCATATCAGCCAGTATTGTGAGAGTTGTTGAAGAGAAAGGGTGTGTTGTTGCAGCGCTGCTCATATTTTTTAAACACAAAAATATTGCAGATTTGTATAAATTAAATTACAAATATATTTGATTTAATATACAGAATTTTTGACAACCTGTCATAGCTTTATTAAGTATAGAGTTTTGATTTGAACCGTAAGAAATTTTATATAAATACCAAAGCCAAAAATATTAACACACACACACACACACACACACACACACATACACAAATCACACTACTGAACCCAACTGATATTTTTTATTAAGCATAGAATTTTGATTTGGACCCCAGGAAATCTTATATAATAAACAACAACAAAAATGCCAAATCAAAAATATTGTAATCAATGCAAAAAAAATATATCCAGCCCCAATTGGGCTAAGCATCAAAGGATTTGTAATCCAGACAAATACAGAACTCCCACAAAAATATGCCCTAAATGCCATAGAAAATATAGCATGGAATATTTCACATATAAACATAAAGATACTTGTTCTGCACAGTCATCAATATTGCTCCCACAACTATCTACATCTGGTCTGAAAAGAAAGGTATGAAGCACCTGCTAATGCTGGACCTGCAAAGCAGCCACGCTATGAACCACCTATCCACAGCAGTTTTAATGGCCAACTTAGGGATTACCGGTTTGTATCAGAGCCAAGATGTGACATTAAGAATTTTTTGAACAGTATAAATCCTGATGTGCAGGCAATTCTAAATGCACAAAATGGCTCTTATAAGCTATCCCTCAAATTGTTTACACAATATAAGAAGCCAAATGGCACAAAATTTACACAGCCCCACATAACAGAAACTGTACCGGTATATTCAAATGCAAATTCAGACAAAATAATAAGCAGTTTGATAGATCAATTGAATATTAAAACTCTGAATTTGCTGGAAAAGAGTCTGGATGGAGCCTATGCGGATCTCCACACAAGCTCTATGTTAATATTTCTGAATTCAGCCCATTACAAGGATCTACATATTTGCCATTACCTGCCAATATTAAAAACAAAACAGCCGTGGTTAATATAAAAAATAATGATGAAAAATGCTTTTTGTGGTGTATTTTAGCTGCTTTGTATCCAGTTAAGGCATCCTGAGAGAATAAGTTATTATAAACAGCATGAACATAATTTTGATGAAGCAATGGAGGGTTTAGAATATCCAATGTCTGTTCAGAATATTGATAAATTTGAAAAAAAGGCCAGGGATATTAATGGTAAACAATTATCTATTAATGTATTTATTTGTTCTACTGGCCGTGGCAATTGCTTGATAGCACCTCTCAGAATCAGTACATTTGATGATGATTCTGCTGTTCCGATTGATTTGCTCTTAATTGAAGGGGATGATACACACCATTATACTCTGATACATAATCTTGAAGCTTTAGTGAGAACACAACTAGACAAATCCAATACAATATTCAAGTTGTGCAGAAGATGTTTAACTGTATTTGATGGTAGAAAAATGGTGAATGGTGTTTGTGAAAACAATGCAGAAATTGCTAAAAACAAGTTAATTGAGCATCTGAAATACTGTGGCAACC
Source organism: Lepisma saccharinum (assembly GCF_977018435.1). NCBI lineage: Eukaryota > Metazoa > Arthropoda > Insecta > Zygentoma > Lepismatidae > Lepisma > Lepisma saccharinum. Next base: position 59,877,542 of record NC_139237.1, read on the forward strand.
ATAAACCTGTTCATATGCTTATGCCTAACCCAAGTGAAAATGCCAAATTCAAAAAATTTGAAGCCTTGTTGGAACACCCAGCATATATAGTCTGTGATTTTGAATCAAACCTCAAACCCCTTGCATTCTGTAGCCCAGATCCTGATGAATGTTCAATTACACCATACCAGTTACATGAACCTTCTAGTTTTTGTTATATAATTATACGGGATGGTGTAGCTAGTGAACCACACTTATACATGGGACCAAATGCTATCAAAGAATTTGCACATAGAATAGAAAATGAGTGCCATAACATAGCATCTAATATCTTATTAAAATCAAAACCCATGTTGCCTTTAACAGAGGATCAAATTGAAGGTTTCAACAATGCAGAAAAATGCCCGCTATGTGATTCTGAATTTTCAGATGCAAATATCAAGGTGAAACACCATTCTCATACAGATGGTAAATTCTTAATGGCTCTGTGTAATAGCTGTAATATTAAGATCCAGAGACCAAAATTTATCCCTATATTTTGCCATGGTGCATCCAATTATGATTTTCGTCATCTGATCAGGTATGAGGGGTTTGACAAGCAGAATTTAAATATTTTAGCTGAAAATGATGAAAAATATATAGCTATTAGCAAAATAATTAAAGTTAATGGTGTTTCTATTCACTTAACCCTCGAGTACTCGCGTGGCATCCCGTAACACGGATACTCGCGCGGGTGACAGTTGTCACCCATAAGTTATTTTATTTATTTGGAAAAGACTAATTAAGGTATGGTGGATTTTTTTGTTTTGTTATATTTACAATCTATTCTAGGGACAGTTTGAGTATTTTTTTAATTATTTTTGTATAAAACAGGTGTTGTATAGAAGAAAATACCAAATCGTTCTTTAACAAAATTTTGCATGGAAAAAATATCTTAAACTTTAGGCTACCGTAACTTTTTTTTAATGCAGGGTAACATTGTAAAACTCCTTGCTCATATGAAAGACTGCTTTATTGAGAATCCATAAATATATATATTAACCTAATTTGGCCCTTATTACACGGCAAAATAAATCGCTAAAGCGTACCCTGCATTTTACATATAGAAGGAGTATAGTCACAACATTGTTTGTTACTCGTAATAATTTTTTATGCATATTGTAGGTTGAAAATTCCTATGACGAAGAGTTTATGAATGATCACTACAGATATGACATCCACATTTTTCACAATGTTTTCTGGTTGTTTTGTCTCTTACCATCCCACACAGATAGCAGCGACCTCTACTGTTACCTTGTTGTCTGCGCTCAGGCTGAGGAGTTTCTTCGATTACAAGAAGGGCCTTTCCTCTTCTCTTCAGATGCGCAGGGATGAAAGGAAGCTGGATGAGACTCTCAATCCGAGGTTTTATGAGTTCCAACGCCAAACGTTTCAGGAATTCTCGTCTTGCAGGTGGCTTAGCTGCAGCTTCGTTGAACTTGTAAATGATTGAGGCGTCGACCACAAATTTTGCCCTACAAGTTCTAGGACTTCTCTGATAGGCGCAAGCCAATCAATTTATCTTCGCTGCTGACGATCTCCGATGTCATCAAAACGAAGACATCGCATAAGGAAATGAAATCTATTCTCACTAATGGCAAGATAACAGACTTCCACACCAGTTCCTGCAGACTTGTCCCACATTGCTTAGTTTTTTTTCTTTTACTGCCAAAACAGCAATTAGTAGCAAATTGCCTATGAAAGCACGAATTTCAACAACATTCGTGTGTTTGGAGTCTCTGTCTCGGCTAAAATGCTCCTTTATATGGTCCATATAAATGTTGGTTGATGTAACTATAGTTCCAATAACGTTGAAAAGTACAAAGCAATCAAGTGCACTGCGAGCTTCCCTACCCTGTCCAGTTGGTCCTGGGTGCCGCAAAATAATGTTGTCAGCTATGGTTCGTACATTTCTGGGCTGAGAGGATAGTTTTTCCACTTCATTACATTCTTAAACTGGTCTCTTACCATGTATAAATTTGCAAATGGGATGTCCTCTTCATCACTGGATTCTTCTTCCGCATTTGGCGCCAGGTCATTTTCGGCATTTTTCACTTGGTCCGTTTGTGGCTCATCTGCTTCTTCGGTGTCAAAGAGATCGTCCTGGACATCTAAATGGTCATCTCCACCAACGTCGCTATCATTCTCCACATCATCATCGTCATCGGAACTCTCACCAAGCAATACGTCCAAAATAAGAGAGTTATTACAGAGTCGTGGACGCTTGGGTGCATTCATAACGCCGTTAATCGCGCGGGGGACAAGTGTCACCCAACTGACTTTCAAGCACAATAACACGGGCCACTCCTCCCTACAACATACAAACGCACACTAGTCAGGTAGCTGGAAATGTAGGCGGAAGGTACTGAAGCCCCTAACACTCCCCTCCATCAGACTGCTTGGCGGTAACAAAAACAAATGGGCTGGGTGACAATGGTCACCCGCGCGAGTACTGGAGGGTTAAGATTTCTTGATTCATACAGAATTTTATCGGCTAGCCTGGCTACACTTGCCACTCAATTATCTGATGATCAATTCAAAATCACATGTGCTTTGTTTCCAAATCAGGACCTGAAATTAATTAGGCGGAAGGGTGTATATCCATATGACTATGTTACAGATTTTTCTAAATTTGATGAGTGTTCTCTGCAAACACAAGAAGAGTTTTACAGCAAAATCAGAGGATCTGGAATCACTGATGAAGATTATCACCATGCCCAGTTGATGTGGAACAATTTAAAATGCCAGACATTTGGTGATTATCACATGGCATATTTAAAACTTGATGTGACCCTCTTAGCTGATATACTGCAGGTATTCAGAAAATCTTCCATGCAAAATTGTAAGCTGGATCCAATGTATTTTTACAGTGCGCCAGGCCTAGCATGGTCTTCAATGTCTTTGAACACTAAAATGCAATTGGATCTGATCCAGGATCAAGACATGTATCTGTTTATGGACCAATGTATAAGAGGGGGCATGGTACAATGTTCTCAGAGATATGCCAGAGCAAATAACAAATATATTCCTGATTATGATCCAGCACTGCCATCAAATTATATACTGTATGTAGATGCAAACAGCCTGTATGGTTATGCCATGATGAAAAAATTGCCATATGCAGGGCTTGAGTGGGTTGAAGATTTCAATATTGAAGATCTTCAGGATTTTGATGACAGTGACTATGGCCTCTTCTTAGAGGTTGATCTGACAATTCCTGATGATTTACACAACATATTTTCTGATCTGCCCCCAATTCCCGAGGTTGAGTGCTCACCTGGCTCTAAACATGAGAAATTGATGATGACACTGGAGCCAAAACAGGGTTATGTTATATATTACAAAAACCTCCAGTTCCTCATGAATCATGGTGTTCAAGTTACCAAAGTTGGAAAAGTTTTGAGGTTCAGGCACTCAAGATGGTTGAAACCATATATTGATACGAACACAGAGCTTCGAACATCTGCAATGAGCCAATTTGATAAAACTTTGTTTAAATTGATGGTCAATTTTGTGTATGGCAAAACAATAGAAAATGTCAGAAAATATACCGATGTTAAATTAATTACTGACCCCAGCCGGAGCAAAAAATTGATAGCAAAGCCCAACTTCAATTACAGAAGAATTTATGATGAAAATATGGCACTTTTCAACATGAAAAAAACAAAGATTAAGTTTGATAAGCCTATTTATGTAGGGGCTGTGATATTGGAATTGGCCAAATTACACATGTTAAAATTGTATTAAGATGTGTTGAAACCTTTTTATGGTGATTGTGTAAAATTGATGTACATGGACACAGATAGTTTTGTTCTTGATATTCAAACAGAAGATGTTTTTCAAGATATATCACAGCCTGCATTGCTTGAATATTTTGATACCAGTGAACATTCAAAAATTCACCCCTACAACAAAAAGGTGCCTGGCAAGTTAAAAGATGAGACACTTGGTGATGTTATTGTGGCATTTGCTGGGTTAAGGGCCAAGATGTACAGTTTTGAAACATGTAGTGCTGGTGTTGCCAAAAAGGCCAAGGGCATTGGCAGAGTAACTGTGGACAAAGAGCTTGAATTTGAGGATTACAAAAATTGTCTCAAATCATGTAGCACAATCAGAACATCAGAATCCAGAATTCAGAGTGTGGATCACTTATTGACTAGCAATATTGTAAGAAAAGTGGCTCTGGACCCACATGATGATAAGAGATGCATTTTATCATGTGGCATACATACTTTACCATGGGGTCATTGTGATTTGAAAAATGGCAATCAATGCCCAATTACAGAGCATGATTTGAAATAAATAAACATGCCTATGAACTTATTTGGGTTCAAAAAACAGGCTATTATGGACCTGCCAACACCACAAGCCTCTTCTGATAACATATCTAAACTAAGTGCTTTGTTAATTATTCATCTGAACAGCATACTTACAGATGTTGATGATAAAACAGGTAAAATATTGTACATATTTAACAATAATTTAAATCATTACCAATTACCTGTAGGTGGACAATTACAATTTATTACAACTCCAGAGGGTAATGTCAAGATTTCAATAGGGAAAAATATTTATAGAATTAAGCACTCAAACATGATTTCTGGCACTGTTTATACTGTTTCTGCTGGTGACTGCTTATATATTGAGGTCCCAGGATCCTATGACAAGCTTATACCTTTTTTTTATAGAATTAAGAATTAGATATTCAATAATAAATAACCACTAAATCAAAATGCCTAATGATATATTTGGAAATACAAGACATGAAGATCACAGTGATGAGATTCTGATGCTTGATGTCAGAGTCAAGAAATTAAGAAGTGATTTACAAGCTTTACAAACCACACTCAATGCCCGTCTTCAACTAGAAATTACAAATTTACAATCACAATGCATGGACCCTCTTCTTAAAATTGATTCTGAACTCAAATTATTGCTTCAAAAATATATTGATTTGGCCACATTGGATAATTTTCAAAGTTTAGAAGATGCTGTAGCAGCTCTTCAAGCCAAATTTAAGACCCAGGCTAACAACTCTGAGCAATTGAAACAACAATTGGAAGAGCAGATAAATAATGTCCAGACACAGCTCCAAACAATTGTCAAAAGCATAAAATCACAAGAAGATTTTGATCTAGTGATTTCCACTCTAAAGGAACAGATTCAATCACAACACATACCTAATCTAGACCCTCTGAACAATGCCATAGCCGAGGTTAAAGAAAAAATTGAGACACTTGAAAATTTTATGAACAACTTGCCATCTTCTGATACTTTGAGTGCAATAACTCGTAGTGTTGCCAACATCAAGCTGCAACTTGAAACATATGAAGATTTTGGAAAAATGCAAAGTACCATATCCCATCTTGAGGGTACAATAGCAGCAGTGCAAAGTGATTTGACAAATGTACAAGAAACTCTAGAATCCCGATTGCCTGGGATTGTAGATACCCTTGTCAGTGTCCAGGAACAGATCACAAAACTTGAAAACCTCAACACTGAATCTGAGCTATCTCATTTTCATCACTTGATCGATGATATCCAAACAAAGCTTGAAATTTTACAACAATCAACACCTACTCAGGCAGATATAGCCCTGCTTCAAGATGCTATGCGTGGTGTGGTTGATGCTTCTGAATTAAATGATGTGAAATTGGCACTTGAATCTTTGCAAAATACTGTGTCAAATCTGCCTACATCACAGGAACTTAAAAATATTAAGAGAGCTGTGAATCGCATATTGAAATCAGAAGATATCAAGAATATCCAAACAGAGATCAAACAACTTACTCAGACAGTGTCTACTCTTCCAACTAATCAACATATTAATGAACTGCATGCCCTGTTTGAGGATATGAGAAGACAAGTCCATGATCTTACAACCCAAAATTCAAAATTGGCAGTTGTTGAAAATTTACAGCAAATTGTAGCTAATATCAAGCAACAGCTAGGGACTATGGAATCCAATCAAGCAAATGCTTTGTCTGTTTTTGCCACCCAGCTACAAGAGATTGTGCAACAATACAAGGAACTTGTTGTGGACATAAAAATCAAGCCAGGCCATGATGATGTTGTTAGGACCATCAATGAGAATCTTGAATCTGTAACAAGTAGATTGCTTACGGCAGAAAAAGAAATAACAGGCATAATCGAGAATCCAAAACATACAGTAATTCTTGAATTGTACAGCATCCCAACAAAGAATATGATTCACCATTTACACCAGGAGACAAAATATATATGCTGTCCCCTGCACAATTTTATTACCAATTTTTTGTTGGGGGCACACTGAGACCAATCAAGATCAAATATTGGCTACAACCACAGGCACACCACTACCCTACCTTATCAATAACAAATGCTGACAACAAACCAAAAATCACCAGTGTAGAGTTAGAGGATTTTACAGATCCCAATACATTAGAAACATCTTATGCTGAAGATGATGGCTCTCTGGAATTTAATATACAAATAGGAGACAAACTGTATTTAGAAAATCCTGCCGTATCAGCTGCTGAACACCCCATAGTTGCAATATTCTTGTTTACATACTATGTCTAGACAAATTATTGTTGATGAATTACACAGACAAGCCAGACATAATTTTAAGAGACTGCCAGTAGTCACAAAAGGCATAGATGATTTATAGCAGAGCGACTTGATTGAGATGGCAAGTGGACAGCTGAAAAACTTAGACAAAATCAACAAGGGCTACAAGTATCTACTCACTGTAATAGACACATTTTCAAAATTTGCCTGGGCTGTGCCACTCAAATCCAAGACTGGAAAATGTGTTACAGAAGCCATCAGGACAATCATTAATCAGAGTGGAAGATCACCGCGCTATTTGCAAACAGATAATGGCAAAGAATTTTATAATTCTGTATTCCAACAATTTATTAAAAGCCAGTCAATAAAACATTACTCGAGTTACAGTGATCTCAAGGCCTCAATTGTAGAGAGATTCAACAGAACCCTAAAAAATCATATGTATAAACAATTTACACTTCAAGGTAATTATAAATGGATTAATATTCTTCCAGAACTTCTACATAAATATAACAACTCTGTCCATTCCACAATCAACATGAAACCCTCTGATGTAACTTCATCTGATGAGCAAAAATTGATCAGAACTGTTTATTATCCTAGATACCAGCCAACAAGAAGAAGAGCCAAATACAAGATTGGTGATCAAGTAAGAATCAGCAAATATAAGCACTTATTCAAAAGAGGCTTTACAAGAAACTGGAGCACTGAATTATTTACAGTGGTTCAAGTTAAACCTGGGACCCTTAACACATATATAATAAAAGACCACCGAGGAGAAATTCTCAAAGGCCGGTTCTATGAAGAAGAACTCACCAAAACTAAACAGCCTGACACATATCTCATAGAAAAAATCATCCGCAGAAAAGGCAACAAGTTATTTGTCAAATGGCTAGGACTTCCAGAACACAGCTGGATCGATGCAAACAAAATAATAATATGAGCACCTGGGATGTTATAAAGAGGCTGCCAGAACCTGAACAGCAGAATAAGAGAAATGGCAAGTTGCATCCTGATAATATTAGATGTCTTATTGTTGGGCCATCGGCTTGTGGTAAAACTACACTAATGATTGATAATTTTTTATTGGCACCCAACTGGTTAGACTGGAAAAACAGGCACTTGTATATCTTCTCTAAGAGCTTGGAACAATTAAAATATCAGCAGCTGATGAAGCTATATGATGGACTGGATATAGCCACTTTTGAACCAGATGTTAAGCCACTTCATGAATGTCTCGATAATTCTGTTGTTGTGTTTGATGACATTATACTGGATAATCAGAACAAGGTTAGAAATATTTTTACACAGGGCCGAAACAAAAACATTGATTGCTTCTACCTGGCACAAACTTTTTCTAAAATACCGAAGCAGCTGATCCGAGACAACAGCAATTTTATATGTGTGTTTCATCAAGATCATACCAACCTCAAACACATACATGATGAATATGTAGGTGGGGACTTGAGCTACAATGATTTTTCTAAGTTTTGCAGTGGATGCTGGAACCAGGACAGTTATGGGTTTGTCACAATTGATATGACAAGAAAACCCAATAGTGGCAAATACAGAAATAAAATCAACAATTTTCTAGACATTGAAACATATATAAATAACCATGAAAAGGCCAATCATTGATGATCTTAAATTAAGAGATTATCTTGTAAAAAGATTTAAGGGATGGAAATCTGAGAACCGAGGAATTTATGAAAAACACAAACAAACAGAACAGCCTATCATTGATGCTATTAGTGAATTAGGTAAAAATATCAAAACTGTTACAGAGCAAAATCAAAATTTGATCACAGAGCTTGTACCTGTAGCTGCAAGGAACATATTAGATTATCCATTCACCCCACTTTCTAGTATTCATACACCTAGTCCTGTTGCTCCTCGAAGAATTGAAGCTACTCAGGATCCTATTGAATTGGGTCATCTTGCTCAAAAATATTTAAGCACACCTAAAGACAACAAAGATGAGGTCTTTGGCTTATATGCTGACACAGAGCGTGATGGTAGCATCATACATAGAATTGGCAATTTCAGAGTAACATTTATGGGAGATGATATAATTGTATATTCAGAATCTCATCTTGGAGAAAAAGGTGGTTTTGTTAAATATCCCGGCACACCTGGGTTGTGGGAACTGATGACTAGGAAAAGGCCTGGCAGCTATACAGATCAAGATTATGAGCACTACAAAGAAATATTAATAAAATCCGATGGTCTATACCAGAACAATGATCCCACACAAAAAAGACTCAAGTGTAGCAGTGGAGCAAAATACAACAATTTAATCAAGCCCATATGGTCACAGATCAAGACTGGCAGTGGAATCAAACAATACAACACCCTGCCTAAAGAATTTGTGTGGGTTGATGATGTCAGGAAACTTGTAGATAGGTTATTGGTGATAGCTGGGGAGGAAAATGCTGGCAACCACAATTTTTACAATGAAAAGGTTGGAATTATGAACATGATAAGCACAAAATTGTCTAATTTTATAGTGAATGACACTAAGGGCATTGGATATCTTATAAAAATTATTAATACTCTACCACCTAAATTTTGGAATATTTCTGAGGGTCGGGGGTTGGTTAATGACATTATAAACAAGCTGCCATTTGAACTACACATTCCAGGCTATCAGTATTGTAGTCCCGGTACAAAACTAGATCATAGATTAAACAGAGGTGATCCTGGTGTTAATCCCCTAGATGCTGCTTGTAGAGACCATGACATAGCATACAACACACATTCTGATCTTGACAAGAGACATGTTGCAGACAAGAAATTAGAAGAGGCTGCATTTGGTAGATTTGTAAGCAAAGATGCTTCTTTAAGTGAAAGAATAGCAGCATTGGGGACCACCATAGCAATGAACACCAAACAAAAACTGGGTCTGGGGTTGTGAATATGTATATAATAAACCTACAATGAAGGCCAAGGGTGTTATGTATCAGATACCTTATGCAGGTCTTAAATCTCTTAAAACTATTGATAGTCTTTTGACCAAAAAGCAGCGCAAGAAAAAAAGCTCTTGTCTTGCCAAGGGCCATGGTATGAAATTATTACTTAGTACCCCCAATTAAAAATTACAGCAATCTAGAAAAAAATCACATGTGGGTGGATTCATATTTACTATCCCGGCCATCTTAGCAGCACTTGGGGCTGTTGGGAGCTTGGCTGGGGGATCAGCTGCCATAGCAAAAACAGTAATAGATGCCAAGAAGAATAGGGCAGAATTAGATGAATTGAAGCGCCATAACCTGGCCATGGGGAAACAAGGCAAAGGTGTTAAGAGAGCCATGAATAAATTTAAAAAAACAAGAACCGCTTACAAACCAAGATATTGAAGCTTTAATCAAGCCACTGGGCATCAAACATTTTAGAGGTGTGTATATGTCTGATTCTTTACCAGAACAACCACTCAACAAAGAGTGTGGCATTGTTAATTTGGATAAGTACAAAAATCAGGGCACTCACTGGATCTGTTATCTTAAATATTTAAAAAATGAGGCATTTTTGTTTGATTCATTTTGAGGTGTTCCACCTGAAAATTTGATAAAATATCTAAATTCAGCTAATCTTTATTACAATAATGCCCGTGTTCAAAAATTCAAAGATGTTAATTGTGGACATCTGTGTTTATCTGTTCTTAGATATATGTCTCAAATAAATAAACCATCAATTGAAGATTTTCAAAAAGCCTTGTGGTATTTAAAACATCATGGGAGTTTTCCATCTCACCAGCCAAAATTCAATATTGAAACTTAGATTACATGATGATATAGTATATCCCAAAACAATAGCTCTCAGAGCATTTTATGGCATGTACTTGTTCCCTAATATTACACACCACAACAACACAATTGCAGTAGGTGATCAAAAAATTGTCATCACTCCAGGGCAGTATAATCTGTCCACTTTAAATGCTCAATTACCCAGAGGTATAGTATTAACTCAAAATTCTGTCACTCACAGAGTAGAGATTGTATCTGCTACAGAGACAGTGGATCTGGGTACTATAGGAGAGCTGTTAGGATTTGAGAACAACACAAAACTTGAAGCGGCCATCAAACACACTGCTATTAATATACCTAAATTCTTAGCCATAGAGACTCTAAATATTCACTGTAATGTGGCCGAGGGTATGATCACCAAATCAAATGGCATAGGCACTCACAAACAAACTGGCATCATTGCAACATTCAAACCTAATTCTGAATTTATGGAGCCCATCATCTACACTCCATCCCCAACATTATATTTTCCTGTGTGCCATAATAGAATAGATTACATTAAGTTGATGGTCACTAATGAAAAAGAAGAATTAGTTGATTTTGCTGGAGCCATAACAAATGCAATCATAGAAATTAATATTTAAATAAAAATACATACAAAAAAATGGAAAATATTGAGAGTTATGAGCTACAATCATTCCCCTCAAACAGGAGGACCTTTGCAAATTTAAATCAACCCAACACAGAGATTGAGGTTGATCTTGATGTAGGGGATGGCTTTATACACCCCCACAGAGCAGATCTATACATCAAATTTGATGTTGTAAAGCTCGATGGTACAGATTATCCGGCAAATTCAAATATAAGATTGGTGGACAATTTTGTGCCACATCTGTTCTCTGAAATTGAGATCAGAAAACATGGTGTTGTTATAAACAGAGTAGATTATCCCGGCATTACCTCCACAGCTTTGGCCACACTAAAATTATCCAAAACCGAGGCTTCTTACTACAAAATAGGTGGATTTGATGCTGGTGATAAAATATTATCCAAGAGCCACACAGTGCTGTTCCCCATGCGCTTGTTGCTGCCAGGATTCTTCTCAGATTACAAACATATTATGTGGAAGGGTGGTTTAAGAATCACATTTAGAAGAGCTGCCAATGATAATAATGTTTTTAAGAAGGACAGTACATTAAACTCTACAGGGGAAGCTCTGCCTAATACCCTACCTGATGAAGGCAAGTGCATTATTCAGTCTATGGAGCTAAGAATCCCAGTTGTTGAATATGAAGCCAGTTATGCTCTTAAATACAAAGCAGATATAATAAAAAAATCCACAAATATTTTTACAATTTTATACATATCAATGTGTACACAAGCCCGCCACTGGTACTTATTATGAGTTTGATGCTACAAATTCATTCTCCAGTATACAATATGACATGCCGGATTTTGTGGTGGTATTGTTTCAGACTGGAAGACACAATAATCAGGAAAAAAAAATCAAGTAAATTTGATAGCTGCAACATCAAGAACATATATCTTAAAAATGGCAGAAATGAGGTATTTCCTATAGAAAATTATAATTTAGACATGTCCAAGGATGATTTCCTCAAATTATATGAAGCATTTACAGCATACAAAAGGGTCACTACTGGCAATACTGACATGTATTACACACCAGATGAATTCAAAGCACAGAGACCCATGTTTGTCATCAACACTTCAAAAAGAAAACAAGTTGTGGTAAATGACAGGACAAACATTAAAATTATCTGTGAATTCCACGAAACACTCCCTGATGACACCATATGTAGTGTTATTCTTATAGGTGAAAAATCATATGTTTATGATGTAAGAAATGAGAGAGTCACAGAGCAATTCTAGAAGAATTACATTATCTTGATACTAGATATACAAGTTGAGTCTGGAGCCCAATTGAACTTAAACCGGAAGTGGACCGGAAGTAAATGTGTGTGTGTGTGTGTTAATACGTTTGGCTTAGTTTTAGGTGTAGCCAAAAAAAAATATCAAGAGGGGCATATTTTTGACAAGTTTATGGACAACAATCTCACAGAAGTGCCTTTTATAAGTGTAGGCAAATCAATCTGAGGGGGGTCATACTTTCCCGGGAAATTCCCGAGGGCATTTTTACAAAAATCTTGGATTAGGCAGAGTTCCACACTTGAGCAAAAAACTCATATAGGCATGTTGAGCTAGTTTTAAGTGTAGGCAAATCTGCCTGAGAGGGGTTCATACTTTCTCGAAATGGTTATAGGTCAAATTACACTACTTTCGTAGCACCTCAATTTCAATTAATGCAAACTGGGCCCAATAAATGTATAAGAAGGACTAAGTAATGCCTAACCAAGATGCGGATGGTTGCTTGTAAGAAGAAACACAAGTCAAGCTTCGTATTCGTATACAATTCACCTGCAAAGAAATAAATGCTGCACGAAATTTTCAAGTTGCGCACGCATAAACAACAGTATTGCGATTGTTAACATTAGTGCCTTCACCACTAACTACACATGTCATGTATGTCCACACTTATTTGTTCTTATGGCAAGGTTAAATTATCTTACACGTATTTCAATTTCCGACAATTTTGACAACTTTATTGAATTGTGCGCGTTTTAACAATAACAATTCAATTACTCGTATATTAATCAAGTCTTTCAATATAATAATAATTCAAAACAAGAAAGACTAATTAATTGCTTTGCATAACCTAGTATTTTAAATTTTCTAAATTTCAACAATCGTTCCTTTTAATTCCACGCGAATACATAACAAGAGAACTAACTTGCAAAAACTATTCAATTGCCTAACGTACACGTTTTGCTTAAAACCAATTACAATTTTGTCCAGAAAAAAATCGGTTTAATTAATAAGTGTTCAACACTTTGTATTCGTGAGTTATAAACAGTGACAATTACCCATGACTTTCATTTTACGTTACTCTTGTTATGCAACTACTCAGTTAAAAATGTGAAGTAATGCTAATTAAATTATTCGGAAGGAAGGTTATGGTAAAATTACTTTCTTTAGATCAAATTACTTTCTTTAAATCGACGATACTAATGCCAGAACCATGCGTCGAAAATCACAACTGTCACGATTTGCCAAAATGACTTTTCGTGGCGGTTTACTTTCTTTTATCTTTCGCAACTTAACAACAGTTTTATCACAGCACACAATCCACTACTGGTTAACTAAAACTAATTCTGATTTCCAGTATAGCAAACAATTATAGGTTCATGTCTTTTTTTTCATTTAACGAGAATTACCAATTTACGTAAAGTTTCACTATCAACTCCCTTGTTTAAATTTAAGCATTTTGTGAACTTCACTTGAGCATATATATATATATATATATATATATATATATATATATATATATATATTGTGATTTATTTTAACTACCTCTCGATGGACCAATGTAATAGTTGATTACGCCTTACTCAAACGTAAAATAGGTTCATGGGGTTAGAGGGGTTTCACTTGTACTACGACACGTATTCAAACACTAGGGAACTTGTAGAGATCACCGTATGTAACTAAATACTGTGGGCACACTTTAAAGATGTAACTCTCATACCTTTTAGAAGTTCTGCACGACGTCCTATAGAATTTGGCTAGCCTTCAGTCCTTTTTCAATGCATATTCCAAACGTGTTGATCACCAAGAAGAATTTGACCAACTTTTCGAGTTTTTGCCCACGCTTAAACTTCGTGCATCTGGATTTTTACGTGTTATAGTCAGACGTTCGTATATATTACTTCTTGACGCTGCTTATAAAATGCGTGAAATTATACTCCCCTTATATCGCTCTTGCCGAAAATAGCAAAGTACCTGCGATAGCAATTTGAAGTGCCGTAACGGCAATTGCAACTGCGCCTTTCTGATGCGTGATTCGAACTGTGTGTCGACTGGGTCTGCTTGCTTCGCACAGCACTTCAAGTTACGTCATGCGAACTGGCATGATTAAGAAATCAGCCAAACAGCATAACAGGTGTTGCCACCTATAGCGATTTTCCTAAACTACGTCACTTTTCTTTCGTAAACAGAGCGGAATATCCGCAAATAACACTCGGTGTCGAAGATTGTAGGATTTTTGGCAACTTTATACAAATAAACTAGGTTTTTTTTTACCGAAAATCGCTACACTGGTACAGGGTATAGTGCTGGTGTATACTGCTGTCAGGCTGGTATAAGGAAATAACGTTCAACCAAGTAGATGACTAGCGGTGTTCAAGTTCATAATATTCAACAAATGTCTCCGCTTCATAAACGTTCATTTGATTAGTTAGCACGCACCATGTGACCATAACCACACCAGGATTATTTTGAGGGAGGGGCCAGGTCAAGAAATGTGTGCATAAATCCAACCAATACATACATTATATATATATATATATATAAAAAGATTGCAAAATAGTTGTAATTTTTTATTCAGTCTTAGATTTTATTTAATTCTTTCTTCCTATTAATAATAATGATTAACATTTCATATGTATGTGTGTCTTGCATTTCGTATTTTATCGTCTTTATTTTTAATATGGCCAGTACCCAGGATTTCTTTAAAGGAGAGGGGGTAGATCCTAAAATGTGGAACAAAGAGACGATCAGAAATGCTGTGAGGTTGATTGAATTAAATTATTTTGCGTTACCTTTCTGCCACGTTTGTCTAATTGAGACGATGAAGATTGATGAAGCAACACACTCACAAAGAACACCTATGCCCATTCTGAGATTCAGACCCGGAACCTCTGGTGTCGGAGCATCTAACTAAGCATATAATTCTATGTTTATAAATTATATATTTATAAATTAAATGATGCTTATTAGAAATTATTATTACAATAAAGAACTCTAAATATGAGGTACCAAGAAACGAGACATATTTGCGGCGATTGGGTGCCACATCTGGAGGAGGGGGGTCAAGCACAAATTACTTTCTCTTGCTAATCAAGTTCGAGTTTGAGTGTTTGTTTATATCCACTTTTATGCACTGATAAGCTATTTGGGACTGGGCCTACAGTTTAAAGTGGGATCCGAACCACTATGCCTCACCGGATCTTGGTAGACAAGGGTTAGCATTAAGAGGTCATAGTGCAGGGGCAAAGTGGAGAAAAGTGGGAGGCAAGTGTCTCCCATGCCCCCTAATCGCCGCTACTGTTTTTAACCTTGCATCGATGGTTATAAAACTAACACTGCCCAATATTGCAAACTGCTGAGTTCTGGAGCCTACCTCTCTATACAACAAACAGATTAATTTATGCAAGGACGAATTTTAGTATTTTTATTATTATTATTATTATTATTATTATTATTATTATTTTACAAATGTGTTGTTTTCCTAGTTTTTTTAAATGACTGCATGGTTCGAGGGGGAGCATGGTACCCCTGGCCGCTCCGCTGGGTACGGGCCTGCAACACGCGACACACCGCTCCAGAACGTAGTGCAAACGGTTCAGACACCAAATTTACGTTGACTCCAAACCAACGAAGTAGACGGGTCGGTGCTGCATCATGTAACCAACTAGACGCACGAATGCAAAGAGAGTCGAAAAGTGCAGCGCTAGACTGGGTTATTGTATCGCATTTTGGGAAAGCAGGAAGTTACATCAGTTGGCGAATCAAGAGTAAATTACACCCGAGCCGTGTTCCTCTACTAAAAGAGAGAAAATAATCATGCTTGGTGGCAGCACCGTCCGGAATGTATTCTCCCCATACCTGTAGCAGGCATACTGCAGCTGCTTTATTATGAGAGTAGTCACCGTGTCAGTATGGCGTGTCGTACTGAGGTGGCGTCCAACATTGAGTTGCGCTGAGTCATCCGATTTTTGTGGACACTAAGCCATAATCAGAGTGAAATCCATCGCCAAATTGTCGAGGTTTACGGTGGGAATGCAATGTCACATCCCATGATCAGGAAATTGCCAGATGTTCGAAAGAACGAACGTTAACGATGAACAGTGTGTCGGGCAGCCTGCAACTGGAACACTATCGACAAAATGGAGCATGTGAATGCAATCATCCTTGCCAACCACCATGTGAAAATTAAAAGAGATTGCAAGTGAACTGAACATATCATACAATAGTGTGTCTAGGCTGATTCATGACCAGTTGGGTGTATAGTAAACTGTGCTCTCACTGGGTGCCACGATTCTTAACCGATGAGCACAAAAGTCAAGTCAATTGAAGTTGGACGGAATTTTTACACACAAAAATAAAAAAACTGGTCACAAGATTCGAAAAGTGCTTGGTGACTATGTCGAAAAAAGTTAAATGTTCATGCATTTTTCTCCAATAATTAGTTTCTTTCTAATGTGTCTTGTTTGTTTTATACAGGGGTGTAACTTACTTTTTGATTTGCGCTAGTACATATAAGTTGGTCGCAAGAGATAAGTGCATCGATCCAGGGGTGCGCATCCCTCCCAACACCTATGACGCACTTCCCCCAAAGTAGAACATCCCCCTTTATTTACTCAAATTATTTTGGTCAGACAAAATTTGCAGAACAATATAATACAGACATTTTTACGCAATATGTGTTTTTTTTTAAGTTCCTTATAGGTTGGCCGCGGTGGCTCAATCGGTAACGCGTCTGACTACCATGCTAAAGGTCCCGGGTTCGATCCCCGGACGGTTCAAATCCGGGAACTTTTCTAACGATGGAAGCGGCCCCGGCGCCCACCCAGCGTCGAATAACATGGGTACCTGGGGGAAACCCTGGGGGTAAAGGCGGTCACATCACCCCCACTCACGACCGGATCAAGAAAGTGTGAGACGTTACCCCCACACCCCCTATACGCCTTCATGTCGTGGTGCTATGCACAGGGGAGCACTTTTTTTATCTTTTTTTTTATAGGCTTTCATGTTTGCTAACATAAAACGTACAAAACTGCTCACACTCACTGCCATTGTTAGTGTACTGAATTTTATTCTTAAGAGTTTGTCCGCTTGACTAACCTTGTTTTAAGGCGCATTATTTTTAAAAAAAAAAGCTAAAGCGAACAGCACGTCTCCTCTTCCAAACCGATTCTAAAGGCATAAGAGGTGGTACTTCATTTCAACTCCATCGCCGCGATCACCGGCAGGTAGGTAGAAAAACTGTACACAATAATCATATCTAAAAATCAATAACAAGTAAATAAAAGAAACGATCCCCCCATTTTTGTATGAAGATATATAGAATTGGTATAAAATTTTGCACCCCCCCCCCACAGTAGTGTAATTGGGTATGTTCAAAGTAACACTTGGTACGAGGCCTATTGTTTTTATTAATTTAACCACAATGGAAAACCTATTTTGATGATGTTTTTGTCGATTTTATACTATTGCAACTCTGCGTTTTTTTCATCTCATACTTCGTACGAGTGTTATAATTACTTTCGAGTTAAAGTATGTAACACCTACACCCACCCACCCCCACCCCCACACCAACACCCATACCTGAACCCACACCTACACCAACCCACACAAATTTACTTCTGGTCTTCTTCCGGTCTACTTCCGGATTACTTGACAGGCACCTGTGGGTTTTTCCAGTTTTTTTTATAAGTACAAGTAGTATATTTTTGGGGATTGAAACTCACACTTGGTACGAGGCCTATTGTTTTTATTAATTTAACTACAATGAAAAACCTATTTTGATGATGTTTTTGTCGATTTTATGCTATTGCAAATCTGTTTTTTCACCTCACACTTGGTACGAGTGTCATAATTTCTCTCGATTTAAATTACGCAACATTGCGATGGCTCGTAAGGTAAACTATTGTGCAATGTTTACGCAACAAGTTATTACGCAGACCCGTATATAACGTGTTGTTGGTTATGACGTAATGGGTGTCTTCTGATTGACTTACTGTTTCGGATGTTTTCATCCGCGCTTAGGTTACTTAAAGGGTTTTCGCATTACAGATCAGTCAGTATCGTGAGAGAGTTTGAAGAGTACGGATGTGTTGTTGCAGTGTTAAAAGTTAAGAATTTAATTTATTTTAAAGCTACATACTATTTATTATTTTAAGTTTAAAAAGTGTATCAAGTGATTTTTTTCATAGTAATTTCGATCAGATTGAGTTTTGATGTGATCAGATGTTACTTGTTGTCTCCGGAAATTCTGTATAAATAACATAGCTGAAAATTTTATCGTAATAGCTAAAATTATTTTATTTTGAAGGTGGTTCAAGTAGTTTTGTTCACACAGATTGAATTTGTATGAATTTGAATTTGTATTGAATTTTGTATTTTTTTCCGACAAAATTTATATATAAATACCAGAGCTGAAAAAATATAATTATAACTATTGTCTTTTAAGTTACATTCTATCAGTTATCGTAAGTTTAAAAGTGGTTTTTCTAGTAAATAGAATTTATTGAATTTTGAGTTCATTGTGCGTTTTGTATTTTTCCCTGAGAAAATTTATATATAAATACCGAGAAACTTCTATTTAAATAACACTTTGTGAAAATGACAACTCGTATAACCGACTTACCACTCGAACTGCTGCACAAGATTTTTGCGTACACATTCGATGGAGATGAGGATGTCGCGAGGCTCGTCGACTTAAGCAAAATAGCGCCTGATGATTTTTATGGACAATCTTCGCAAAATAAGCGGTATGAAAAACTTGCAGAATCCAGATTTTTTTTTTGGGCTGCAGACAAAAAGATGGCCGATAGTATGGTGAGCTTCATGAGGCGAGGTTAGGAAGGAGACGATATACGGATAATTTTTATGAGTCAAACGCGGAAACAGACAGCATCATCATACAACTCATCGCATTGACTGAGGCGCGAACTTTCTTCCTAACCTCGCATGACATATAAATAAAATACCATACCATGTTATGCCCTTCCTTTTTTTTATAAAAAAGGGAGAGAGAGGGTCATGTGATTTTAGCTGAATGGTTGGCTTAAGGGAATTTTCCAATTACTTGTTTTGTTACAAGAATTATTTGCATTCCAAACATTCTTAAGTGTGTGCGCAAAGATTGATGCAGTTACAGCTATGTGTGGGCATTAACCTGTTAAGAATGTTACATCAATAATACTAGCTCAGGAATGTTATGACCCCCTTTCTTTATAGGAGGTCATGTGAATGTGCTGATTGGTTGACTAAGGGGAATTTCCCGATTAGTAAATTGAGGTTATAAATATAAAGGTTTTGCTAATATGGAATGCAAAAGATCAGTACTTGGCTCCCTCAGGGATTCGAATCCTGTTAGGTTAAACAGCATAAAAATTTCACAGCAAGAATTCTCATATGGACTGACGCTTTTTTTAACAGACTTAATAATGAGTTATAACCTGTGTTGTGACACCACTATAAACTGTATACAAAATATTCAGTTCCTGGAATAAGATGGACGAGGCTTATGAACCTCGACCTATACAGTTGTACAATCTGGCAATGAATAGATGTTTTTTTATTAAGCATAGCAGTGTGTCTTTGCTTATTTTAATATCAGGCAACAATGTTAGAAAGTGTGTGCATGGCCCCCAAGAATACAATTTAAAATCACTAATGTAATATGAACCCCCTTCACTTGTGTGTATTTGAATATGAAAGTCAGGTACTTTGAATAATTGAGTAGAATAATCACAAAGAGGCTTGCAACGGTATTGGTTAATCTGCTAAGGCCCAGGGTCCACGGATATCAGTACGAAAATTTGTAAAAAAAGAAGAGGCAATTTTGACTAATGGCAACGATAAGGATGAATAATGATAATTATGATGAAATTGATGTGTGGCACTTAGAAAACAAAACTTCAAAGTGTATTTCACCAACAGCTACAATTGTCCCCCCCTACCCCCACACAAGGTAGTTAACAGAGGTGTACTTTTGTTGGTTTACGACTCTGAGGGCTTAAGTTACTATGTCCACCTATAGCTGTACATATTAAAAAAAAGAAATGACCTGAGCAATAAAATATAATAATACCGATTCTGGCTTTTTGTCAGATGACGTAGTGGTAATGTTATTGCAATCACACATCTGATGGTGTATAAACTTAAATGTTTTGCATAACATGAAATACTGTTAATGGAAATGTGTTGTTTCTAATATTCTATATAGAAAGCAGATAACAAGAGAAAGAAGCAAATAAATGTTGCAGGCAGATACGAAGCTTCAACCCAAACACATATATAATAAGACAGGATGTCAACGATGCGTTTATAACTAACATGTGATTATTCAAAATTCAAATAGTGCAGTGGGAAACAACTAACTAACTAACTCTCTAGACTTCTTAAACCCGAAGAGAGCAAATACGAGCACAAGCGTAAATAATTAAATAAGTTACAAGGGGCTGAGACATGGTTCGAATTTTTTGATCTAGGTATGGATGCAGACAGGTACTAAGTTTTGTGTGAGGACACAATTGATAATGGAAAAATCCCCTTCAACACAATAACATAGTGGTAATGTTGGTCTTGCCTTGTTAAATTAATAAAATAATAGGCCTCGTACCAAGTGTTACTTTGAACATACCCAATTACACTATTCCCCACAAAAATATTCTCCTGACGCAGGCGCGAATTTGGTTGCGAGAGATAGTGACGAGATCCGGAGAATAGAAGTTCGCCTCATGAGAGAATGTCTGAGGCGAACATCCACGCCGAGTCGACGAAACGCGAACAATGATAGTAGTACCCAGTGCCAGATGTACCTATAAAGCGCGAAATCCCGCAGTGCGGGGGCGTGGGGGGGGTGAGTAATCCTTGCTATGACCTTTGCATGCTCAAATATGCTTATGTAAGATAATAAGCGCAGTAATTTGTTCAGCACCGCGAAGCAGGGAAGAAAATATCACGGAAATATTGTAAGGTGAAAGGGTTTGTTGTTCATTTCAAGTTGGTTAACATACAGTAGTTTTCTATTCATAGCTTCTGTTTTGTACGTACATATTAGTTAGAAGGTGAGACGGGTCTTACTATACATAGAAGTCCAACACGGCGGAGCAAGGTGATATTAATAGCAATAGCGAAATTATTACTTAATTTGGGGACACACAAACATGATTTGCTTACCTTAACACTAATGCATACCCAACCCAAGGCATTGCGAACGGATAGCTAAAGCAGAGCAATTACAGAAATATTATGAAACGGATATTGGTCCATGCAATCCAGCCTAATTGTTGTCTCCTTAAACAGCTCTCAAAAGTGATTCATCAAAACGTTTTACCCGTTCAATATTTTGCAAAACTTCTGTTTGAAAAGTACAATTCTACTTAGCTCTCTAGAAGTATGCCGCCGACCTCCGTTGCGTAGTTAGCACAGCGTGCTACGACGAGGGTACCGGGTTCGAATCCGGCCTAAGCATGAGTGTTCTATGTGATATTTCCTTCCTCAATTTCATTTTATCATCATCCTCACCGTCGCCATTAGCCAAAAGTGGCAGAATAGCGACGCTAACAATCATCAAATCACATACACTGAAGAAACTGAATAACAGCAAAAGCTTTGACACATCATTTCATTATACATGTTTTTTATATAGAAGAAGCCTTCAATAGTACAGTGCGTTCGTTTTTGATCTGGGCCGAGATAGGTCCTGAAGAACTTTGAACAACTCTTATAACACAGGTTTAGTACTCGTTAAGCAATATAAATGTAATCGTCTACATGCTAAAGATATGTGATGTGACGTGGTCGCGTCCTTTAGTATAATGGTATAAATTTGGAAGCTAAACAAAAATATGAAATAGGTTTTATTATACCAGTAAGCACACGACCACTTCACATCAGCACTGGCCAAAAAAAAATAGAGCCACAAAAGATTGGTTGCCCAAAAAAAAATTAGATCCGTACAAATATTAAAAAAAAAACCCACAACCCTTTTTTTTCTTTTGCTCTATTCCACTATTTATTGCTACTGTGGTAAAATCACCATTCAGTCCAAAACGATGACCACAACTATAATTGGCCCCCTTGCGCTGACTCAAAAATTAACGTGGATCTTCGAGCACCAATCCCCACAATACCATATATTTCCCAGTATATCTAATCGTCGAGATTTAATGTTGGTTTCCCTGTTCGTGGTCGTCTAGCCACGAAAACGGAAACGCTCTCAACATATATATATATCAAAGCAAGATGGAACGCTAGTGAACGTAAAAATAAGAATCATTGCATGCGTCAAACTTCAATTTTAGTGTCCATTTATTGTAACAAACTTGGCACCCGAACAAATAGAAACATCTCCCCCACAATTTGACAAAAGCTCTCCCAATATATATATATATATTCATTTGTCTGAACAATATAATAAAACCCACGTAACAGAATAAATACTTCCCCTTTTTGCTACAGATCGTTAAAATTTATAACAAGGAACACCCGTTAAAATGAATACAAAGCCATATTTGTGGTTTAGGTGATCGGAATCCAATATCGACGAATTTCACAATAATCAGGTGGCGAGTTTTTAACTGTGTTACGTCAGTCATGGAATAAATGCACAAAGTTTTAAATTACAAGAACGGATAATTCTAAAAAGACTATTCCTGCAAATCATAACTAAACGAAAAGGACCGGTCACTTACTTTAACATAAATTGAAATAAATTGAATTATAATACCCCGTTATTCCATGTCCAGACATCAATCCAATGCCACAGTCAAATTCGTATGTCGATGCGGATCCGATCACCGCCGCCCGTGACCAAAGAAGGAGAAGGAAGCTCCTTACTCTACCTATGCCTCAGCTGCAACGATCTGTTCTGTTCTGTCGGGAGAAAACTTCGCCCGCAGCCGAAGCTTTCCTCCTTAGTTACAAAGTTCTCCACTAGGGGAAACAGAGTTGCCAAATTTACTCTGCTCGACATGCAGAGCCGAGCGTCAAGAACATAATGACGCAAGAACTCCTTGTTAGAATAACGAGGAGGATGTGGTGGAGCTTTTAAAATTATGCGAGATACAAGCAAACACCACAGTGAGTAAATAAGAGAGACGTTACGGGACGAAAATGCCAGCATCTGCGGCATGTCACGCGCTATCTCGGGCCAGAGCCAAAACGAACGCACTGTAATTTGCGGTAAGACCCAAAATGTGTAGATCCGGCACCAGCAGTGTCCCTAGAACAACAGCCACGACAAGGTGGATCAGGTGAGACGAAACCGCGCCGGACATGTGGTAGACATGCATGTCAGCGGGCTGAGAGCAATGGACTCAAAGGCATTTATGAACACTCTTCAACAAGGAAATCACCAGCATGGATCAGACTGGTGAACAAGAAATGACGTCAAATTCGGTTAAATCTGGAAAGCTTCATACTCAAACAGGTAAAGACTAGATTCGGAAAGCGCACATGTATTCGCATTTATCAGGAAAAGTCACTGATGGTGACCAAATCTTAAAATACGAAATTTATTTCGTGAAAATAATATATTCTCACATAGCGATATCTCATTTTACATGTGCAGTACGAATTTAAGTGGCATTCTTTGTAAAAACATTGAACATTGCGAATCGATGTTTCTCTGCACTTTGTAAGATAACAAGGACGCATACTTTGATCAATCAACATATTTTATTTAATTTTGCATGCAAGAGAAGGAGCAGTACGCCTTAAGATGTTGACAGTATGTGTCTGCATGCAGTTTATTAGCTCTCAGTGCAACAAAATCGGCTTAACATCCCGTGCTATTCCCTGCAGAACGGATATCATTAATCAGAAAAGTTTCAAAGCATTTAGATGCACCAGCCTCACCAGCGGTGCACCGGTGGGTTCTAGAAAGCATCAATACTAGCTTCCACCGTTAACACATAAATCAGAAGGTAAGCAGTAAAGTTGTAAATACTCTGTAAAATCGTGTATACATGGTGTTGGAAAACAACTTAACTACGCTTGGGTGTTGGTAGATATAATAAAAACAAGTAACTCTTCCTGATAAAGTTTACCCCAAAAGCGCTTAGTTTCTGCGCTACGAGCGCTTAAAAGTTAACCTGTATTTATGCAATCCAACAGCAAACTACCACTCTGACATAACTTCCATAACTTTTACTCCCTGTTGCTGTAGTCTTTTGTTGAATAGATGTCTCGACAACTTAGTCGCCTTCGTTGGTGAGAATTATTGTACTCCAGTCAAGCAATTTTCTCACTCAGTGTGGTCTGGCTACATTTTGGCCGCTAAGGGCGGGATGGGTAGATATTTGCGTCTCGTCTACGCTTGGTCGCTTACATGATCATAAAATGGACATCTGTCATACAATGTTGGAATTATTGTTTAACGTTATATGGGAATCTAGCAAAGGACTAGAATTTGAGACCAGCCAAATGTAACTGAAGACTTTCTAGTGTGAAATTATGAACGTAGATGTCAAAAAGCAATTGTAAATCGGAAAAAGTAACAAACTACTGATGAATACAGTAATGTTGAGAATGAAATGTACTTTTATATTGATGGAAATAAATGAGTTTCAATAACTTGGCCACACAGCTTCAGCATTCTCGATTTTGCAAGTTTCTGTTTGACCTTCTTTACTCATCTTTTCTTTGCTATTTAAGATGAAAATAACTTACTTCAAGATAAATTTTCACTGATATTAAAAATATCATTGAACGCATAATATTTCATATGTAAAATTAAATGTTCATCAAAGGGTTTTAAATCGAGAAGAACATCGATTAACTATTATTGGAACAAAGAGCTAAATTGGAATTTTTAATAATCCAAGATTAGGCCAAATTCTACGAAAGACCAATAATTTCTACTAAGTGTAACTCTAGAAGTAGTAGGCTTGGAATTTTTAAAGATAACTATGTTGATAGTTACTTTCATTTCGTTCCCTGTAACGCGCAAAAATATCCTTAGAAAATGAGAACCAAAAACTCAACATGCTGACCAAGGCAGAATTTATTTTATTTTTAAAAAATAAACTAAATGTTACGTTTCAACCTTCTAGCAAGGTCTTCTTCAGCGAAGGAGGAAGAAAAGGAGGGGAAAGAAGGAAGAAGAATGATGAAAGAAAGGATAAGGAAAAAGAGCGTGAGATAAGGAGTCCAACCATGTTCCAGATGAAAGGAAATGTTTATCTAAATCGCCTGTCAGGTGAGACAACAGTTGACAGGAGAAGGCCACCTGCTGGAACACCTGGAAAGGAATGTTCCAGATAAACAACTTTCTAATAATCTTGTGTCTGGAGTGGAGTGATTTTTGTATATATATATATATCTTCTTGTTTTGTACCTTAATTGATTTGTATTTGGTACAGAGTCTGTACACGACCTTGCTAGGTTGAAAGGTAACATTTAGTTTATGTTTTAAAATAGAAAAACTTGTGCCTTGGTCAGCATATTGAGTTTTTGGAGAACATTATGAATATTCTATTCTATTTATGTGCTGACTTGCTACAAAGGCGTATCAATTATTAAAATAAAGAAAGAAGAAAATGAATATTACCTTCCCAAAACGTTCACGCATGGATAACACAATTGAAATTTTTGCACCTGGAGGCAGGTGATCTGTTAAAAAATGTCTATTGCCAATTCCAAAGGATTCACTATAAAATAAGCACATATACCATAAATAAGTTTAATGGTTACATGAATATTAAAATTAAAATCCACATTATTTAATGTTATCATCCCAGGATCATATGACTGAAATTTGTTAGAAATGTTAAATATTACACTCGATAATTATTATTATTATTATTATTATTATTATTACACTGCAATAACAAGAATATATGGACTCTACACGCCCAGCCTCAGGGACTCAGCTGAAAGTGTTAATTGAAGGGCTCGGGTGTAGAACATGGTAAGTGACAAAATGCAGGTTTCTCGATATTGAAAGTTGATGTTTCAAAAGAATCTGTTTTTCAAATTAAAATAAATTTCTAAATTATTTACAGGAAATATGATTAACTTGTATGTTTACTATCATACAAACATGATATTTCATCCGAATTATTTTTTTGGTGGTGCTATATGCGATTTGTTTGAGGGTTGTTCAAGGAATTATTAGTAGTTACCATGCTTTACATGCAACGATATTATCAAGATGAGTGATCAGATACCGCTTTATTCAAGCTAACTTGTGATGTCACTTGAATAATAATATTCTGACATTAGACTTTTTATAGCATTTGTAACACAAAAATGAAAGCCTTTAATAATAATAATTTTATTTAATAAACAATAACCTGAGCTCCTTGTTGTAACAAGTTTTTGCTTTCACCATTAGAAAAGTACGTAGATTTCATCGTTTTATTACGTTAGTATTTAAAAAAATAAGTTCTGAATGCTTGTGATTAAAAATAACTTCCTTCTATCTATATGGAGATCAATATTCTTTAAAAAAATGTTTATATATGAGCGGGTTTTCAGCTTCACATATCTACTTCACACACACAGAGGCTCTATTTATTACCCCAGCATGCCAAGCAGAATTCTATTCACAAGCCTCTCTTGATATAAAGCTGTGTTACGTACACAATCCAAATTGCATACAATGGCAATATTAGATTTTTGTGATTCAATAAGCAATTTATACATAAAATGGGGATGCCCTCTTCTTTTCGAAAAATTGAAAATCTATAAATATTTTTTTCGAAAATAAAAGAATGGAAGTACGATTTTTTTTTTCGAAAAACAAAAAAATGAAAAACGATTTTTTTCGAAAAACGAAAACCAATTCTTTTTCGAAAAACGATTTTTTTACGAAAAACGATTGTGTTTCGAAAAACGATTTTCTTTTAAAATATGAACTTTTTTCAAAATATGATTTTTTCGAAATATTTTTTTCTAATGATTTTTTTTTCGAAAAACGAACTATTTTTTTCGAAAAAGGAAAAACGAATTATTTCGAAATACGAAATTTTATTCGAACAAAATTTTCCGAAAAACGAAGAACATTTTTTCGAAAGACAACATTTTTTTGAAAGCGAAAAACGTATTTTTTTCAATAAACGAAAAAGGAATTTTTTTCGAAAAACCATTTGCTTTTCGAAAAACCAAAAAACGAAAAATTGAAAAATTTCATTTTCGTAAATCGAAAAACATTTTTTTCGAAAAGATCATCCCTAGTTTAAATCTGTATCTTAAAGATAACAATTACCGCCCCCGGTGGCGGAGTGGTTAGGACGCTACGAGGCCAGGGGTCCCGAGTTCGAATCCCTGGCTGGACATGGATGTTTTTGAGTGCATATTCATCAATTTCATGATATCATCACTCATCTCTATCTTCGCAAATAAGCCAAAAGTGGCACAAGACGCGAAGTAAAATAAAGCAAATCAATGAAGACACAATTATGATCTTGTAACTTGCTCTTGTATTTTTCTTTAACTTGACATGTTTGTAAAGAATAATTTCAAAAGATTTTTAAAGTTTTCACTGATATTTAGCTCTTATGGATTAAAATAGTTCTAATTTCGAACCAAGAAGAATACATCGTAACGAACCTTAAAGTTCGTGGGATCTTAAGAGTACCTAGAAGGTTAACCAGTTAATTGATGGGGTGATGTAAACTACTCATCATTCATCCTCTTGATGAGACCACTCGTCATTGACATGACGAGTTATCGCTTGGCAATGCGAAAGGTACAAATTTACACTAGGGACTAGACTACAGAAAAGACAATGGTTACTCGTTGGGTTTTGTGAACCGTTGAACCTGTATCATGGCTGGGTGTAGGATAATTACCTGTCTATCTGAAGTCTCTTAGCTGAATGGCATTTTTAAATCATGAGTGGCAAAATATTATTCTTGAGTGTTGTACCAAAAAGATTGGATCAACATAATCCTTTCCCGGAAAAATTACCCTATCTTAAATCTACGCTAACATTACCTTTACCTTAAACCTGTCTCAAATTCGAAATTTATCAGCTGTCGGCCAGAGAACAGCCAGTGTCAGCCGCAAGGGAAACAATTCGGCATTCCCAAACCCGAAAGGAAAATGTCGAACCGGGAACCACTAGCAGCGCGTCCAGCATCCTGACAGCATTCGCCAGCTTGGGAGCCAGACTGCTGAAACATGTTCCAGCTTTACTCTACAAGGGATCAAGAACCCCCCCCCCCCCGCCTTGTTAAGGCAATTCGTAAAGTACACCACGACGTGCCACGTTCCAGAGAATCTACACAGCTTCTCAAAATTGTCGTGCTACGTCTCGAACAAAATCTTCAATATAATCTACAAGTCCAGCAGTAAAACGTTTTACAAACAACGACATGTTCCAGAGTGTAAACTACATGATTCCTCCATTAAAGTGTCATGCTACACTCCTAATACACATATTACTTGACACACTTCCATGTCATGTACAACTCTACGAACGTACGTCTATTCTTCTTCATAAAGCCTCAAAAGAAGAATCGCCCAACGAAGTGTTAGCAGTACAAGAAGTTTTCACACCAAATGTTCCAGTTTTTCATCAAAGGGGTAAAATCATTGGTCCACCCCACGAAGTTTTCTAAAAAAAAAAGCAGTACACATAGTGATTATTCCTCCAGGAACATAGTTCTCCCATTCCGAGGACACATACGACCACACATTCCATTGGTCGTTACATGATACACTCAGCAGCAAAAATGTATTCATCAATATTCCAGTGCAGAACAATTCTCATTGCCAGAAGAAATCACTTTTTTACCCTTAAGTTTGAACTTCCCCAAATTATCCCTTCCCAAAGTGCAAGTACGAGAAACGCAGACAGCAGAACTCTACAGGGAAGATGTTCATTCAGTAGGCATACAGTGACAGGCAGAAGGAAATGTACAATCCGGGTTGTCTGACTTTCATCAGTACATTCCACACAAGTACAGTGTGGCAGATACGTAGTGGTACTGTACTCTCAGGTACAGTACAATTCCACGAAGTATAGTCAATCTGAGTTGAACATCGTGTCCGGAATAAAGGATGTTTATCCTAAATGGACAATGTTACGATTCATTTGTTCATCGTACCTTAGGTGAACGACATCGAGGTCAAAGATGTTGGACTTTTCACTCTCAGCGTGTGTTCAATGCATGTTTATGAAATTATCAACGAACAATTTTAATCGAAGAATAAATACAACATTGATATGCATGGACAAAAGGTGTAACAATTGCGATGCTTAAATATTATTTCTACTTGAATTATTAATTCATGTGTTATATATGAGTGTGTACATATTTCATAGTAAAGGACGGTGATAAATAAGTAAATATATATTGTTAATATAAAAATAAAGACGGTGATCCATCGATAATAATAATACAGGAAAACTATAGTGATACATGCTACGATTATATTTATGTGCGATAAACTCAGTTCGCATATTCGGCAACCAAAAATTACTAGCAACACAGGTGCAACGAATTATGTATTTATACAAGTGCTTCGATTTATTTCTTCTTCAGTGCTTCACATTATTTACGGTGAAGGAAGGCTATTAGTATCTATAATTTAATGTTAACGCAAATTTATTATGTAATTTCGAGTCTCTTACCTTCAAACGGTGCAATGACTGTCTCGTGTAGACAAATACGTATTGTGTCGCAAGAGGCTGGTCACGCTCTGACGTGACGCCATGTGACGTCAGGTCTCTACATCAACAAATGCATGCGTTATGTTATTTTACGCTGATCCACTCACTTATTCAGCAGAAATAATGCATTGTGTTATATGTTTTTGTGGGTCAGTGGGTTTATAGGATATTCACTTTGGATAGGTTCATGGTTTTTACTTTATTATTTTAATGTTTTCGGCATTTTATTTTTGTTTTCGTTTCTTATTTTTATAATAAATGGTATCCCTATAAGATTGGATCAGACATAAAGACGAATTCAAAAGGGAATTCTTTTCCGGAGAGGGACATCGTAACGATCCGTAGTATCTTTTAATTATTATGGAGAACGAACTCCAACTTCCAGTCATTCAACCATCGTTTTCCAATCAGGAAATATTCAGAAACATCACAGGAATGCAGTGTCAGACAGCACTGAAGCTCTTCCTGGTCATCAGCTGTAAACAGACGAAATCCAGGAAGAGGCTACAGGCCTGACTGTGCATTTGTTTATTAAATTGAATTGCAATAAACGTCTGGGGGGCAGAGAGTTCGGGGTCAGTTCTAATTCAGTTATTGAGGAGCAAGTTACTATTGAATAGAGAGAGAGGAGGAGGTTCTAGGGAGAGCGTGTTAACGCTAGTCGCAAGTCAGACTCTACGTACAGTCACAGGCATAACCTCTCACGGCAGATCTTCAGTTGCAGTACAGAGACAGGTATATCCTTACATTACCCATGCTGATCCAATCTTTAGGGGTGTGAAACTCAAGTGTCATGTGTTGCCATTCAAGTGTGTAAATTTAGTACCTCTAGCACCTTACCACCAAGCTCACCAAGAAATATTTTATAAAAAAACTAAACTTTTCCAAATAATTGATGTAATACATTTTTTATGTTGCTTGTAAGGCATGGTATCTCAAGCAGCCTTAAATGCGCATACCCAATTAAATATCAAACGAATGTCTATGTGACTACAGTTATTTATATCTAGTAGAAGAAAAGTATGTGCTTCTCTACTAGATAGCAGTTCACATCAGGGTACGAGAGTAAAATTTAATTGACAGGGGGAACGGTGACACTCCTACGTGTCAATATATATTGGGGCAACTCATCCTTGGGTGAGCTCTTAGTGGATTTGGGAATTGATCGAATTGCAGATGTAATAGCATTAGTAATAGGTTTTGCAATATCCTCAGCCAGTCTTCCTGGACTTATAGGATTTAGCTTAAGATGATTCGTGAACAGTGACCTCAGGAGGTCTTGATCTTAGGTACTCCAGATCCTCTTGATGTTGTTATTATTAAGTGTGTGTCTTTTCATAAGTTAGATATTATAACTAATCAGATTGTGATCACTAACTGTTTGGTTGTATTCTACCTTCCAATTGAAAACAGACATCCGCCCTCGGTGATTTGTAGTAGTAACATTGATATTTGAAGTCCCTCCTCTATTATTGGAATAAATAGTAATCTCCAACTTGCGATTTATCACACTTAAGTTTTTGCTTGCTATAAAATCTTCTAGTTCTTGTCCACGATCATCCAAGATTCTGCTATTCCAGAGTCTAGACTTTGCGTTGGAATCCATCGCTACCAATAAGTTGTTGCTTGATAGGTCCGTGACAGTCTTATCCAAGATATCCAGGTAAGGTTTAATGGGATCTTTGTACTGACAATATAAATTTGCCAGTACCCATCTCTCAGTTTTCAGCGTTATTTTCACAACTGTACAGAGATTTTGAGTAATTGAGGTGCCAGAATACTTGTAGATTAGAGTTTGAGACAATAGTTAGAACTTGTGGATTGTCTGAAATGGCATATGTCCTCATTTTCTTAGACACACTTACTGCCTTACCCTTTTTAGTATAAGGTTCTTGGATAAGTGCTATATCTACATTTTTGGTATTTATATAGTTGACCACTTCTTGAGTGGCCAATTGAGAGCCCTGAGCATTTATTTGAATAATGCTTAGATGTCCAACTTAGATCAGTTTTAGTAGAACTACCCATAGTCAATCTTTGACATGGCTCTATCATACAACTCTTGATATGTTGGGCAGTTATTCCTAACACAGTTTCTGGTTCTGTTCTTACATGGTATACAAATGCGTATGTTGACAGTCGGACACCCTTCTTCGGGATGGGCTCCATTGCATTTACCACAGGTCTGTTCTTTGCCGCAATGTTTCTTGATATGGCCAAGATCGTGACAGTTGTAGCACCTAGGAACAGATATATATAGTCCTTAATATTTACCACTTGAAAATGGAGATAGAGCTGATTCCAATCAATTATCAGGTTCCTCATGACTGGAGAAACCTCTATAACAACATGAGAAGAAATTTTCCTGTGCTGCCAGTCCTAAAACGAATACTTTAATTATTCTCCATTTCTTCTTTAGAAATTGTTTCTTCGAAGTTCATTGTATACAACACGTCGAGTAATTCTTGGTCTTCATAAGATTTGGAAACCTCGTTTAAAATAATTAACGGGTTTCTCTTTTTAGTTGTTTCCATCTTTAAGCCTTTCGATTGAAGATCTTGATTCTCGAGCATCCGCTCCAACTCATTTTCTGTTGCTAGCTCAACTATAAGTAGGTGTTTGACGGGTCTCATACTAGTGATGCGAATCTTATCCTTAGCAGGTCTTATACTTGAAGTAATATCTTACCTTATATCTCGAGGAGTTTTGTCCTTTGTCCTAATGAATAACGTCGGTTTAGAGGCTCTAGAAGGCCTGGGAACATCAGGTACTCTACAGTCCTTCTTCAATGTATCTGCATAGGACTGACTTCTGGTTGACTGGCTCTCATGTGAATTTGAGGGATATTGTCTAACTCTTAACTCATCCTGCCACATTTGCTTATCCTTTCTCAATTCTTCATTGACGGCCTGGGAAACCTCGAGACTGGTTCTCATATCCTCATAACCCGCCAAGAGCTTGCTCCCTAACTCGGTCATCAAGTTTTTTGTGGGTATCGTCAACTTCTCCCGAGCGATACCCGTTTGTAGCTCATTAACGTGGATTCTAAACATTTTAGCGATCTCTCTATGCTGATTACCTATACCTGCTTGTTCTTCCATTATCATTTGGTCCCCATTCTCTGGTGCTCTCCTCTTGGGTGTGGGAGCGGAGGAACTGTCCCTTCATGTTTTGTTCGATCTTTCATTATGCATTTGACTCTATCACAACACAAACACAATCATTATAAGAGGACCTCTAAAATTAATAATATCCACTTCTGTCTTCTTCCGAGACACACCCTTTAAAACTCCCCAGGAAATATCAATAAATTAACAATCACACACGCGTTAAAATTCCACCCCCTGGGGCAACAGTCGCAGATCCGCCTGGCCTCAAGTCCTCACCTATTGCGTTCCACTGCAAGGTGGAGCCCCTGACTAATGATGAGGATGCAAATATTTTAAAAGTTGGACTTCACCAGTTAGAGGGGGCCGGTCGCGGGGGTCGGGCTTTGCGGTACCTACCCTAGTAAAATTTAATTCGAAACTTCCATTATGAGCACTGCTGCATGTAAACAATAGTATCTACAGTAGATACCACGTTTTACTGGAAATAGAATGTACGTAACCATGCACAGTTTTACTCGCATTTTTGATTGGCAACCTCTTCATTCTCCTCATTCATAGTCGGTGGTACATATTCCGGGTCATTATGGGAATCAGATACACTTTCTAACTCGTTCTCATCTTTGCTGTTGTCTCAATCCTCGTAAACTTTCTGAGACACGTTGCAATTCAGTAACAGCCGTTTCGCCGCCATCTTTGCTACTTACCATACTTTACATGAAACAACTGGTAGATACCATGACTTCCAACACGTCTAGCTCTGTCATCTGTTGACGAAGCGAAACACTTCGAGTATGATTCGACTCCATTTACGATGGACTACACGATACACATTATAACTCCAAAATGACCAAAATGTCACTTACCATGTTTTACACCCGAGCCCTTCACTTGTTGAACTGCTGAGAGTGGTATATAAATGACTTCAAATATATATTACGCATAATGTATTATACGAGGGTGATTCAAATGAAAACCTTAAAAGTGCAATAAAATTCCGAAAAGTTGTACGATTGATTTGTAAGTTGGCAGGAGATATACGAGCGGCTAGGGACAGTATTAGCAACTTGGAAATACAGACTAACAATACCACACCTGGCTTGCCTAACCTATCCACGTATGCATATAATAGCTTAAATAAACAAAAATTAACCAGCCTAACCTGTTTACATGCTGATTTCTGCTATTATATGCATACGTGGATAGGTTAGGTGGGTCAGGTTTGTTGCTGTTAGCATGCAATTCAAGTTGTTAATGCTGCCCCTAGCCGTTCGTCCATAACTCGTTGTGGTTGACAGAATGACCAACAGGTGGCAACATGATGATCCAACACTGAAGAAGGAAGCAGCGTCTTTGCAAAGATGGCCGCCCCATCGTCGAAATACACCGCGGTAGAGGAGCCATCTGTGATGAGGTTTTTTTTTAGTATTGAAGGTGTTAAACCAGTCGAAATTCATCACAAGATGAAAGCGCAGTGCGGTGATTTGTGTGTCTCCCTGCAGGAAGTGTACGAGTGGTGTAGAAAGTTTAAGAGCTGCGTAACTTCTGTGGAGAATGCCCCGCGACCGGGTCAGGCACACCGCGTAGTAACGAACGAAAACATCGCAGCAGTGGAAGAACCTGTGAAGGAAAACAGGTGTATTGCTGTGAAGGAAATAAACGCTGTTTGGGATATTAGTGTTGGTTCAGCACACAATATTGTCCAGTTGATTGCTTAACAGAGAGACCGTCGCGTCGATACCTGTCAGGAACTATTGCGTTGTTTTTAGGTCGAAGGTGGTGGATTTCTGGAAATAATCGTTACAGCAGATGAAACCTGGGTGCACTATCACCAACCTGAAACAAAAAGATCGAGCAAGGAATGGGGCCATACCTCGTCGCCAAAACCCAAAAAATTCCGCATCCAAACATCAGCTGGAAAAGTCATGCTTACTCTCTTCTGGGATGCAAATGGAGTAATTTTTAACAACCAATGAAAAAGGGAGTAACAGTGACCAGTACTAGTAGTTAATCCTTATCTTACACATCCGGTGTTATGTTACATCTGCTGACCTTCACAACATCCGGTGTAATTGAACTTCCTTAACCTTGACGACATCCGGTGATGAGCGGAAGTATCAATAGAAAATTTTCACTTATTTGTTGACCTTGAAGACATCCGTCGAAGAGCCACAAGGCGAAGTGGAAGGGGGAGGAGTAATTGACCTTTGATGTTGTTTCTTGTCGTATGCTAACCTAATTAACATGTGAGTGTGTGTGTGTGTAGACGACATCCGGTGTAATTGAATTCCTTTGACCTTGATGACATCCGATGATGAGCAGAAGTATCAATGGAAAATTTTGAGTTATCTGTTGACCTTGACGACATCCGGTGATGAGCAGAAGTATCAATGGAAAATGTTCACCTTACACACATCCTGCGAAGAGTTTTGTGGCGATGTGGAAGGGGTAGGGCGTAATTGGTGTATGCTAACTTAATATGTGTGTGTGCTTGTGTGTGTGTGTGTGTGTGTGTGTGTGTGGAGAATATGCGCGAGCATCTAGTGTGTAAGATACAAAGATAATGTTTCGCGTGCGGTGGCGGCGCGGATGATTTTATATATTA
Source organism: Lepisma saccharinum (assembly GCF_977018435.1). Taxonomy (NCBI): domain Eukaryota; kingdom Metazoa; phylum Arthropoda; class Insecta; order Zygentoma; family Lepismatidae; genus Lepisma; species Lepisma saccharinum. The sequence goes on from NC_139237.1 coordinate 59,913,056, forward strand.
TATATTTTATATATGATTATATTTAATGTTTTAAATATAAGTTAGGTAAAATCAAACTTTAAGGTGTTTTCCGCCCGCGATATAGATGATAGTTTAAATATAAAGTGGTTAAAGCTGATGTTGCAATCAAGTCGTTCTGGGTTCGATTCCAAATGTTGGTAAAATTAGATATGCAATTCTATTTGGTTAAGAGCCCCGATTAGCTTTTGTGCACAAAGAGGAATTCAACTAAATTGGAAATAAGTTTTAAAAGTTAATGCTGTAATCAAGATGTCCCGGGTTCGATTCCCAATGTTGTCAAATTGCCTAATAATAATTTTCTCTTTAAATAGAGAAAAAGTGTGTTATCAGTCCCGATTAGTATTCATACACGTGTTGCTGCCTTGTAATGAAGAGGTCTCGGGTTCGATTCCCTATGCAATCAAATGAAGTAATTGTTATTGTTCAAATTGTAGGTGTAGTTCGAGTCCCGATGAGTCCTATTTTTGAATAAATTGTATTGTAATGTGGTTAACGCTGGTGATTGGAAATTAAAATAATTCGGGTTCGATTCCTCTTTAAGACAAATTGCACAATGCTTCCGATTACAATGTAAAGTGTACATCCAGTCCCGATTAGCCTCTCTGTACATAAAATGTAGTTGAAACGAAAAAGATGGCGGCCAGAATGTCCAGTGGCTTACTTCAGAGATGAAAATAATTGTTATTGTTCAAGAATTGTAGGTGAAGTTCGAGTCGCAATAAGTCCATATTTGCATACATTTTATTTTAATAAACAAAGACAAATTAGTGGTTAATGTTGGTGATTGGCAATTAAGAAGTCTCGGGTTTGATTTCTGTTTTTGACAAATTGAACAATGCTTTCGATCGCAATTTATACTGTAGATCCAGTAACGATTAGCCTATATGAGCAAAACATTGAGTTGAAGCAAACAAGATGGTGGCAAGAATGTCTGCAGGGGGAAATAAGGGTGTAAATGGGCTTCGAAGTGACTAAACTAAAAAGGTACTAACAAAAAAGCTTTCTAGTCTACTTTTTTCGGAAAGATAAATTTGGTTTCGCGGAAAGTAAACTGGTTATCGTTGTTCTTTTGAAATAAAGGAGTCGGATGTTCGATTCCCAGATGGAGGCAAACTGTAGGTTAGACTGAGACCTATTTTAAACTGTCAATTTGGTTATGATTAGCCAATATGACTGTAAAATGAAGTTGTAACAAGCAAGATGGCGACCAGTATGTTCAATGGCGTTCCCCTAAAGGAGAGTTCAGGGGGAAATGTTATTCGAAATGGATGAAGTCCAAAATAAAAAATAATAGTGGATCCAATTGTAGTTGTCAATTCATGTTAATCTATGATCTTGCGATAACTTTGTGGCTAACACTGGTGATTTGTAAAGAAGAGGTCTCGGGTTCGATTTCTGCTTTTGACAAAATGCACAATGCTTCTGATAGCAATTTAAACTTTAAATCCAATAGCGATTAGCCTATATGAGTAAAAAATGGAGTTGAAATAAACAAAATGGCGGCTAGAATGTCCAGTGGATGTCTAAATGGATTTTGAAAGGTTGAACGAAAAACTGCTAACGGAAATATGATCTGGGTGCCAATTTTACCTGTAGTTTCAGTTATGATTAACTAATATCAGCATAAAATGATATTGAGACAATTAATATGGCGACCAGCATATTCGGTGGTGTACTCTGAGAAGAATTTATGTCATATGTATTTCGAAATGGTTGAAGTTCAAAGAATAAATAAAAGTGTATTCAATTCTAGTTGACAATGCAAGCTAATTTATCACCAAAACTTCGATCCTTGTTTTAGCAAATTGCACAATACTTCTGATTGCAATCTAAACTGTCCCGATTATCCTATCTGAGCATACAATGGAGTTGAATCAATCAAAATAGCGGTCAATGTGTCCAGTAGCATACTCACAGAGGGAAATTAGAGGATATGTGATTCGAAATAAGTAAAATTAAAATAGTAACGACGAAAATGGGTTCGATTCTATTTATCGCTTTAAGGTGGTTTTGTGGTCTCCCAATAGCTTATTGATTAATTCAGTGATCTTATAATAAAGAAAACGATAGAGATGGAAAAGAGTATATAGAACTTGCTCAAGATAGGGAAAGATGGAAGGCCTGTGTTGCTGCAGCCATGAACCTTCGGGTTTAAGAAGGCTAGGGAGTTAGTTAGTTAGTTAGTTAGTTAGTTAGATCATATAATCAAGAGATTGTAGATGGATGAAAAATTTTATAGTGGTTCGAATTAAAATTTAACTTGTAGGTCTGATCCCGATGAGACTACCTGAGCATAATAAAATTGACGCAAAGAAATAAAAATAGATAACCTGAGAGATGTGTGAAGGTGTTTGTGCATCGATATTTAATGGGTTAAAAGAGCCGGGTGTTCGATATCTGGTGGAGGCAAATTGCAGATTAGACTCAGTTTCAATTTTAACTGTTATGATTGTCCAATATAAACAAAATGAAGTGGAAAGAAGCAAGATGGCGACCAGCATGTTCAGTGGTGTACCTTGAGAGGAGAAATTCGGAGACATGTATATTGAAATGGCTGAAGTCCAAAATAAAACAAGTTCTGTGTTATGCATTTTTTTAAATAAATAATTACCGAAAGGAAAATATTTGTAGAGTCGAATTCTTCCATGTAACTCTTATGAAAGTAAAGTCAAAATTAATGTTAATGAAAACAAGTTTCTTTCAAAACATGCAAATCATTTTAAAATATGAAATTCTTCTCAAAGCGAAGACATATCTGTTGTTTCTTCCCTCACAACGAAAGTTGTTCTCTGTTGTCCGCAAGAAAAATTACCAAAAAAAAGTTATTTTAAAATGTTTTAAAAAATTCTGAAAGACATTGGAAAGATAGTGGAATAAAGTTCTAGTTTATGTTTTATCGTAGTTAAAAAATTTAAAGAGAAAATCATTATTAAGCAATTTGACAACATTGGGAATCGAACCCGGGACATCTTGATTACAGCATTAACTTTTACAACCTATTTCCAATTTAGTTGAATTCCTCTTTGTGCACAAAAGCAAATCGGGGCTTTTAAAAAAATAGAATTGAATATCTAATTTTGCCAACATTTGGAATCGAACCCAGAACGACTTGATTCAAACATCAGCTTTAACCATTTTGTATTTAAACACCTTAGAGTTTGACTTACCCAATTTATATTTAAAACATTAAATATAATCATATATAAAATATATAATAAATAAAATCACCCGCGCCGCAGACGCACGCGAAACACTATCTTTGCATCTAACACACTAGATGCGCGCGCATATTCTCCACACACACACACACACACATACACACACATATTAAGTTAGCATACACCAATTACGCCCTACCCCTTCCACATCGCCACAAAACTCTTCGCAGGATGTCTGTAAGGTGAACATGTTCCATTGATACTTCTGCTCATCACCGGATGTCGTCAAGGTCAACAGGTAACTCAAAATTTTCCATTGATACTTCCGCTCGTCATCGGATGTCATCAAGGTCAAAGGAATTCAATTACACCGGATGTCGTCTACAGAGACTCACATGTTACTTAGGTTAGCATACGACCAGAAACAACATCAAAGGTCAATTACCCCTCCCCTTCCACTTCGCCTTGTGGCTCTTCGACGGGTGTCTTCAAGATCAACAGGTAAATCAAAAATTTTTATTGATACTTCCGCTCATCACCGGATGTCGTCAAGGTCAAAGAAATTCAATTACACCGGATGTTGTCAAGGTCAGCGGATATAACATAACACGGGATGTGTAAAGTATTTGCTGAGTCATGGAAATTAGATTAAGCCTCGTTCACACTAGAGGTGCCAAAGCTATGGCTTAACTACTGTATTTCTTATGCAGATCTGCTCCAAAATCACCTTCACCCTGCAAGCAGGAGTTAACAACGAGGACTTCTGACTTCAGGTTCATTGTTACTGCATGACTATGCCCGACCGCACACTGTCCGTTTCACGGTTACGACAATCCAGGATATGAAATTTGAATGTCTCACACACCCACCTTATTCACCAAGCCTCGCCCCCAGTGACTTTTATATGTTCGGACGGCGGCTCAAAGATGCGATGGGAGGCAAGCATTTCCGAATCGATGAAGAGGTGAAAACCGCGGTGCACGAGTGGCTACAGTCACAATCAAAAGAGTTCTCTCACGAGGTATGCACTTCCGAAGCGCTGGAATACGTCATGGGGACTACGTCGAAAAATGATGTATGTATAATTTTCCTGTATTTCCTCATTTGCTTCATAATAAATAATTAAGGTTTTCATTTTAATCACCCTCGCAGTTTGTTCTTCCAAGAATTTGATTTGATTTTATTTATTTTACTTCGCATTTGTGCCACTTATGACTAATTGCGAAGATGAGGATGAATGATGATATGATGAAATTGATGAATGGACATTCACAAACACCTATGCCCAGGCCGGGATTCGTACCGGCGTTGTAGCTCAATGTGCTAACCACTCCGCCACAGGGGTCGGCTTCCAAGAATTTTGTTAATTTAATATTCTATGCATTGTTAATGAACTGAAAAATAAATCTAACACAAAATATATTTTAAAATTTTAATAACATCCACACTTTCAGTACTTATCTCACCCAGGCCGAAAGTGAAAGATGGAATTTGAAGTGAAGCATGATCCTTCATCTGAAGGTGTTCTCTGCAGTGTACGTCCTTCTTCAAACTGTCTGAAGGGATCAACTGTGATCAAAAGGGGGAGGGTACACTATTCAAAAGTAGTAGTCTACTGATTTATAAGATATATATATCGAGTATATGATATAATTTTTCAAGTAGTTTTTTCTTAGATTAAATGCTTCCACAATTCTCACAAAAGAAATTGTGAAAATTTTTACTCCCTATGAAATTATATGAATTATAACTCCATATTCCGTCACTATAAGCATAATTTATGGAACTGGAACTGGATCTACAGTTTAAATTAAATAGAAATAGAAAAATCTCCAAATAATTTGGGTGATGATAGTTTTCAATGGATTTATATACAGTGTGTCCATAAAGTCACGTAACATTTCAATGAACTAATGACAAATCTTTTCTTTTTTGCAAGTGATCTGATAAAATGTACTCTGTAGAAGATAGAATAGCCGTTGTTTGTGCTCGTCTGCGTGGAATGACGTATGAACAGGTGCCAACGAACTTCACTCGGAAATACAGAAAACCAGGTCCACCAGGCTGGCTATTAGGAACCTGGTCAACAAATTCAAGTGAATAGGTAGTGTTGAGGACGAAGAACGTTCTGGTAGGCCAGCCATAACACCACAAATTGTGGAAAATGTACAGGACGCGATCACACGTAGGCCCACCGCATCGACCACGCGACTCAGTATCCATAATCCCAGCATCTACCAACTGTGGCTCATAGCACGGTGGATTGGCGCACACTAATCTTCTTACTATGCACCAACAGGATGAAGCACCACCCCCATCTTGCCATCATCGTTCGTGATCACCTAAACGAAGTTTTCACCGGTAGATGGATCGGTCGTGTCTCGCAACGGTGAGTTCCCCCCCCCTCGATCTGACCTAATTAGAGTTTTACATTTGAGGGTTTATCAAGTCTAAGGTGTATGGGGCGAGGATCCACAGCATACCCCAGTTGAAACAACGCATTGCGGCCGCAGTTGCTGAGATTACACCAGCTATGTTGGAGAAGGTGTTTCGGGCTGTGGTGGATTGTTGGCATATATGCCTAGACTTGAGGGAAGGTCACATTGAGTTATACTGATTTTATGTCCTACTGTGATATAGGTTTCAGTACATATTGTATTTTGTACCATACATCCTGTTCATGTAGAAATGTTAAGTGACTTTATAGACACCCGTATATATGCCTTGAAAATGAATATTGAAGTAGAACACCACCCCGTTCAGCGGGTTTTGTACCCTAGGAGCATATTTGTTTTTCTTTGAATGTGCGTGTTTTGGTAATAGAACACCACCCCATTCAGCGGGTTTTGTACCCTGGGGGGATATTTGTTTTTCTTTGAATATGCGTATTTTTGGTGTTGTTAATGAGTAGAAATTCTTGGAATTGTGGGTGTGGTTATGGCTTTGATGTCGGGGGAATTTGTGTGTTTCCGGAATGGATACTGGAATGGGGAAGGGTGTGAGAGAAGAATGGTCGGTAAATGAATTGGATTAAGGGATAACAGATGGGCATCTGATTTAATGTGTTGACCTTGAGTGGATAAAAGGAGATGAATTTTGTGAAAGGGTGTGAGAGAAGAGTGGTCGGTAGAGTAATTGCTTTATGAGTAAAGAGATGGGGCATCTCGTTAAATATGTTGACCATGAGTGGAGAAGACTTGAGAAAGATGTTTCGTGTGTAGGATGCGATGGAGGAAGAATAAAAAGAGAAAGGCGCCGCGAAAGCCGTGTACAAAGAAAAGAAATAGAGTAAAAAATGTATTTCTCGGAAAAGACGCAACACCAACAGGATGGAGCAACACCCCATCTTGCCATCATCGTTCGTGATCACCTGAACGAAGTTTTCACCGGTAGATGGATTGGTCATGTCTCGCAACGGGGAGTTGCCCCCCTCGATCTGACCCCATTAGAGTTTTACATTTGAGGGTTTATCAAGTCTAGGGTATACATGGCGAGGATCCACAGAATACCCCAGTTGAAACAACGACAATACATTTTCTGGGATGATCCTGTGGACACATTTTTATCATACCTGGAACTGCAACATAAATTCAGTAACATCACCATTTGTGCACACAATGCACGGGGGTACGATTGTACATTTCTGTTACGTAGAATGTTGGAAAGAGGAATGGAACCTAGAATTATTTTGAATGGGACAAATATCCTGAGCATGACGTACCAGAATTTACACTTCATCGATAGTTTAAATTATGTTCAATCAAATCTTGCAGGATTTTCCAAACTTTTTGGATTGGCAATTCAAAAAGGATATTATCCACATGTGTAGAATACCTACGAACACAGAAATTACGTAGAAGAAATACCACCACCTTCAGAATACGGATATGACTACATTAAATCTGTGGCTGATCAAAACAATTTATGATATGGTACGAAAATGAGTGCAAGAAAAATATTCCTTTCAACAACAAGGAACAGCTAGTGGAATATTGTATCAAGGATGTGACACTATTGCGACAGAGGTGCTTAAAATTTAGACAGGATTTTATGAATATTAGCAAAATAGACATTTTCCAGAATTATATTACAATAGCATCCGTATGTTCATTAATATACAGACAACTGTTTATGCCTAGTAATAGTATAGGGATAATTCCTCAAGGAGGATACCACCAGGCCGACACAATGTCGAAGTCTGCCTTAAAATGACTAACATATGTCGAGGAGCAAAATAACATCACCATCATCCAAGGTGGAAGGACGCGTGAAAAATATGTATGCATTCAGGTATGAAACAACATGTCGCAGAATCAGTGTCCTACACTCTGAAGGTTACAATGTTAAAACCATGTGGGAGTGTGACTTTAAGAAGATATTACAAACCGACCCACAACTTGAGAAATACTTAACAACACATCCTCTTGTACAGTGCACACCTTTAAATCAACGGGATGCATTATATGGAGGGAGAGTAGAGACTATCAGAACCTATTATAAAGTCACGGAAAATGAACAGTTCAAATACTACGATTTTAAGTGGCTTTACCCCTATGTGAACAAATACTGTGTCTATCCAATAGGACATCTTACCATTTTCCTTGAAGATTCCATCCCTTCTGTATCGGAAATATTAACTATGGAAGGGTTAATCAAATGTACTGTTCTTCCACCTCAAACACTTCTCCACCCTGTTTTACCTACAAAAATGAACAGCAGACTAATGTTTGTTCTGTGCAAAGAATGTGGAATGCAACTAAAGTGTGAAGGTACCTGTCAACATTCTATAGAACAACGTGCACTGACTGGCACGTGGGTGATAGCAGAGGTTCGTAAAGACTGCACTTTAGGTTACACTGTACTATCGGTATCAGAAGTGTGGAAGTATGAAACAACTGTGTACAATCCTATCACCAAATCCGGATGCTTGTTTACGGGTTATGTGAAAACGTTTCTAAAAATCAAACAAGAAGAAAGTTGTTGGCCTTTGTGGTGTAAGACAGAAGAGGATAAACAAACATCCAACAATTTTGAGAGAGAGCGGGTTTTGTTGGATGAAAAAACATTGAGGTGAACCCTGGTAAACGCACCCTTGCAAAGCTACGTCTGAATTCTTTGTGGGGCAAGTTCTGTCAACGGGATAATTTTTCACAAACCACCATCATCACAGAATCAAAAGATTTTCTTGATAAAATAACCGACCCGAACATTAATATTAGTGGAGTTATATTTATCAACCAGGACACTGTATTTGTAAACTGGAAACATGTTGAAGAGGCTTTTCGCAGAAACGATAAAGTAAGTGTCCCCATTGGTGCATTCACAACATGTTATGCACGTCTTAAATTGTACGACCTTCTCGAGAAATTGGACGATAGAGTGTGTTCTGTAATTTACATTGACAACTCTAGAATGGAATACCATCCCCAAATAGGTGATGCTCTCGGGGAACTCACCGATGAACTAGTGGACTTTGGTTCGAATGTTGTGTGTGAAGAATTTGTCTCGACAGCAACAAAAAGTTACAGTTTGAAAATATGTAAACCCTTTTCAGAACCAGAATATATATGCAAAGTAAAAGGGATCCCACTCAATGCTTCAACTTCAACATTGGTGAATTTCCACACAATGTGTGATATGGTGAAAAATGAAAAATCTGAAGTTGTTGTGGACAATTTTTTTAGAACAAAACAATTCCAGGTGATAAGTATATCGGAAACACATCTGTTCCAACCGGTGTTGGTGAAACGTTGTTTCGACGATAAACATCTCTCGTATCCTTATGGTTTCTGGGTTTCTGCATGAAGTAAATATAAAGCTTGTTTCTCTACTGTCCGGATGGGTACTATGTTAATTTTGTCGTCGGATCCTATGCAGACTAGGTATAAAATATATTTACAGACGGAAAGATCTCCATTCTTCTTCAAACCTCGTAGAATGAGAATCTGGAAGGTAAAATGTACCCCGAACTCTCCCATCCTTTCACCATGATGGTTTGCGGGGCATCAGGAAGAGGAAAAACTACGTTTGTGACAAATATGGTCGACTCCATCGTTCATCTTGTCGAAGGATTCGTCAAAAAAAATATATGGTGCTACGATCAGGAAAACAGTATTCCGAAGAATCTATGCAATGTGCAATATCATAAAGGTATCGGCGATTGGCAGTCGTGGAACGGAAAAAAACACTCTCATAATCCTGGATGATCTTATGATGGTTGCTCAAGGAGAAAAAGTTGCCGACCTTTTCACAAAAGGCAGCCATCACAAAAACATTTCGGTAGTGTTCATAACACAGAATCTCTTTCAAGGAAAAAATTGCAGGTACATTTCACTGAACGTGAAACATTTTGTTATTTTTAAAAAACTACGAGATATGAACCAATTCACTGATTTTCCACAACAACTTCATGCTCACCGCATGAAGGAACTCGAAAAAGTATATATAGATGATACCACACAAACTTTCAGTTATTTGTATATTGATCTTTCACAGTCAACACTGGATACGTTAAATTACAGACATTTTTAACCAGAATTACTCAACTGCATATCTTCCTCAGGAAAGTTTAAAATATCGAGATGGGTTAAACGAGGAAGGCACGTACCAAATCACGTTCTAACAGGAATAGACATTTGACTTCTTTCAAGAAACATTCACCTTTCTTGCATGTGTTGAAAAATTCACCGACAAAAATCCGTAAATCATTATTGATAAGTCCTCCGAAGAAAACCATACGTTTCATCAGCCAATGCTGCCTGAACGTTTTAAAAGAGAACGTGAAAATTATACCATCCACAAAACGTCGTCTGACACCTTACAACACGGTCTTACGGAATCTCGTGAAACCGAAAGTGAACGAAGAAAACTTATTGTGTAGGAAGGAGGATTACTACCCTTACTTCTAGGCTCTTTGCTATCGGGTCTTCTCGGTACTCTCATTTCCCAATGAGAAATGACATCTTCTTACAAAAAATGATCGTCCTTTCACCGGAACAGTTAGCACGCATTCGTGTTTCCGATTCGTCTGTAACTCAAACATTATCCGTTCTAGATAAGAAGATGAATGATATACTAAAAATGAAAAATATACCAGACGATCAAAAATGGCGTCTCTACAGAAAAGAACTAGACGAGTCGAAAATCCAAAGAACCATTACAGATTCCTATTGTTCAAGATAACAATGGTTCTTTTACTATTATTAGACATTACTCCGTAATATACGTCATCAATTACAAAATATCATCGATGAGTACCAATCAAACAACATTTGATATACAAACGTCAGGAAAAAACACTTCCGGATCCAAAGACGTTGACGTTCTCATCGTCGTTAACGGTAACCCTTGGACCGTCTCGTCGACAGAAACAGAAGAAGAAAAAAGCGGCCGTCCGTGTTAGCAGAAAAACTACACCTTTCTTGAGAACACCTGACGCATACAAGCTGGTTCCTCTGAGAAAAGCCGAAGACAGAGAGATCAGTCATGGGAGTCCCTAAGTTAAAACACGCTAAAATTCTCACCAAAACATATTACGATCCCCGACACCATGCTTCATTCTCATCTGTAGATCATTTATGGAACGCGGTACGGGATAAAAATATATCCCGCAATACGGCGAAAAAATGGTTGATGCACCAGGAAACGTACACTCTCCACAAACCGGCTAGGGAAGGGTTCCCTCGAAATCATTACAATGTGTGGAACATAGACATGCTTTGGGAACCTGATCTCAACGACATGACATCGATACAAAAACATAACGATCAATAGAGATATCTTCTAACAGTGACCTCTGTATTTTCAAAATATGCCTTTGCATTCTCGACCGCTTCAAATTATCCTGTGAAAACAAGTGTAGTGGAACGTTTCAACAGAGCATAAAAGAATGAATGTGGAAATATTTCAACTCAAATCAAACAAGACGTTATGTAGATATTTTACCGCAACTTCTCGAAGGTTACAATACAGCAATCCATAGTTCCATAGGAATGCCGCCTCGAGATGTCAACGAGACAAATGTTTACATTGTGTGGAAACGGCTCAACAAACCCGACACACATATTTCACAGCCATCTTCACATCTGAATGTTGGTGATATCGTACAAATACCCGTCATCAAAGGACATTTCGAGAAGGGATACGAACAATCGTTGTCACGAGAACTTTTCAAAATCCATTCCCTTGTTCAACGAACACCTGTACCTGTATACATATTAGAACACTTAACTGAAGAACCAGTAAAAGGTACATTTTACAAACATGAACTGCAAAAAGTTTATTCGGATCCTGACGAAGAGTATAAAATTGATAAGATTATGAAAACCCGTTGAAGAGGTAAAAATTTGGAATACCTGGTTCGCTGGCTCGGATATCCGCCTAGTTTTGATTCGGTCAACAAGGCATCTTCCGTAAAACAGTTATCGGAAAAATATTTTCCAAAACATATTTATATCAAAATATAACGTTACTGCGAACCAGTGTGTTTTGCAACGATACTTTACACTGAATATATATTGTACGCGAAGGATGAGTAGACTAACACAATTTTAGAATTAAATTGCAAGTCCTCAGCGCTCAACTGGTTTTCATAATGTTATTATACTTACATTGCAAGAATTAAGCAACACAACTCAACTTCCAAAATATTATTTCATTTTATAACATTTGAAATAAACTCATTTTTCGATTTTTAACACAAGACATTTTAAGTCAATCTTCTTACATATAACAAAAACGAATCGAAATCAACAACTTAAAACAAATATCGACATTGATACAGCGTTCTTAATCTCAATAGTTCCCTGTTAATTTTATAAACCTGTACGCAATAGAAATAAAGTAAATATTAGTTATTTGTGAATGTAGAAGACAGTCACAGTTTATAACCGATTGTTGTAGGAACGAATGAGGATGAAATATGATTGCTTCACTCCCCCTTAAATAATAGACTGAGTCCCGAAGACAATGGATAATAAGCGCTCGTGAATTTCGGGTGCGGGTTTTGTTGCAAAAGTCGGCGAAAGAGAGTTACAGCGTCTGGTCTTCGTGGTTGATATCCATGCGCGCGTTACTGGAAAAACGCGAAAAGTTTTCAGTCGTTCGAGCTGTTGACATTTTTTTTAGATTTCGTCACCGCGAAATACAAAAGTGCATAGATAGTTCGAGCCTAAAAGAGAATACGAATGGTGAACTCGTAGCGTGAAAGATGAAAAGACTTGTAGTGTGATGAATCGGCGAGAGGTGGCTTCTACCTTCTACCGCAACTTTTTAAGGATACAGACAGGAGGAATGAAGTTGAAGTGCTAACAAGAAGTTGAAGAATATAAGTGCTCAGTGATTTTGATAGTGAGTCTTCTTTAAGTGTTGAGAGCTCTCAAATATATGGCCTTTTTAGCGTCGATCATTACAAAGTTAAAAGTACAGCGCTGAACTATACAACCGTGAGTAATATTTCTCAATGTGTTATATTAGCTTCTATGTTGTGTTAGTCTTTAAGTATGGTTACATTTTTGAATCTTCACCGATACAATCGGGGCACTCTCCGTAAATTCCTGTATCTGAACCTTTCAGTATAAATCAGGTGAAGGAGACTTACCAAGGACCTCCTCATGATTGTTTATGTACTTACTACAATAGATACTGTATATCTTCCAGATATTTTCAACTGCACAGTTTTTTTTTTACATTTTCACATTTGCTATGTTCTTTGCATGTTCCTGAAGTCTTTTTAACACTATCCAATTTTGGACATTCAAGTTCTTCGATGTCACGTACGGAGATTTTACCCATACGTTTTTCTCCAAGTAATTTTTACAACCATTTTACTTTCTCCGTACCTTTGACGTACTCTCCCTGATTCACAAGCACAAAATATAAAAAGTCCCCTAATTTCTCATACGGTAGCCACCCATCTCCCCAGTTGAGACCGTGTTTTTTGGCACGGAGCCAGTAATTCACTCGGCGATACTTTTCACTCAAAAAGTGTAAACCATATAAAGATTTCACTAAACAGTCAAATGCATTGTCGAAAGGAAATTTTAAAATTCCGACTTCTTTCCACACAAATTCTCCTTCTGCTCCTCGAAGACCCTGAACGTCCAAGAAACAAACATCCATTTTGTTCAACAGGTGAAAACAGTCAATGTATTCTTCAATGCTGCCCCGGCACATGGCACACTTGTCCAATTGAGAAGCACAGGATTCGCAGGAAACAAGATGTCGACACGAAAGAATTACAACACTGCATGGATTCTCAAAACATATTTTGCACACTGTCACAGAATACACACTAGGTTTATCGGACGTTTGAGTTTCTACACTGTCGCAATACTTGCAACTCTTTGAGTTACGATGTAACGCCGCAACACTGTATAAAAGGGCAATGGGGTATCAACAGGTAATGTCCTAGAATCGGACAATCTTTGGATGTCCAAAAGCAATGAAAGCACAATACCCTGTCGCTGAAACCTTAATAGTAAAATCCTGCAGTAACTAATTCTTACGGAGCCTGACGTAATCCTATAGGCCACTTTCTGTACGTTCTGTATCTCGAATTCACTGACGGTTCGGCGAGAGTCCAGCAATCGTGGTAAGTAAATACTCTCATTTGTCGTTAAAGGTAAAACAATCGGATACTGTAGGTGATGGCGTCCCTGGTAATGGCGATAAAGGTATAGCCAGATGATCGTCGGGGAACAGACGTCTGCGAACACCAAACCCTTCAAAACTTCGTTGATCTTGTCCTCCTACTTCCTGTGACGTAGTTTGCACATACACCCGTGACTTGGAAATCCTATTCTCTCGTCCGCTCTACTTTTTCTCTCTTCTATCTCCTTTAACGTCTCGCGGGGATAATGAACTCCTTTTCGTAATTCGTCGAACAGGTAACATCTACACCAGGGAGATTCAGGTATCGCTACATACATAAACGGGAAATAACTCAGCAGCCAATGCCAGGCCGTTCCATCGTTGTCCAGATCACCGCAAGATCGAACAAGTTCCCAGAACTCCTCGTAGCTGCTCTCGTAGAAATTCACGCAATTATCAGACAGTCATGTACCGCACACATCCATCCTCACATGTTCCTATTATCTTGTCCCCCTTCCATTTATACCTTTTTTTTTCTAAGTCACGTTTTCCGTTAAGCATATTTAAGCAATTTAACCTCTACCCATTTCAAACATACCGCTCACCTGTTCCGAGAATTTCATAACATTTCCCTTAGCTCCTCAACCGTCATCTTCTTTTCAATTAACGACCGACAAAACTCTCACGGTTTCCAGGAACTACTAAAAATAAAAAAATAACAACGTTTTACACATTAAACACGTTTTCCTTATCCCCCACCTCAGAAATCATACTCACACACAATTCCGAGAATTTCAACTCATTAACTTCACCGGAAACATGCAAATTCCCCCGACATCAAAGCCATAACCACACCCACAATTCCAAGAATTACAACTCATTAACAACACCAAAAACACGCACATTCAAAGAAAAACACATATGCCTTCAGCGTACAAAACCCGCTGAACGGGGTGGTGTTCTACTATAGAAGTTTTTGACAAACTTCTGAGTAGAGACTGAGAAAGGGACAAGCACTTACAATAACGAGAACGACCTCATCACATAGGAGTCTTGACTCGTCTCATTTCGATACCTTTCCTAATTGAAATGAAGAAACGACGTTTCGTAGAAATTAAGAAAAGGTTGCGACCTTTGATTAGTTTACAGGGAGTGATGGACTTCGGTTTACTATCTCAACAAACGTATAGATATTTGCCTATAGTTCCCCAGATACACAGGTTTCCATTAATTTCAACCTCGCAATCATTTTTTCCCCTGTATAGTAAGCATGCTTATAATTGAACGTTAGAGTAAGGTGGGGCAAGACTGCGCAGTTTGAGTTCATAATTTTATATTCAAGCTATGAAACTACAGACACACAAGAAAAATGCAATACACATTGCACTATCCTTTGCTGACTCACAGTAAATTTCCGAAAGCTGAATGAACAATATTTCTGCATGAAACAATTACAAAACCGTGACCATGCAAATGCGCAGTCTTACCCGCACCGCGGGGTAAGACTGCGATCAAGTTGGGGTAAGAATGCGCAATTTCTACACAGAGTCACATTTGTATAAAAAGAAACACAAATCACCTTAAAAAGTTCTTCTATCATATGGGATACATTTCTCGTGACATTCTCACAGTAGGCACAGTGAATCCCGTCCTTCACTTGGGTTAGGAATCGCTAACACAAATCACAAATAAAGGTTCCTGTTTCATACGAGGTGCAATTTTCATGCCACCACTCGTCACATGTGGAACACTGGATCCAATCCTCTACTGGAGGATCGCTGTACTTCTCATTACAACCTGGGCAATTGTACTCTTTCTTCTGGCGTTTTCTGCTTGCTACATTGCTTCAACAACGATGTTCCGTTTCTGTTTCCCCTGAACTTTCTTCTTACTCTTCTCAGCCAACGAGGCTTCCAAGTTGACTTTGAATGGAGATCCAGTTAACACCTGAGACTGCCTTCGCTTTCGTCGGCGGTGCTGAATATGCTCTGCACGTGGATATCTGGTTAACAGAAATGTGCCCGTATGATCCAGTATTGTTAACCCCACTTGTTGAAGGCTGCTCAAATGGAGTTGGAGCTGATACATTTGTCACAGTAGAGGGAAGGAACTCGTCCTCAGTGAAGATGTCTTGATTGAATGGGTATAATCCAGTCACTTCAAAGCCCTTCATGCCATTCCCAACTGTAGCTGCCTTCCCATATTCCTTTGTAAAAATGGATGCCACTTGGAAAACTGTGATTGGGCGACCCGGATGGTTACTCATCCACTTATCACACTCAGATGAATGAAACGACTTCAGTGGACCAAAAAATGATCTAATGACTGGGCCTTGCAAGTCACACACTTGCACCTGCAAGCCACACACTTGTGGGGTAAAATTGTGCACGTGCGCAGTCGTGCCCCATGCTGCTTTCCTGAACAAATCACGTGATGCTGCCCAGCCATTGCACAAAGCAACGGAAACTAATACACAGGTGGGCTCGGCATTAACACAGCTTCTTCTATCCATGAAAATCGTAATATTGTATACATTCACAGTGACGTAGTACTCAAAACACGAAGTACCAAAATAAATAGCAAACACCCTCAAAATCTTTTCACTAACCTCTCTCAGCACAACGAATTTCAAACGTATCTTCACCACTGTCCACAGCTAGCTACCATCTTGGACGAAGTAACGGTGGCCCAGTGGTGCCAACTGTGTGTGATTTTCACCTCGAAAAACCAGTGCGAAGTCTTACCCGCCGCGCAGTCTTACCCCACCTTACTCTAATTGTTTCAAATCTAATTTTGATATTGAATCGAACACAAATGTGAAACTAAACTGTAAAAAGTTAAAATGTGAAACTAAACTGTGAGAATACTGTATAAATCGGCTGAGTAGACGTTTGACTAGGGCTGTTCCGACTGTAGGTTCGAGTTGCTTTGTTAACGGCACTGTGATGCTTGATCTTGATCCATTTTGTTGCAATTTTTTTGCATCGAAGAACTGCACTGAAAGTACATTTATTAGAAGGAAAAGCAACTTTAAAAGTATTGAAACTTCTAAATGATGTCTCTGATCAGTTAAGGGTAGATTCATGGCACTGAAGTTGCAATTTAGATTGGAAGTGAAGTGGCAATGTGTTGAGGATGTTCTTTTAAGATGCAAAAATTTTCAGTTTATAATACTCCACATGCTTTCGGTTGCCTTAAAGTTCACCTTTTCACATAAATAACGTTGACACTCATTAGAGGGCCATGTATCTACATTTAATACGACTACAACCGGAAAAAAACCAAGTCTTCAAACCGACTATTTATATTACCCACCAAAGATTGAAAAAAAAATATTCCGAAATATAGTTTTTTTCGAACTCCTCAATTACCATCCACTCATGGTATATAAATTGTTTTTAATGTTCCAAGAGTAGTCATGTCAATTTCTTGCTTTGCTCCAAGAACTGAAGAATTTCTGTTTTGTATATACAATGGTATTGCTTTCAGTATTTGTAGAGCAGGGCGAGGCCTCTATGGGGCCTGTGTTTTGTCCTGTTCACACTTCACTAATCTCATCTTACTACCACCATTCATCATCATCTTCGCGATTAGCCACAGTTGGCAGAAGAACGATGTAAAGTATATCATTCAAGCTCTTGTAGAGCGTCGTAAAGTGCAGCCCCACCCCGTTGTAAATAATAACTTTGTTAAATCTTTTACTCGCAGCATGCTACGAAGACAGTGGTCCTGATTTCGAATCCCGGCCTAAGCATGGGTGTTCTTTCACAGAGTCCCTATCATCAATTTCATCCTATCTCCACCCATCCTCATCTTAGCGATTTGCCAAAAGTGACAGAAAAAAGTGAAAGAAAATCAGCCAAATCGACCAATCAATCAAATCTTTTAGCAGTCCTTCAAACTGGGATCTCTCGCGAGCCGATCGGAAACTTCTTTTTTAAAAGATACAATAAAACATTATAGCTTTCAACAAGCGCTTGGACAGCATTAACGGACGAAGCAACCCAACATAAATAAAAAAACACGGTACAGTTTTAGTATTCGAAGGAAAAGTGATTGTGGAACACCTAGAAGCCTGAGAAAATAAGAAATATACATGGCATCAAAAAGAGGCTAGATATGGTATGCTAGACATTCGCCATAAAATGCTTAACAAAAATTTTATGTACAGATATGGAGCTATAACATTAACTGAACTAGAACTCTGTAAGTACGAATATATTTGTTAATAGAGTTTCGGAATTGTTGTCTTTTTAAAACATGTTTTTAAAATAAAAATAAAGAAATAAAAATGTTTTATGTAAACATCCAAATAAAAAGCCGAACATTTATGTGTGTTGTTCTAGAATGGAATTTTCCACACCCCTTGTGTGTGTGTATGTATATGTATGTATGTGTGTGTGTGTGTGTGTGTGTGTGTGTGTGTATATATATATATACACGGTGTTTCAGAGCGACCCAGACACTACCTTTTTCTCGAGATCGGGGGATCGTATCAAGTTCAAACAAAAAATGCACCACTAAGTTGGACCCAAAGAATCCGTAGAAAGTATTTACAACAGCCCAAAATCCACCCTTTGTGGTTTTAGTGGGGGGCACATGCCCCGTTCGTGCGATTTTGAAATGGGAAGGGTATGTTTGGAATGCAGATTCGGAAAGGCGGGGAAAAATAAGATTGTCATATGAAACATTTGTCTGTACCACCTACCGTTTTCGCGTAGAAATTGGTTATGCAAAAAAAAGGAAGGTGAGCCAAATCGAGTATACCGAGCTTAACAATTAAGATAAGTGCAGCACCATAACAGTTTCGGAAAGTGCAGGTCACAAGTTGTCCAACGATATGCCACATGATGACTGCGGGACGAAGAAAGGATGAAACCGCGTGATACAAAAAAGGTAAAGTTAGGGAAGAACTGGAAAATTTCAAATGGGAAGGAGGGTCGAGTAATACCTCGTTTTAAAAGTCACAGAAAACGTGAAAAGGATGCGAACATGATTTTGTAATACACTGGCCGGTTTCAAAATGGCGACCAAAACAATTCCGACCCTTGAAGTTGTTGTTCCAAGGGGAGGAATTACGTACGTAAATAGCAAGACACAAACACTGGACAGAGTACATAAGATCCTGTACAAACAATTATGGTAATGGGTCCGCTCATGAAACACCGTACTACTGTAAGCTTTGTTTGAGCTGCAATTTTAACCGCCCTTCACACTTTCTCCAGGCTTAGGACTGGCAACGAATGGTTTACTGTCACGCACAATAAGGAATTCGTTGGCGCGTTTAACGGCTGCTTCGCCAACGAAAAAGGTCCTTTTCTCACAATTGATTGCCAAACCATTTTTTGACAAGAGAAATAGACCTAACTGAAATGATAAGAAAAACGAAAGAATAATCAGAAACCAACAAACAACGAAATTGAGAAGAATAGGTAAAACAACCAATTTTATGATACACATTTACCAACTTACAGTAACTGTTCGAAATGTCTTCCATCGGTCTCAATGCATTTCTGGACACGGACACTGAAATCATTCTGTGCTTCAATAACTTCTGCCTTACTAATCTGCCTGCATGCATCAACTATGCGCCTGATCATGTCGTCCCACGTTGTAGGGCGATTTTGGTAAACGATTTCTCTCAGTCGTTCCCAGAGGTAATAATCTAAACATGTTAAGTCTGGTGACCTAGGAGGCCAGGGCACAGGCCCACCGCTACCTACCCAGCGACCTCGAAACATTTAATTCACCTGATTCTTCGCTGTCAGCTCAAAATGTGATGGGCAGCCATCTTGTTGTAGCCACATGTGTGTTCTGATGTGTAAGGGGACGTCTTCGAGAAGACTGGGCAATTGTTCTTGAAGAAATGTGCAGTACACAACACCCGTAAGCCTCCCTTGAAAAAAATGAGGTCCAATTATTTGTCCGCCGATGATTCCACACCACACATTCACAAACCATCTACGTTGATGATCAACATCTTGCATCCACCGTGGGTTTTCGGCGACCCAGTACTGCATGTTGTGCCGATTTACCTGACCATCACTTTTAAATGTAGCCTCGTCACACCTCGACCCGTGGTACTTTCCGATTGCCTTTGTTGAACCTGGCAGTGGGAACAGCGTACGTGCAGTCAAATGGAACTGGACGCACCGGCAATTGGCGTACTTTGTAATTTGTCGACTGCACAAGCATGCTGTGTTGTGTACTGCAGCCTACCCAACACGTGGGCTTATGCTTATTCCTACTCGTACACAATGGACCTGAAGTTCTACTCACTGCATGTTGTACACTCACAAAGGCATGTACTAAACCGCAAACCTCTCACCCGGACGTTCAGTACACTGACGTTACATGTGACGGGTGGCTTGGTCTGACAATGGTAGCGAACCAGTAACCATTTAGAAACCTTGTCACGAATAAACAGCTGTTCCTTTGGCATTCTTTGTACAGGATCTCATGTTCTCTGTCCAGTGTTTGTGTTTTGCTATTTACGTACGTAATTCCTCCCCTTGGAACAACAACTTCAGGGGTCGGAATTGTTTTGGTCGCCATTTTGAAACCGGTCAGTGTATTACAAAATCATGTTCGCATCCTTTTCACGTTTTCTGTGACTTTTAAAACGAGGTATTTGAAATTTTCCAGTTCTTCCCTAACTTTAGACACCCTTTTTTGTTTCGCGCGGTTTCATCCTTTCTTAGTCCCGCAGTCGTCATGTGGCATATCGTTCGAAAGCTTGTGTCCTGCACTTTCCGAAACTGTTATGGTGCTGCACTTATCTTAATTGTTAAGCTCGGTATACTAGATTTGGCTCACCTTCCTTTCTTTGCAAAACCAATTTCTACGCGAAAACGGTAGGTGGTACAGACAAATGTTTCATATGACAATCGTATTTTTCCCGGCCTTTCCGAATCTGCATTCCAAAACATACCCTTCCCATTTGAAAATCGCACGAACGGGGCATGTGCCCCCCACTAAAACCACAAAGGGTGGCTTTTGGGCTGTTGCAAATACTTTCTACGGATTCTTAGGGCCCAACTTGATACCATCTCCCGTTCTCGAGAAAAGGGTAGTGTCTGGGTCGCTCTGAAACACCCTGTACACACACGAGGTGTGTGTGTGCGCGGGACGTGAATTTTGTACCCCCCAAAGGAAAACGTTCCTGCGCCACTGAAGTTATTGTTTACATAATGCTCTGTGAACATTGTAATTAGGCATGTGCCTGTGTGTTCGAAATAAATAAATAAGAAAAGAGAACAAGGGAAAGATTGAAATTGGAATGGTTATACAATGTGCATGAAGACCTTCATCAGCTAAATGAAAGAAACTGAAAGAAACTCGTGTGTGATAAGGTGTCATGGAATAACTTTTATTTGTTAAGAAGACTATGACGCAGAAATAATGGTAATGGCAATAGAAGAAGAAAATAACCATCATAAGAATATAGTAACTATTTAATATTAATTAGTCTAATGATTTTTTTACCTGAGTACTGTGAGTTAGAATTGTAATTTCTGAAGCAGGTGCTAATCATTTTTCAAAATACTGTATTTTGTAAACTTCAAGAAAATACAAAATAAGAATATTAATTTCATTTTGTAAATTTATTGAATACACACACACACTCTCTCTCTGTCTCTCTCTTTCATGTAATCATATGCACTTAATTAGAATAAATAAACCAATTCACACACAAAAATAAACTACTGTTTTACTCTATTCATGCAATATAAACGGAAACAAACTGATGAGCTAGCTATTCTCTATTCAAGAAAGATTGTAAAGTTGGGAAATAAAATATTTTTTATTGTTATTGGGTTGCGAAGAAAATTCTGAGCGTTTCCGTCGTAGAAAATAAAACAAATATTCTGATTTTGCAAAAATGAAAAAAACCTTATTCAGGCAAGTATTGTCAACTTTTCTCGACGGTCTCGATCCATCATCATTTAGCCAAATTCAAAGCATACGTTCAAAGTAAATTGATTGATTGATTGATTTGTGGTTTTAAGTCCACCTCACGAACAGAAAGGCTAATCGGGACTGGACCTACAGTTTAAAGTGGGATCCGAACCACTGTGCCATGTGCGTCCCCATCAAAGTAGAATTGGGCTGGATTGGAGGCGAAGAAGTCATCAATGTGTTGTTTGACAGCGGATGATTTTCCGTTTAAGGAGTTCGGTAAAAGAGGAAGAAGTGGAAATCGGATGGACCAATGAGGTTACAGCCCAATTTGTTTAATTTCCTACAAGTGACCAAATGTACATATTTCGACGGAAAACACCTTCCCTGTTCACTAGCTTGCATAACATTGCCAGGCACGATAACGTTTTCATCACCACTAACTTTAGAAAAAAGGTTCTGTTTGGTTCCGTTTCCGAAAGATATTGCAGGTGGAATATCGTTTCTCGAAATGTTCGAAAACGATCTTTTCAGATACGTCCAGCGCTTCTGCTATTTCTCTGGGCGACCATCTTGGGTTAGACTCAATTTGTGCCTTAATATATTCGTCGTCGCCGTTGACGATCGCCCAGGCTGAAATTAGCCGATTTAAAACTGGAAAACCATATTCGAGCTGTTCAATCATCTATGTCACAAATCTGTTTGCACGCCTGTGTAAAGTTTTCACCATTTTCCTAAAAGAATAATTACGAGTCATTTTGACCCTGCACACCTTGGAGTAGTGTGATTGATACTATTATAAACCCGAGAAAGTATGAACCCCCCTCAGGCAGATTTGGCTACACTTAAAACTAGCTCAACATGCCCATATGAGCTTTTTGCTCAAGTGTGGCACCCTGTCTAATCCAAGATTTTTGTAAAAATGCCCTCGGGAATTTCCCGTGAAAGTATGACCCCCCTCAGATTGATTTGCCTACACTTATAAAAGGCACTTCTGTGAGATTGTTGTCCATAAATTTGTTAAAAATATGCCCCTCTTGATATTTTTTTTGGCCACACTTAAAACTAAGCCAAGATACACCCACCCACATCCCCCACATTTACTTCCGGTCCACTTCCGGTTTAAGTTCAATTGGGCACCAGGCTCAACTTGCATATTTAGTATTAAGATAATATAATTCTTCTAGAATTGCTCTGTGACTCTCTCATTTCTTACATCATAAATATATGATTTTTCACCTATAAGAATAACACTACATATGGTGTCATCAGGGGGTGTATCATGGAATTCACAGATAATTTTAATGTTTGTCCTGTCATTAACCACAACTTGTTTCCTTTTTGAAGTATTGATGACAAACATGGGTCTCTGTGCTTTGAATTCATCTGGTGTGTAATACATGTCAGTATTGCCAGTAGTGACCCTTTTGTATGCTGTAAATGCTTCATATAATTTGAGGAAATCATCCTTGGACATGTCTAAATTATAATTTTCTATAGGAAATACCTCATTTCTGCCATTTTTAAGATATATGTTCTTGATGTTGCAGCTATCAAATTTACTTGATTTTTTTTTCCTGATTATTGTGTCTTCCAGTCTGAAACAATACCACCACAAAATCCGGCATGTCATATTGTATACTGGAGAATGAATTTGTAGCATCAAACTCATAATAAGTACCAGTGGCGGGCTTGTGTACACATTGATATGTATAAAATTGTAAAAATATTTGTGGATTTTTTTATTATATCTGCTTTGTATTTAAGAGCATAACTGGCTTCATATTCAACAACTGGGATTCTTAGCTCCATAGACTGAATAATGCACTTGCCTTCATCAGGCAGGGTATTAGGCAGAGCTTCCCCTGTAGAGTTTAATGTACTGTCCTTCTTAAAAACATTATTATCATTGGCAGCTCTTCTAAATGTGATTCTTAAACCACCCTTCCACATAATATGTTTGTAATCTGAGAAGAATCCTGGCAGCAACAAGCGCATGGGGAACAGCACTGTGTGGCTCTTGGATAATATTTTATCACCAGCATCAAATCCACCTATTTTGTAGTAAGAAGCCTCGGTTTTGGATAATTTTAGTGTGGCCAAAGCTGTGGAGGTAATGCCGGGATAATCTACTCTGTTTATAACAACACCATGTTTTCTGATCTCAATTTCAGAGAACAGATGTGGCACAAAATTGTCCACCAATCTTATATTTGAATTTGCCGGATAATCTGTACCATCGAGCTTTACAACATCAAATTTGATGTATAGATCTGCTCTGTGGGGGTGTATAAAGCCATCCCCTACATCAAGATCAACCTCAATCTCTGTGTTGGGTTGATTTAAATTTGCAAAGGTCCTCCTGTTTGAGGGGAATGATTGTAGCTCATAACTCTCAATATTTTCCATTTTTTTGTATGTATTTTTATTTAAATATTAATTTCTATGATTGCATTTGTTATGGCTCCAGCAAAATCAACTAATTCTTCTTTTTCATTAGTGACCATCAACTTAATGTAATCTATTCTATTATGGCACACAGGAAAATATAATGTTGGGGATGGAGTGTAGATGATGGGCTCCATAAATTCAGAATTAGGTTTGAATGTTGCAATGATGCCAGTTTGTTTGTGAGTGCCTATGCCATTTGATTTGGTGATCATACCCTCGGCCACATTACAGTGAATATTTAGAGTCTCTATGGCTAAGAATTTAGGTATATTAATAGCAGTGTGTTTGATGGCCGCTTCAAGTTTTGTGTTGTTCTCAAATCCTAACAGCTCTCCTATAGTACCCAGATCCACTGTCTCTGTAGCAGATACAATCTCTACTCTGTGAGTGACAGAATTTTGAGTTAATACTATACCTCTGGGTAATTGAGCATTTAAAGTGGACAGATTATACTGCCCTGGAGTGATGACAATTTTTTGATCACCTACTGCAATTGTGTTGTTGTGGTGTGTAATATTAGGGAACAAGTACATGCCATAAAATGCTCTGAGAGCTATTGTTTTGGGATATACTATATCATCATGTAATCTAAGTTTCAATATTGAATTTTGGCTGGTGAGATGGAAAACTCCCATGATGTTTTAAATACCACAAGGCTTTTTGAAAATCTTCAATTGATGGTTTATTTATTTGAGACATATATCTAAGAACAGATAAACACAGATGTCCACAATTAACATCTTTGAATTTTTGAACACGGGCATTATTGTAATAAAGATTAGCTGAATTTAGATATTTTATCAAATTTTCAGGTGGAACACCTCAAAATGAATCAAACAAAAATGCCTCATTTTTTAAATATTTAAGATAACAGATCCAGTGAGTGCCCTGATTTTTGTACTTATCCAAATTAACAATGCCACACTCTTTGTTGAGTGGTTGTTCTGGTAAAGAATCAGACATATACACACCTCTAAAATGTTTGATGCCCAGTGGCTTGATTAAAGCTTCAATATCTTGGTTTGTAAGCGGTTCTTGTTTTTTTAAATTTATTCATGGCTCTCTTAACACCTTTGCCTTGTTTCCCCATGGCCAGGTTATGGCGCTTCAATTCATCTAATTCTGCCCTATTCTTCTTGGCATCTATTACTGTTTTTGCTATGGCAGCTGATCCCCCAGCCAAGCTCCCAACAGCCCCAAGTGCTGCTAAGATGGCCGGGATAGTAAATATGAATCCACCCACATGTGATTTTTTTCTAGATTGCTGTAATTTTTAATTGGGGGTACTAAGTAATAATTTCATACCATGGCCCTTGGCAATACAAGAATTTTTTTTCTTGCGCTGCTTTTTGGTTAAAAGGCTATCAATTGTTTTAAGAGATTTAAGACCTGCATAAGGTATCTGATACATAACACCCTTGGCCTTCATCCTAGGTTTATTATATATACATTCACAACCCTCACCCCAGTTTTTGCTTGGTGTTCATAGCTATGGTGGTCCCCAATGCTGCTATTCTTTCACTTAAAGAAGCATCTTTGCTTACAAATCTACCAAATGCAGCCTCTTCTAATTTCTTGTCTGCAACATGTCTCTTGACAAGATCAGAATGTGTGTTGTATGCTATGTCATGGTCTCTACAAGCAGCATCTAGGGGATTAACACCAGGATCACCTCTGTTTAATCTATGGTCCAATTTTGTGCCTGGACCACAATACTGATAGCCTGGAATGCGTAGTTCAAATGGCAGCTTGTTTATAATGTCATTAACCAGCCCCCGACCCTCAGAAATATTCCAAAATTTAGGTGGTAGAGTATTAATAATATTTATAAGATATCCAATCCCCTTAGTGTCATTCACTATAAAATTAGACAATTTTGTGCTTATCATGTCCATAATTCCAACCTTTTCATTGTAAAAATTGTGGTTGCCAGCATTTTCCTCCCCAGCTATCACCAACAACCTATCTACAAGTTTCCTGACATCATCAACCCACACAAATTCTTTAGGCAGGGTGTTGTATTGTTTGATTCCACTGCCAGTCTTGATCTGTGACCATATGGGCTTGATTAAATTGTTGTATTTTGCTCTACTGCTAGACTTGACTCTTTTTTGTGTAGGATCATTGTTCTGGTATAGAGCATCTGATTTTATTAATATTTCTTTGTAATGCTCATAATCTTGATCTGTATAGCTGCCAGGCCTTTTCCTAGTCATCAGTTCCCACAATCCAGGTGTTCCGGGATACTTAACAAAAGCACCCTTTTCTCCAAGATGAGATTCTGAATATACAATAAGATCATCCCCCATAAATGTTACTCTGAAATTGCCAATTCTATGTATGATGCTACCATCACGCTCTGTTGCAGCATATAAGCCAAAAACCTCATCTTTGTTGTCTTTACGTGTGCTTAAATATTTTGAGCAAGAAGACCCAATGCAATAGGATCCAGACTAGCTTCAATTCTTCGAGGAGCAACAGGACTAGGTGTATGAATACTAGAAAGTGGGGTGATTGGATAATCTAATATGTTCCTAGCAGCTACAGGTACAAGCTCTGTGATCAAATTTTGATTTTTGCTCTGTAACAGTTTTGATATTTTTACCTAATTCACTAATAGCATCAATAATAGGCTGTTCTGTTTGTTTGTGTTGTTCATAAATTCCTCGGTTCTCAGATTTCCATCCCTTAAATCTTTTTACAGGATAATCTTTTAATTTAAGATCATCAATGATTGGCCTTTTCATGGTTATTTATATATGTTTCAATGTCTAGAAAATTGTTAATTTTATTTCTATATTTACCAGTATTAGGTGTTCTTGTCATATCAATTGTGACAAACCCATAACTGTCCTTGTTCCAGCACCTACTGCAAAACTTGAAAAAGTTATTGTAGCTCAAGTCCCCACCTACATATTCATCATGTATGTGTTTGAGGTTGGTATGATCTTGATGAAACACACATATAAAATTGCTGTTGTCTCGGATCAGCTGTTTGGGTATTTTTGAAAAAGTCTGTGCAAGGTAGAAGCAATCAATGTTTTTGTGTCGGCCCTGTGTAAAGAAATTTCTAACCTTGTTTTGATTATCCAGTATAATGTCATCAAACACAACAACAGAATTATCGAGACATTCATGGAGTGGCTTAACATCTGGTTCAAAAGTGGCAATATCCAGTCCATCATATAGCTTCATCAGCTGCTGATATTTTAATTGTTCCAAGCTCTTAGAGAAGACATACAAGTGCCTGTTTTTCCAGTCTAACCAGTTGGGTGCCAATAAAAAATTATCAATCATTAGTGTAGTTTTACCACAAGCCGATGGCCCAACAATAAGACACCTAATATTTTCAGGCAGCAACTTGCCATTTCTCTTAATCTGCTGTTCAGGTTCTGGCAGCCTCTTTATAACATCCCAGGTGCTCATATTGTCACTTTGTTTGCCTCGATCCAGCTCTGTTCTGGAAGTCCTAGCCATTTGACAAATAACTTGTTGCCTTTTCTGCGGATGATTTTTTCTATGAGATATGTGCCAGGCTGTTTAGTTTTGTTGAGTTCTTCTTCATAGAACCTGCCTTTGAGAATTTCTCCTCGGTGGTCTTTTATTATATATGTGTTAAGGGTCCCAGGTTTAACTTGAACCACTGTAAATAATTCAGTGCTCCAGTTTCTTGTAAAGCCTCTTTTGAATAAGTGCTTATATTTGCTGATTCTTACTTGATCACCCACCTTGTATTTGGCTTTTCTTGTTGTTGGCTGATATTTAGGATAATAAACAGTTCTGATCAATTTTTGCTCATCAGATGAAGTTACTTCAAAGGGTTTCATGTTGATTGTGGAATGGACCGAGTTGTTATATTTTTGTAGAAGTTCTGGAAGAATATTAATCCATTTATAATTACCTTGAAGTGTAAATTGTTTATACATAAGATTTTTTAGGGTTTTGTTGAATCTCTCTACAATTGAGGCCTTGTGATCACTGTAACTCGAATAATGTTGTATTGACTGGCTTTTAATAAATTGTGGAAACACTGAATTATAAAATTCTTTGCCATTATCTGTTTGCAAATAGCGCGGTGATCTTCCACTCTGATTGATGATTGTCCTGAAGGCTTCTGTAACACATGCTCCAGTCTTGGATTTGAGTGGCACAGCCCAGGCAAATTTTGAAAATGTATCTATTACAGTGAGTAGATACTTGTAGCCCTTGTTGATTTTGTCTAAGTTTTTCAGCTGTCCACTTGCCATCTCAATCAAGTCGCACTGCCATAAATCATCTATGCCTTTTGTGACTACTGGCAGTGTCTTAAAATTATGTCTGGCTTGTCTGTGTAATTCATCAACAATAATTTGTCTAGACATAATATGTAAACAAGAATATTGCAACTATGGGGTGTTCAGCAGCTGATACTACAGGATTTTCTAAATACAGTTTGTCTCCTATTTGTATATGAAATTCCAGAGAGCCATCATCTTCAGCATAAGATGTTTCTAATGTATTGGGATCTGTAAAATCCTCCAATTCTACACTGGTGATTTTTGGTTTATTATCAGCATTTGTTATCGATAAGGTAGGGTAGTGGTGTGCCTGTGGTTGTAGCCAATATTTGATCTTGATTGGTCTAAGTGTGCCCCCAACAAAAAATTGGTAATAAAATTGTGCAGGGGACAGCATATATATTTTGCCACCTGGTGTAAATGGTGAATCATATTCTTTGTTGGGGATACTGTACAATTCAAGAATTACTGTATGTTTTGAATTCTCGATTATGCCGGTTATTTCTTTTTCTGCTGTAAGCAATCTACTTGTTACAGATTCAAGGTGCTCATTGATAGTCCTAACAACATCATCATGGCCTGGCTTGATTTTTATGTCCACAACAAGTTTCTTGTATTGTTGCACAATTTCTTGTAGCTGGGTGGCAAAAACAGACAAAGCATTTGCTTGATTGGATTCCATGGTCCCTAGCTGTTGCTTGATATTAGCAACAATTTGCTGTAAATTTTCAACAACTGCCAATTTTGAATTTTGAGCAGTAAGATCATGGACCTGTCTTCTGATATCCTCAAACAGGGCATGCAGTTCATTAATATGTTGATTGGTTGGTAGAGTGGCCACTGTCTGAGTGAGTTGTTTGATCTCTGTCTGGATATTCTTGATATCTTCCGATTTCAATATGCGATTCACAGATCTCTTAATATTTTTAAGTTCCTGTGATGTAGGCAGATTTGATACAGTATTTTGCAAAGATTCAAGTGCCAATTTCACATCATTTAATTCAGAAGCATCAACCACACCACGCATAGCATCTTGGAGCAGGGCTATATCTGCCAGAGTGGGTGTTGATTGTTGTAAAATTTCAAGCTTTGTTTGGATATCATCGATCAAGTGATGAAAATGAGATAGCTCAGATTCAGTGTTGAGGTTTTCAAGTTTTGTGATCTGTTGCTGGACACTGGCAAGGGTATCTACAATACCAGGCAGGCGAGATTCTAGAGATTCTTGTACATTTGTCAAATCACTTTGCACTGCTGCTATTGTACCCTCAAGATGGGTTATGGTACTTTGAATTTTTTCCAAAATCTTCATATGTTTCAAGTTGCAGCTTAATATTGGCAACACTCCGAGTTATTGCACTCAAAGCATCAGAAGATTGCAAGTTGTTCATAAAATTTTCAAGTGTCTCAATTTTTTCTTTAACCTCGGCTATGGCATTGTTCAAGGGGTCCAGATTAGGTATCTGTAATGATTGAATCTGTTCTTTTAGAGTGGAAATCACTAGATCAAAATCTTCTTGTGATTTTATGCTTTTGACAATTGTTTGGAGCTGTGCCTGGACATTATTTATTTGCTCTTCCAATTGTTGTTTCAATTGCTCAGAGTTGGTGGCCTGGGTCTTAAATTTGACTTGAAGAGCTGCTACAGCCTCATCTAAACTTTGAAAATTATCCAATGTGGCCAGATCAGTATATTTCTGAAGCAATAATTTGAGTTCAGAATCAATTTTAAGAAGAGGGTCCATGCATTGTGATTGCAAGTTTGTAATTTCTAGTTGAAGACTAGCATTTAGTGTGGTTTGTAAAGCTTGTAAATCACTTCTTAATTTCTTGACTCTGACATCAAGCATCAGAATCTCATCACTGTGATCTTCATGTCTTGTATGGCCAAATATATCATTAGGCATTTTTGTTTTAGCGGTTATTTATTATTGAATATCTAATTCTTAATTCTATAAAAAAGGGAATAAGCTTGTCATAGGATCCAGGGACCTCAATATATAAGCAGTCAACAGCAGAAACAGTATAAACAGTGCCAGAAATCATGTTTGAGTGCTTAATTCTATAAATATTTCTCCCTATTGAAATCTTGACATTACCCTCAGGGGTTGTAATAAATTGTAATTGTCCACCTACAGGTAATTGGTAATGATTTAAATTATTGTTAAATATGTACAATGTTTTACCTGTTTCATCATCAACATCTGTAAGTATGCTGTTCAGATGAATAATTAACAAAGCACTTAGTTTAGATATTATATCAGAAGAGGGTTGTGGTGTTGGCAGGTCCATAATAGCCTGTTTTTTGAACCCAAATAAGTTCATAGGCTTGTTTATTTATTTCAAATCATGCTCTGTAATTGGGCATTGATTGCCATTTTTCAAATAACAATGACCCCATGGTAGAGTATGTATGCCACATGATAAAATGCATCTCTTATCATCATGTGGGTCCAGAGCCACTTTTCTTACAATATTGCTAGTCAACAAGTGATCCACACTCTGAATTCTGGATTCTGATGTTCTGATTGTGCTACATGATTTGAGACAATCTTCATAATCTTCAAATTCAAGCTCTTTGTCAACAATTACTCTGCCAATGCCCTTGGCTTTTTTGGCAACAACACCACTACATGTTTCAAAACTATACATCTTGGCCCTTAACCCAGCAAATGCCACAATAACATCACCAAGTGTCTCATCTTTTAACTTGCCAGGCACCTTTTTGTTGTGGTGATGAATTTTTGAATGTTCACTGGTATCAAAATATTCAAGCAATGCAGGCTGTGCTATATCTTGATAAACATCTTCTGTTTGAATATCAAGAACAAAACTATCTGTGTCCATGTACATCAGTTTTACACGATCCTTATAAAAAGGCTTCAACACATCATAATACAATTTTAACATGTGTAATTTGGCCAATTCCAATATCACAGCCCCTACATAAATAGGCTTATCATACTTAATCTTTGTTTTTTCATGTTGAAAAGTGCCATATGCTCATCATAAATTCTTCTGTAATTGAAGTTGGGCTTTGCTATCAATTTTTTGCTCCGGCTGGGGTCAGTAATTATTTTAACATCAATATGTTTTCTGACATTTTCTATTGTTTTGCCATACACAGAATTGACCATCAATTTAAACAAGGTCTTATCAAATTGGCTCATTGCAGATGTTCGAAGCTCTGTGTTTGTATCAATATATGGCTTCAACCATCTTGAGTGCCTGAACCTCAAAACTTTTCCAACTTTGGTTACTTGAACACCATGATTCATCAGGAACTGGAGGTTTTTGTAATATATAACATAATCCTGTTTTGGTTCCAGAGTCATCATCAATTTCTTCTGTTTAGAGCCAGGTGAGCACTTAACCTCAGGAATTGGGGCAGATCAGAAAATGTGTTGTGTAAATTATCAGGAATTGTCAGATCAACCTCTAAGAATAGGCCATAGTTACTGTTATCAAAATCCTTAGGATCTTCAATATTGAAATCTTCAACCCACTCAAGCCCTGCATATGGCAATTTATCCATCATAGCATAACCATAGAGGCTGTTGGCATCTACATACAGTATATAATTTGATGGCAGTGCTGGGTCATAATCGGGAATATATTTATTATTTGCTCTGGCATATCTCTGAGAACATTGCACCATGCCTCCTCTTATACATTGCTCCATAAACAGATACATATCCTGATCTTGGATCAGATCCAATTGCATTTTAGTGTTTAAAAACATTGCAGACCATGCTAGGCCCGGAGCACTGTAAAAATACATTGGATCCAGTTTATAATTTTGCATGGAAAATTTTCTGAATGCCTGCAGTATATCAGCTAAGAGGGTCACATCAAGTTTTAAATATGTATTGTGATAATCACCAAATGTCTGGCATTTTAAATTGTTCCACATCAACTGGGCATGGTGATAATCATCATCAGTGATTCCAGATCCTCTGATTTTGCTGTAAAACTCTTGTTGTGGTGGCAGAGCACACTCATCAAATTTAGAAAAATCTGTAACATAGTCATATGGATATACACCCTTCCGCCTAATTAATTTCAGGTCCTGATTTGGAAACAAAGCACATGTGATTTTGAATTGATCATCAGATAATTGAGTGGCCAGTGTAGCCAGGCTAGCAGACAGAATTCTGTATGAATCAAGAAATCTTAAGTGAATAGGAACACCATTAACTTTAATTATTTTGCTAATGGCAATATATTCCTCATCATTTTCAGCTAAAATATTTAAATTCTGCTTGTCAAACCCCTCGTACCTGATCAGATGATCAAAATCATAATTGGATGCTCCATGGCAAAATATGGGGACAAATGTTGGTCTCTGGATCTGAATATTACAGCTATTACACAGGGCCATTAAGAATTTACCATCTGTATGGGAATGGTGTTTCACCTTGATATTTGTATCTGAAAATTCAGAATCACATAGCGGGCATTTTTCTGCATTGTTGAAATCTTCATTCTGTTTCTCTGTTAAAGGCAACATGGGTTTTGATTTTAATAAGATATTAGATGCTATGTTATGGCACTCATTTTCTATTCTATGTGCAAATTTTTTGATGGCATCTGGTCCCATGTATAAATCTTCTTTACTAACAACACCATCCTGTACAACAACATAATAAAAACTAGAAGGTTCATGTAACTGGTATGGTGTAATTGAAGATTCCTCAGGGTCTGGGCTACAGAATGCAAGAGGTTTGAGATTTGATTCAAAATCACAGACTATATATGCTGGGTGTTCCAACAAGGCTTCAAAATTTTTGAATTTGACATTTTCACTTGGCATTGGCATCACCATATGAACAGGTTTATGGTTGCCACAATATTTTAAATGTTCAATTAATTTGTTTTTAGCAATTTTTGCATTTTTTTCACGAACCCCATTTACCATTTTTTGACCATCAAATACAGTTAAACATCTTCGGCACAACTTGAATATTGTATTGGATTTGCCTTGTTGTTTTCTGACTAAAGCTTCAAGATTATGTATCAGAGTGTAATGATATGTATCATCCCCTTCAATTAAGAGCAGATCAATCGGAACAGCAGAATCATCATCAAATGTACTGATTCTGAGAGGTGCTACCAAGCAATTGCCACTGCCAGTAGAACAAATAAATACATTAATAGATAATTGTTTACCATTCATATGCCTGGCCTTTTTTTTCAAATTTATCAATATTCTGAACAGACATTGGATATTCTAAACCCTCCATTGCTTCATCAAAATCATGTTCATGTTGTTTATAATAACTTATTCTCTCAGGATGCCTTAAAACTGGAAACAAAGCAGCTAAAATACACCACAAAAAGCATTTCTCATCATTATTTTCTATGTTAACCACGGCTCTTTTGTTTCTAATATTGGCAGGTAATGGCAAATATGTAGATCCTTGTAATGGGCTGAATTCAGAAATATTAACATAGAGCTTGTGTGGAGATCCGCATAGGCTCCATCCTGACTCTTTTCCAGCAAATTCAGAGTGTTTAATATTCAATTGATCTATCAAACTGCTTATTATTTTGTCTAAATTTGCATTTGAATATACCGGTACAGTTTCTGTTATGTGGGGCTGTGTAAATTTTGTGCCATTTGGTTTCTTATATTGTGTAAACAATTTGAGGGACAGCTTATAAGAGCCATTTTGTGCATTTAGAATTGCCTGCACATCAGGATTTATACTGTTCAAAAAATTCTTAATATCACATCTTGGCTCTGATACAAACCGGTGATCCCTTAATTGGCCATTAAAACTGCTATGGATAGGTGGTGCATAGCGTGGCTGCTTTGCTGCGGTAGCATTAACAGGTGTTTCATGCTTCCTTTTCAGACCAGATGTAGATGGTTGTGGGAGCAATGTTGATGACTGTGCAGAACAAGTACCCATATGTTTATATGTGAAATATTCCATGCTATATTTTCTATGGCATTTAGGGCATATTTTTGTGGGTGTTCTGCATTTGTCTGGATTACAATTCTTTTGATGCTTAGCCCAATTGGGGCTAGATATATTCTTTTTGCATTGATTACAATGTTTTTGATTTGGCATTTTTATTATTGGTTTATTATATATATTTCTTGGGATTCAAATCAAAATTCTATGCTTAATAAAAAATATCAGTTGGGTTCAGCAGTGTGCTTTGTATACTTAGTGTGTGTGTGTGTGTGTGTATGTGTGTTAATATTTTTGGCTTTGGTATTTACATAAAATTTCTTGGGGTTCAAATCAAAACTCTATAGTTAATAAACCTATGACAGGTTGTATAAAGCTGATAGCCTACATGCACAAAAATAGAATAAGTACAGAAGCACTAGAGCAGATATAAACCCTTTGTTCAATATATTACAAATATGTTTGATATGAATAATAAAAAATTCTGTATATTAAATCAAATATATTTGTAATTCAATTTATACAAATCTGTTATATTTTTGTGTTTAAAAAATATGAGCAGCACTGCAACAACACACCCTTTCTCTTCAACAACTCTCACAATACTGGCTGATATGCAATGCAAAATCTCTTTATATAGCCTAAGCACGGACCGCATTGAAGACATCTGAAACAATAAGCCAATCAGAATATAACACATCATCACATTATGTCATAACCAACCAATCAGAAAACAACACATCCCTAATAATTTATTGCATAATATTGGGTAATAATTTGTTGCAAAACATGATGCAATAGAAATAAGCCAGAAATAGGTCACAAGTGGGCCGGAAGTGGTCAGAAATGGCCATAAATGGCCGGAAATATACCAGAAGTGGACCGGAAGTGGACCGGAAGTGGGCAGAAATAGCCAGAAATGGCCGGAAATAGACCGGAAGTAAATATGTGTGGGTGTGGGTCGGTGTGGGTGGGTGTATCTTGGCTTAGTTTTAAGTGTGGCCAAAAAAAATATCAAGAGGGGCATATTTTTAACAAATTTATGGACAACAATCTCACAGAAGTGCCTTTTATAAGTGTAGGCAAATCAATCTGAGGGGGGTCATACCTTCACGGGAAATTCCCGAGGGCATTTTTACAAAAATCTTGGATTAGACAGGGTGCCACACTTGAGCAAAAAGCTCATATGGGCATGTTGAGCTAGTTTTAAGTGTAGCCAAATCTGCCTGAGGGGGGTTCATACTTTCTCGGGTTTATAATAGTATCAATCACACTACTCCTTGGTCGTACACTTATAATAATACTACGAACCTTGTCAAGGATATCCGATATATTGAATCCAGTGGGCAAATCTTTAAGGATTGACAAACTGGAAAAAGAAACCTGAGCAAGTTTTTGGTATATAGCCTTCATTTGATCAAGGTTTTCTTCGCTAGAAGTATGCAATCTGTAATGTAAAAGTTTTAGTTTCATTCAGATCAAAACTCCGTACATATCGTTCCATAAGAAAAATCTTACAAGTACGTATCCATTTAAATGGCGTTCAATTCTGATTCTCAATAGAAATAACTATATGCAAAACTACAACATAACCTATATTCCTTTTCCGGAATGTCTGGAGTAAGAGAACGCGAACGTGTTCTTGGCGCAAGTTGAAGGGTGTGTGCCTCGCCCAATGAACGCGCGGAGGGGAGGGGCATGCGCGGGAGGGGGCGACTCGACTGCTCATTCGCAGTCCAGTAGTTCTGTAGTAAACATGTCAGCTCGCATCAGGAGAGCGCCGCATAGTGTTGACTGTGTTCGAGAACCTATTTGCACGAGGTAAAACAGTAAATGAATGTGTTTTGGAGACAGCTGCCCTAACGGGAATTGGGAAATCCACCGTCTATAATATCCGGAAGGAAGCGAAACAATCGCGAGAAAAGGATGGAACATCCCTGTTGGAAATGCCGGTCCAGAAGCATCCGAAACGAGCTCAACGATTTGCAGACTTCGATGAGTTTGCGCTAGAGGCATTACGAAGGCTCATTCACAGGGAATTTTGGGTTTTTAGGGTGGCCGTTATGAAAAAAAAAGAAAACATGTGTAAACAAATAAGTTATGTACTATTTACAGGCCAACTACTGGCGTTCTTGCATTGCATTGCATTGTTTTCTTATAAGACGATAAACGCGCGATATTATTTGTGTAAAACAATACACTGGCCATTATTGAGAATAAAAGAAGAAATTGGCAGCAGAAAGTGGTTTGCTTTACGGCCGTTACACCACGCAGCACTTCGTTGCTTTCACCCCTCACCCTTCCCCGCCTAATCTGGCCCCACCAACAAGCTTTCCCCTCTGCGCGTCGCTAATCCAGACATTCCGGAAAAGTTGTATAGATTGTGTTCTTCAATGACGATATGTTGTAACGCTCACTTTCTCGCTGCCGTGTGTGTGTGTGTGTGTTGATTGTTTTATTGAATTGAACATTTTACGTCGCTTTCCTGACACGTTTGGCTCATCGCGACGTTGAGGATGAGTGATGATTTAATGTATTTGATGAAGCGACGCTCACAAAAAACACCCATGCCCAGGTCGGTATTCGAACCCGGGACGTTTGGTGTTGTGGCGCGCTATGCTAACCACTCAGGGACGTGCACTGATGAGTAGCTAGTCTAGCAGAGATAGATCAATATATCTTGTATCTCGAATATATTCAAATTACAAAATTATTGTCTTGTTAAAGGCACAGTTCATATGCAACACTTTCTTTTCCACGCGCTTCTCGTCCATCAGTGCGATCCGCGGGCAAAGCTTGCTGGATACCCTAGCTCGCTCTTCCTCCGCCTGACCAGTTTCCAGGTAGAAACATCAGCCCGAAGGAAAAATGGAGATTTCTACCTCTACCCCCTTGCCCCCTCGCCCCCCGCTGCAATGATTGAAAGCCAAGGCTTTCAGATCCCCAGTCTATCTCCTATAGGACAGATAGGGGATTGGTTTCTCATAGATTTTTTGTAAATTCTCTAAAGAACTCAGGGCAAAATTTTCTGTAGTATTTATGTTCTCTGTATTTACACAACCGTTTACACGTTGTACAATATGTATGTATAATATGGGATGTAGTTTTATTATTTATGAAATGGAACGTGTTATGTGCAGACAATAATGTTATGCTTTGCTTCTTTCTTTCTTCTTTTTTTTCAAATATATATATAATGATTAAATTACAAATATGTGCTCAGGCTCTATCTCACTCTCGTTTTAGTAGTGTTTTATTTAAATATACTACTCTTGGCCTCTAACAGTCATAAATACTTATTTAAATATTTATTTGAGCAAGAGAACGCGTGTTCATATTGTTGTTGGTTTGGTTTATTTTACTTCGCTTTTCTGCCACATTTTGGTTATTGCAAAAATGAAGATGAGTGATGATATGATGAAATTGATGAAGGGATCTCATATGAACAATCCAGGCCAGGATGAGTGCGCATTCTTGTCCTAAGAGGAATGAAAAATGTATCTGAGAACTCAAAAAGCCAAATGAATATTATTGAAGAAACTACTAAAAAGTGTGTTTTGTTACCTGTTTTGTTTCTTTGCATAAAGTGTACTTAAAACACCAAATCAACCAACCGTGGCGGAAGGTTATCACAGCGCGCTACGACACCAGGAGTTCCGGGTTCGAACCCCGACCTGGCCATGGGTGGTCTTTGTGTTTGTCGCTTCATTAATTTTATCGCATCATCTTCGCAATTAACCAAATGTGACAAAAAGCGACACTAAGTAACAAAAATGAAATGAAATCATTGGTTGATTGCTCGATTTGGTTTATTTTCAATTCATTTCAATTCAATTTAATTGTCTTTTTTCTTTTCCGCCAGTTTTGGCTAATCGCGAAGATGATACGATAAAATTAATGAAGGGATACACACAAAGAATACCTGGCTTAGTAGTCAAATCAAATCGTTTGTAATTTTCGAATGTGGGTTGGGGTTACGTGTACTTTTTTTTAGTACTCATTCATCATTTTGAAATCTTCTCCTGTTATTGAAATTCTTTTTTTTTAGGAATACTGGGCCCTAAAGGGGGAAGGAATGTGACCCACACCAACCCTCCCCCCCTTTAGCACGCCACTGACTGCTAGAGTGCATCACACATATCTTTGCCGTTGCACAGATACCAATTTTCTTTTCGTCTCTCTCTCTCTTAGCATCACGTGTTCTTCGCTGCTCGCCAACCTTCGCCATTGTTGCCATATTGTCATTCCATCCCTGGACACACTCCCACAAACATCATTGAAAACAATTGAATAGCGCTCCAGCTCGCGATTCACACCGATCGGCAGGAACGGTAATGTGGCAATATAGTATGACGAAGTGGTTGCTTCTATTATGCAGTGCATGTTCATTGGCTAGCTAATAACTAGTGTTGCCAACTGTAATAATGAAGCACTATTTCTGTCACAGAAGGAGAAAGGCAGGTAAAGTGACTGTGAGTTTTGTTGCATTGGAAGCACCATATTTTTATTTTATACAGTAGAGCGTCGATTATCCGAAGTAATTGGGGGACATGGGTGTTCGGAAAACTGGTTTCTTCGGATAATCGAACTGTACATGTTTATTTGCCAAAAAGAAGTACTGTACAGTAAATTTATTCATAAAAACAGGCATCTCTTTAAGTATGTATTACAAAGTAACGTACAAAGGCAACTTTAGTAGGAATATATAGTATGTGGTACAGTTTATTAAACAAAAATATGTACATATTACATACGCATTTTGCATGAACAATACACAAAGTACACAAAATTAACGTTTAAAAAAATTCTTTATTTTGGTCTGTCTAAGCAAGCCTACACGCTTACGAGCAGCTAAGTCACGTACTTTTTTCATTACAGATATCTGAAAGTGAGCGAGTACACAGTTCGGTTAAGCGGTCGTTCGGTTGACCGACATTCGGATAATCGACGCTCTACTGTACTAAGTATTTGACCGGTTTGACGCTGTGTGCGTGTATTGCGTGATTGTATGTGAAAGTGTGTGTTTGTTAATGAACGTTAAATGCAATGCATCCAGTTCTGTCAAAGGTGAAATAAAAAACCTTGCATAGCCAAGCTCGGGAAATTCTAAGCAACGAGCACGAGTTCATGAAGGAGGAAGCCAGTGAAGGTGTTAGCATCCCAATAAACCATTTTGGCAAGAGAACAGTGGCTGCGACATTTTATTGTCAATATTTTTCCATATTTCTAACTTTAATACAAAAAAGTGTTCCCCTGTGCATAGCACCACGCCATGAAGGCGTATAGGGGGTGTGGGGGTAACGCCCCATACTTTCTTGATCCGGTCGTGAGTGGGGGTGATGTGATCAGCATCACGCCCCTGACCGCCTTTACCCCCCAGGGTTTCCCCCAGGTACCAATGTTATTCGACGCTGGGTAGGCGCCGGGGCCGCTTCCACCGTAAACTTTAATACATACTTACTTTTACATATTTAAGGAAAATATACTTAATGTTACATATTTCAACAGGTTTATTTCACAAATTGTTCATATTCCATAATTTTGGAATTGTTCAAATAAATAAATTATGTTTCTCCACGAGCAGAGGAGCAACCGCGAACTTTTGTTTGGGCGGGGGGGGGGGGGGCAAGAACACTCGCAAACATACATGCCCAAGCTGGGATTCGAACCCGGGACTAACATTATTATTAGTAGTAGTAGTAGTAGTACTAGTAGTATTAGTGTAAAAGACGTTATTACACTCGTAAATTATGCAAAAAGGCATAGAAGTTGGTGCTAAAGCATTTGTGTTCGAACAAGCGATCTGAATTATTTTTTCAACACGTCAGAAACTATTTTTGAAAGAAAAAAAGTGCTTGATAACTGAATTCCAAATATAATTAATTCTTATTACATTAACATGTTAAACTTTCATGCACGATATGTTTCATATATATGCAACATGGAGCGACGTGGACACTAAATTGTGTACATATTCAAAGTTTCATTAATACATATTATATACAACATATATTATTTAAATACATTATACACAACCTATTCATCCCTCTCACAACATCCAACAGCAAAAATTACAGCCGGTCCCCATGCCGGAGTTTTTTAGCACATCGCGCTACGACGCCAGGGGTCCCGGGTTCGGATCCTGGCCTGAGCATGGATGTTTGTGAGTGTCCATTCATCAATTTCACCATATCATCACTCATTCCTATCTTCGCAAATTAGCCAAACGTGGCACAAGACGCGAAGTATAATAAAGCAAATCAATCAATCAATACAAAAATTGTCTCAAATGTGCACGCTCCCTTTCCTCGAAACAATTGTTCATGCATTTAGAACAAAATCAATTAAGACAAGTCTTATTTCTCTGTCTGGTAATGTACAATGATTACAGAGAACAATGATAAATTGCGAGCGAAGCGAGGAAGAACATTTTTGGATCAATTTTTTTTGCGGGCTGAAATCAATATTGATTTAATAGGGCGCAAATAATTTCACAGGACGCCAATGCATTCTCTCTTTTACAACTTTTGTGCCTCGCCGATGTTGTAGTGGTAACATCGTCGGCGTGTGATCAAGGGGTCACGGATTCGATACCCGGTGGATGAAAATGGCACAGTTGTTCGGATCCCAATTTTAACTGTACTTCCAGTCTCGATTAGCCTTTCCGTGAGTAAAGTGGACTTACAACCACAAATCAATCAATCTTACAACTTATTTTCATTTAGATCATTCGGCGCCCAGGGCCGACTGCCGCTGCTACCTAGCAACGGTTCTGATCTTGATAAGACTAAGAAAAGCAGGTATTACGAGCGAAGCGAGCAAGAACATTTTACGAAAAGTATTTTTATTTGCATAAAATTTGAAGTTGTGGGCGGTAATTGCCCCCTGCAGGTACACTTGGCAGTCGATGTTTGCCCCCGCTTGCCCCCTAGAACTCATTTCGGTCAAAGGTTGATGTGGCAATACCCCCATGTGGTTGCACCACTGTGCACGAGTATTTCAATTCTTGGTTCCGGCACGTGTTCTTGTAGAAATTGCATAGAGGAGGTTGTCATTTTTGCTGCTTAATTCGATGCATATTGTTTTCTGTGTTAAAATGCCATGCTTTGATGGGTGACAAGTTCATAGCAAAAGAAAAAGCCGCGCAGCTTATCGTCTAGTAACAGTATATGTACTTGTTATTGTTGTGGATGTACAACAAAGGCAACCGACTGTCGCCGATCACAGAGAGGCAATAATACTGCTTGAGGAGGAGTATTGTGGTCCAATTGTCGCAGTTTAACACGTTCGCATGTTATTAGTTCTCAAAGCAGTGGTAGTGTCGGTAGTGTATTATCTGTCGTTCCAGTTCCGTACCAGTGTAGACCGGTTTTGGGAGTGAACAGTTAGAACGCCACCAGTGCATTAATGCAATGGAAATAATAAATTGTTTAATTTGTTTGAAATCACTCAAATGAGGAATCACTATGAAGAAGTCCTCTTTGCAGCATTTTTGGTAATTTTACGTATGTGTTAGTCCATATTTTGCGAATTTTTAGTCCATGTGTATGTATCTACATGGAAAGCCACTTGTTAGTACATATTAATCCTAGTCCTAGTATAATGCATGACGTTTAAAACTCAACGTTAGATAGACCTGAATTCTCCAATTTTCTTGTTGTACGTAACAGCTGTGCATCGGCGCACTGCAGCGATTTTTCTATCTGCTCCATTAGCAACACTGCTTCTTGAGTTGTGTCGCGAATCGCACGGCAGAAATATATGTGTTGGGCTATACCCCAAGTGTCGACGTCACAGCACGTCACTGTAACCACTCCATGTAGTTCGGGTTTTGTGTGTGTGGGGGTGTGTTGGTGTGTGTGTTTGCACTTATGTAAAAGAAAATATTTGCAACCACTTTATAATATGAGGTAAATTCTATTACTGACTTATTTTATGGTACTTACATTATTTCATCATGTAACAAATATTCACTAATGTCCACATTGCAAAATGTTACAGCCATTTTTGGAAATTTCTCCAACGGAAGAATTCTTTGGATGGATGTAATGGTTGGGTCGTTCTGGTATTGCACTCACTTAGAAAATATGATGGACATCGCTAAAACGCAGAACAATACAAATGCAATTTTCCAAAAGCATCTGTAACAACAATATACATTGTTACAATTCATACATCGCTTCCAGAAGAGGAGGGGACACTTGCTAAAACAAACACACAGAATTACACACATTACAAGGAAAGAAGCGGGCTTCCGGAGGAAAGTTTCTGAAGGGGATCAAAATAGAAAAACTTATGTGTTGTGTTTTTCATGTATCATGAGAGACATACTTTTAAGGACATACAGAAAAGAAGAGATACCAAAGAAAGGCTATTGATGAAATAAAAGGATATTAAAATTTTCCATTAAAAATGGAAAGATGCTACAAAATGAAAGCCTGATAATACTGATACCAAAAACCACACACAAAACAAGTAGATGAATATCGACTAATTACATTCCTAAATTGCAGCTACAAACCTATAGCACAGAAATTAGCGTAATTGGTTCAAACTAATTTTATAGCAGGTAATCTGACCAAAACAAACATGCATTGATGAATAGCATAATATGTATTCACTGCTGTTATAGAAAGGATTCGCAACATGTTATCCTATTATTCGGTGGAGAAAATTGATGCAGGCGTACTTTCTTTCGATTTTCAAAAAGCGTTTGATCTAGTATCACATGAGTACCTGTTTGAAGTATTAAAAGCATATAAATTCACATTTTGATAGACATCATCTCGGTTGCTGATCAACAGATTCAGGGGCCTGTTCGTTCAGTTCAATTTCTTGTTTAGGCGGAAGAAATTTGACGAATATTGTATCAACTCTGGTGAAGAAATTAGCACGAAATTAAGTAATTAAGTATATCATGGTATCGGACACAAATTAACAAGTATCCAACAACATAATTTTTAAGCTTTGAGTAACTCAGTACGAGGTTCTATAATTCAAATAGAAAAATGGATTGGTTCCAGGGGTCATCTGCAGATGCGGCGATGACTTAGCAAAATATTAACAATGCTGCATTTTAAATATTTTAGAGAAGAAGTTAGAAATAAGTAAGAATATTCTCATGTTTGTGCGAAATAAGCCAAGCGACACCATGAAAAGGCTAGAAATACGCAAGGGATTCGCTAAGTTTAGCGCATCGGAATGAGAGCCCAGTACTATTCCCCGTGACCAACACTAGCGCTACGTTCCCTATTGAAGGCAATGTTGTTCGCTGGCCCAGAGGTCATCGCAGAAAATGAGAGAATCTCTCGACCTGATAGGAAGACCGCTTGAAGGTCTGGTCATAAAAGCCTTTTTTTCAGCTGCCATGTTTACGGCAGGGTTTCTCTGACGTAATCAGGATTAAAAATTTTCTGAGTGCTATTTCTATCATTGTAAAGCTTGCAATGCAATGACCTAATACACGCAATTAGTGATGTCGTGAGTGAATTCTTTTTTAAATAAACTGAAATATCAGACTTTTTTTAATTATGTTACGCGAACCATCTAATGTTAACAGTAGGTCTCAATTGTCAACTGTCTTGAGATCTGTGCATAAGGACAAGGGTTTATTGGTTTTACTGATGTAACGTTAAATACCGATTGTATAATTGACGGGATACTTGTTCATGTAAAAATTGTCAATAAGAAGAAACTGGAGGATAAATTTATTATTGCTCAAACTTATGACGGGTCGGCAGTTATGTCGGGGCATTTATCGGATTTGCAAGAGAAGGTCCAGGACGAGTACCCGAAGGCGTTAGTTACGCATTGCTACGCTCAAGTATAGATTTAGTGCTGTCCCAGGTAATGAATGGAATACCATGTATTCTTATCCACTTTGCCACAGAAGACCGTTAAAAGAAAACGATCCCATTCTTTTCACAACCCAGGTGGTGTTATAAATCACGCTTAGTTAACACAGTTGAGCCAGTAATTGGAGCCACTAATTGACTTTGTTTTTAATATTTTATGACAACTGAAATGGACCGGGCAGGTTTGCACAGAGCATGGATT
Source organism: Lepisma saccharinum (assembly GCF_977018435.1). Lineage (NCBI taxonomy): Eukaryota > Metazoa > Arthropoda > Insecta > Zygentoma > Lepismatidae > Lepisma > Lepisma saccharinum. The sequence goes on from NC_139237.1 coordinate 59,957,429, forward strand.
TGTGAACTTTTTGCAATGCTTTCAAACAATATTTTTACTGAAGACATTTTCACCTTTGATGAAAAGTTTCTCTCGGGTTATCGACCAGGTGAGTTATAGAGAAGATTCCAAGCTTTCAAGAGAACGTCACTCTCATCTTCAGGGAAGAAGTGAGAGTGACGTTAGCTATCGAAAGCTTGGAATATTTTTGGCGCTTACTGAGGAGAAATATTGTCCCCCCCCCCTTCCAGGTTGAAAATATCGACAAGTCTTGTGATGACTACGTAAAAATGTCACGCTTCGCCAACTGATTGTTTCACATGCTTGATTGATTGAGTTTGTGTTTTAAGTCAACTTTATGCATAGTAAGGCTAATCGGTACGGGACCTACAGTTTTAAAGTAGGATCCGAACCACTATGAGCCTCCACTCCTTGATTACAAGGCGACGACGCTACCACTGCGCCATCGGGGAGGCCCTTGATTGTTTCACATGCGCCAGAACTACAGAATGTTATCCAACTAAAACGCATGGGTAACCAAAGTTAATAAAATACTGATTAACAAATCGTGTACTTATCATTGGGACAGCTTGTAGAATTATCTTACAATTTTAGAGAACGAAACAACGAAATACGTTTATTTATGGTGGTCTTAGTGGAATCTGTCAGTTGATGCAGTGCTAGAACATTATATTACCTCTCGTATACGGAAACCCTTTTGTTTACCATATATGGTACTCCATGGAATGATGTATGTGACACGAACTCTTTCCAAAATGTCACTGCTGAAATAAAAGATAATAACATTTAATATCGAATTGCTTACCAAAGATATTGATTGGCAAGACAGAAGAAAAAAATATACACGCACAATATATAAGTGAGTTTCACTGACGTCATCGAAATACACATTTTGGGATGGAGACGATGACTACGAGCCTGCAAGGTTAACAAACGCAACCTAACATTGGAGCAGGGCGAGACTTAAACACAACGGATCCTTGAGCAATAATGGGTTTTCCAAATAGACGCTCCCGCTTGTCATTTAATCCCCCGAAAATGGATATCACTTCTTCTGCATACCAATGATTATCAACACTGGATGCACGAGGAATCTAGAATTGTCGACAATAAGGAGCTTCCTACCCGACTACAACGTGCTGGCCTTGATGAAACAAAAAAAATCAGCCAGTGTGTAGTGAACATTTTATTGCAGGTAACTACATTGTCACTTCTTTCTCTATGTTGAAGTGCAAGTTAATCATATTAACGTGTTCAAAAAGTATTAACAGGATTTCATTTTTTCGAAAAGCATATAACCCTTAGTTCATATCGCAAGGAATTGAAACAGTATTCATTTTACGATGGACGTAATGCAAATTAGTGTGCCAAGAGCAGTAAAATAATAGTGTTTCCTCCTTCCTTCGTGTTCATTTTCCCTTAGCATTCCTAACCCGCGTTTTGAAGCACTTATTTCCTTTAAGGAACTCGCACCTACAACTAAAAGTTACAAAAAAAGGCCCGCACCTTCACCATGTTTCCTCCTTCCCTTATTTCATTATTTTATTACCGGGGTGTAAGTAAGAAAAGGTACTAGCGAGAGGTTTAGTAACAAGGCTCAGACCATTCTATGTTCGGAGAGACGCCTCCGTCATCCAGGTACATACCTGCGCTGTCTTCCTCGATGTTCACACACCAAAACCAAATCCAAAACTGATCTCGAAATTCCCTTCCGATCTTCTCAGATCGGTTCGGTTGCTTCGCTATACAAATTCCAATACCTGTCGATTCATATCCGTCTGTCAGGCTGGTACCTTTTCACGGACGAGGCAAGTAATGGAATTTGTAAGGTCTGCATTCCAAACCGACGAGAACATCCTGACTCCGTAATGTTTCGTTTCAAGTACACCTTCTAATTTTTACCTACAAGTCAACAATAGTACTAATAATAAAACCTAAGCAAGTGAAATGGAGGAACCAATTGTACCTATAGTTGTCCACCATAATTTACCAACTTCCTTCCCCTTAAAATGTTCTAGAGCCGTACACGTTGGGATCGTTTATAATATACACAGCATGTGACAACTGAAAAAAATTCATTCTCCAGTGCCCCTTAGACCGTTAACCAATGCAGAAATGTCTACATTAAAATATGCATTAGTAAAATAAATTCATGGGTGCTGAGTAGCTTAAGCTATTGTTGATTGCGCACTTTAATTCTTACATTATTTCGGAAAGTTATAATGAAGAATTTTATAGATTTTTTTCCCGAAGCGAACGCATACATAATGTGCAGATTTTTCTGCCAGTTCGTAGAATCCTGCAATCTCTGCCTATATTATGAAATTAATATTGATAATATTATGGAAATGTGAAATTTTGGATGTAAAATTTTGGATGTGAAACTGAATTTTGGCATTTTTTTATGCACAATGTTAAAAATTAATGCTTATTATACGCTTCTAAAAACATTTAGTGCCCATTATATTGCTTGTGTCTTTTGGCCTGCTTATTTGGGTACTTTAAGTGCATATATATCCGGGATTTAGTTGTTAGGTTTAATATGCTTTTACTGCTTAATTGTCCTTTCTTTTTCGAAAGGAGGTTGGTTTATGTTCAAATCTTGTGAGCAACTGTCTATGCACTGGATAAAATAACTTAAAAAGAGGACATGTTATTTCATTATACTCACCCATCCTAAATGTATTACTTGTTCTCTCTAAAACTGCGTCGCACACTAGAAGTATGCAAGTATTTATACTGTTTCCATGTGTTGAAAGAAGAATTCAAACTCACATATTCACCATACCCTTTACTCATTCATCCTTGAAGGAAATTGAAGAGAAGGATAAACAGACATATTTTATGAAAATTAAGAAAATATAAGCAAAAAGGAAGTAGGTTAATCATATTTGATGAAAACTTGAAACTGACAACTTTTCCTTGGTCCCATTAATTTTCTATTTTTATTCTGCTACTTCAATTCAGGAAGTTTTTTCACAATGTAGAAATACAATTTCGTAATTAATTATTTCTTATAATAATGTTACTTCACATAATAAAGTGTTTTTTAGCCTCAATTTTTTTTAGTAGATGATATTGACTTGTTTCATTAATAATGAAGATTAAAAGACAGCACTTCGTGTTTTTACACACACTGCATATTTTTCATTTCTCCACACATATACAAATGTAGTTTGGGATTATTTTATCATTTGATATATATAAATATAGAAATAAAATTTAATACTCTTCTCTTTATTTCATATGTTGCAATGCAAAATAAATAGAACGTGTGATTCAAAATAAAATTTGGAATTATCATATCGACAATTAGAATGTTGCGTCCCAGTTACAGATTTCTGCGGGAACAGTAAACTATGTGAATTGAGACATAAAAATCTTAATATTTAAGAGTGGGATCCAAACAACTACGTGCCCACACTGGGTATGAACCCGGGAGACACCAATTCCCATACCGAAATCTAACAAGCCAAGATGTGGATCAAAATCCCTGTCTTCAGTGGTGAGCACTCCCTTCGAAACACCCATCAATGAGAAGCATACATTCTAAGCTAGATAGATTATCTGTGTGGGGCCTCCCTGATGGCGCAGTGGTAGCGTCGTAGCCTTGTAATCAAGGGGTCCCAGGTTCGATACCCAGTGGAGGCACATAGTGGTTCGGATCACAGTTTAAACACCGATTAGCCTTACTGTGCATAAAGTGGACTTAAAGCACCAAATCAATCCAATCCGATCCAATAGATTATCTGCAAGTGCAGACGAAAACCGATTGGAAAATGTGCATAAAATTGTTCATTTAAAAAAGAAGTTCATTGTGTCAACCTTCATGGGTTTCGAAAAGTTTCGATGTAGCACAAGTCCTCACCTCTATTAACAAAGACATCATTAATTATTAGGATAAACTTCAAACCGTGAAGAAAAGTACGATCCAGCCATCCCCTTCAGAACTGAAAATTGAGCATAAAATCAGAATGAAATACTTGGAATCCTTTCCCTTCTGTTCTTATTTTAATGACACGTTATAATGACTATTTGTGAGACATATAGGTTATTTGTCATCACCACTGCAAAATAGAGCCCTCCCCCTCCCACATATTTCTCCATTCGAGCATAACGATACTGCCACCAATATAACATTTTTTCTCTTACAAATTTTTCTCTTTCATCCTGGAGGCCTACCACAATACTTCAGAAAACAAAATGAAGGATTTCAAGTAAATTAAATGCTTATAAAATTCCTACCTAAACAAGAACCCATCTGACCAATTTTTGTGCGCACTTGTGTCCATCTGAACGAAATTCTCTAGTTACACAGACTTGTCGGTGTATTTGCTAAAACCATTTATCTGAATTCCTGCGGAAGGAATTTTAATGCTGAGAATTTTCACTCATGCCATTCAATGAGGTACCAACCAATAGCTAAGTAGGGATAGCATTATTTAAAGTAAATAATGAATAATATTAAACAATATAATTAAAGATTTTCTTTCACTTCTCTTATTGTACTTTATCTACTTCTTCACTTTCATGATTTTGACCAAAAACTGACCACCCACTCCCTTGACAGGGGTAATACCTCTGGGTATGAAGTGTTCGCCTCTGCATTGAACCTAAAAACGCATCCCCACTATACCGGACGGTAGACAGATTCCAAACCGACTTTTATATACTCTATCCCGGGAATCTCTGGAGCAAGACCGCGCATAAAGGTAGAGAAAGGGCGGAGCGAAGCAGAACATGCTGCTAGAGAGGCTGGTAGCTGCAGTCGCTGTCCTTCCTCCACGCGATCCCGTTCCCTCTCACGTGCTCATTGGTCGAACCCTGTCGAATCACTACTTGCGCAGAGACTTGCTTTCTTTCGTTTGCTCCAGAGATGCTCGGGAGAGAGTATACTAGCGGTCTACTGTAAAGGATAGGACGGGCCGAGCGGTAATTATTATACACTCCTCACAAAAAGTTTGGATTCTTGTTATATTAGGCAATTGGTGATAGGCACGGTGACATGTCGGCGAAAAAACAAGATCGTCCAGCAGACAGACATATACAATGTGATGTTGCATTCCAAGGCTGTTTCTATCGCCTCATGCCTAATATAACAAGATATAGTGGGGATGCTCTTGGAGGTTTGATGCAGAGAACACTTTATACCCAGAGTTACCGCGCGCTACCCCTGTCAAGGGAGTGGGTGGTCAGTTTTTGGTCAAAATCATGAAAGTGAAGAAGTAGATAAAGTACAATAAGAGGAGTGAAAGAAAATCTTTAATTAAATTGCTTAAAATTATTCATTATTTACTTAAAATAATGGTATCCCTACTTACCTATTGGTTGGTACTTCATTGAATGGCATGAGCGAAAATTCTCAGCATTAAAATTCCTTGCGCAGGAAAAATGGTTTTAGCAAATACACCGACAAGCCTGTGTAACTAGAGAATTTCGTTCAGATGGACACAAGTGCGCACAAAAATTGGTCAGATGGGTTCTTGTTTAGGTAGGAATTTTATAAGCATTTAATTTACTTGAAATCCTTCTTTTGGTTTTCCGAAGTATTGTGGTAGGCCTCCAGGATGAAAAAAAATGTAATGTTATATTCGTGGCAGTACCGTTATGTTCGAATGGAGAAATATGTGGTGGGGGAGGGCTCTATTTTGCAGTATGATTACAAATAACCCACATGTCTCAAATAGTTGTTCCATGCAACTGACATATTTAATGTAGAAACTAGAGAATTAATATTTCCTCAAAAATATCAAAATTTTTATTCACAGTTCGAATGCAGAATATTAATTGTGCACGAATGGATATGTCACAAGTTTCGTCAACCATAATAGCAAAATATTCCCGACTTTTAATATCTGCTACCACGGAGCAGATATTTGATTTGATTTGATTTGAATTTAAAATTTTGGGAGCGTCAGCACTTAGGCTATTTTGCTCCCGTCACATTATACGGGGGCCAGCCCCTTACCATTACAAATAACAACTTTAATGATGCATAACTAAAAAATTTAAAATGTTCTGACTGCTGTTAAAAGCTGAGGCTGTAAAGGGGCACTCAGCACACATAAGGACAAAAGAACAGGACAACACAAACAAAATTATACTGGCCATGGGGCCAGTCGCCAGAGCCTCGTTAGTCTTCAGTCCAGGGTGCACTAACGTGGAAGTGAGGTTGACATTTGGGTGTACTACTTGGAAGGTCACCCCTTACACCCCACGAAGCAGATATTGTTGTTGAATGTCATGTTAGAGCCATTTGTAGCCCAAACGTCCCATCCGCTACCCTAGTTCATGCACATCGTCTTTTGAAACTCTTTTTAGTAAAAATTTTAACAATACTCATAATTACATACTTAGTATATAGTAATAAGTCATGTGTTTTGCTGCCTCTGGTCATAGACCCCCCAAAGTTGATGGTTTAGTGGTCTCAGCCCCCCAAATTGATGGTCTAGAACATTTCAAATGTGTATTTCAAGTTTAGTTCATGTGGCACAATTCAGAGTAAACTTTACAAGAGAACCAAAATAATAAATTAGATCCTCTTAAGCAAAATTATTAGGGGGACTCTGCCCCACATCGTTAACATTGGGGGGGCTCGAGCCCCCCCAAGCCCCATGGAGTCGGCGCCTGTGGTTTTGTGTTGTATGTTTGTGTAGTAGTTGTGCTGTCTAGTATGTTTGTTTTGTCTTGCGTAGTAGTTGTGCTGTCTAATTTGTTTGTGTTTGTCTTGTGTACTAGTTGTGGTGTGTAGTTTGTTTATGTTTATATTGTGTAGTAGTTGTGGTGTGTTTGTGTTTATATTGTGTTATAGTTGTGATGTGTTTGTGTGTGTCTTGTGTAGGAGTTGTGCAGTCTAATGTGTTTGTGTTCGTCTTGTGTAGTAATTGTGCTGTCTAATGTGTTTGTGTTTGTATTGTGTAGTAGTTCCTCCATTCATATTGGGGGTTAGGCGTAGAGCTGACAACTCTGCACTGTAAAAAGACATGTCAAGAAACAGCAATATAAGGCCATGGATGTTTCCAAGGTAAAATATTCCGGAGGTAAAATAGTCCCCCATTCGGATCTCCGGGTGGGGACTACTTTGGGAGGTCCCTGGACTAAGGATAAGATCTACGTTAGGAATAAGGATATTAAATTAGGCACCTGGAATGGTCTGAGCCTTTACCGGCCTGGGGCATTTCAGTGTACAGTTAATGAGATAGTTAAGTATAAATTAGATGTAGTAGCTGTCCAGGAAGTTAAGTGGCCAGGAGAAGGGAATTGTAAAATTAAAAATTATACTTTTTCTTTTCTATGGTGGTACTGAAAATCATAATTTTGGAACAGGCTTTTTCATAAATAATAGAATTATCTCGGCTCTTAAAACAGTAGAATTTATTAATGATAGGATATCATATGCAGTTTTACAGGGTAGGTGGTGTAAAATTATTTTAATAAACATACATGCACCAACGGAAGATAAAGATGATAATACTAAACATGATTTTTATACAGAGTTAGAACAGGTCTTTGATAAATTTTCTCAGTATGATATGAAAATTCTGTTAGGTGACTGTAATGCACAGATTGGCAAAGAAGAGACATTTAAACCCACGATTGGTAAAGAAAGTCTTCATGAATTAAGTAATGAGAATGGTATAAGATTGATTACTTTTGCAACCTCAAAGAATTTAATTGTGAAAAGTACCACTTTTAAACATAAAGATATCCATAAATATACCTGGTCTTCTCCAGATGGTAAAACTCATAATCAGATAGATCATATTCTCATTGATAAGAGAAGGCATACTAGTATAATTGACGTTCGTACACATAGAGGTGCTGACTGTGCCAGTGACCATTATTTAGTAATTGCTAAATTAAGAGAAAGACTCTCAGTGATAAATCATAAGCAACAAAATCTAAAAGTTATAAAATTTGATGCAGGAAAGTTTACTGATGAAAGAATTAAGAAAGATTACCAAATTAAACTGTCAAATAGATTTGATGTTTTGCAGGATTTAAATGATGATGAAAATATAAATGAAACAGACGTAAATAAGAATTGGGAGCACATACGTAATGCAATAGAATCAGCAGCTAAAGAAAGTATAGGATACCATAAACCGCGAAAAAGTAAGCCATGGTTTGATAATGAATGTCATAATCTAATAGAAATAAGAAATCAGGCTATACTTAGGTGGTTAAATAACTCTGATGACACAAATCTAAACAATTATAATAGAATCAAGCGAGAAGTTAACCGCACGTTTAGAAGTAAAAAAAAAAGGCCTCCCCCATGGCGCAGTGGTAGCGTCATTGCCTTGTAATCAAGGGGTCCCGGGTTCGATACCCGGTGGAGGTACAAGTGGTTCGGATCCCACTTTAAACTGTAGGTCCAGTCCCGATTAGCCTTACTGTGCATAAAGTGGACTTAAAACAGAAACTCAAAGAAGTAAAAAAAGATATTACTTGAAAAGCAAAATTAACGAAATTGAAACAAACAGCAAAACCAAAAATATCAGAGATTTATATAAAGGTGTAAATGAGTTTAGAAAGGGGTGTAAACCTAAAGTAAACTTGATAAAAGATAAAGACGGTGATTTTCTAGCTGACCCAAGTGATATTCTAAATAGATGGAAGAACTACTTTAATGACCTTTTAAATGTCCATATAGGAGATAAATCAGAAGTAAATGAAGTCCACACACAGCAGAACCTTTAGTTCCAGAACCTAACTTGACTGAAGTTAAAGATACTATTAAAAGGCTAAAGAATAACAAAGCACATGGCATTGATTTAATACCAGCTGAGTTAATTAAATATGGTGGAAATTCATTAATATGTCAAATTCATAAATTAATTTGTTTAATATGGAATAAAGAAGAAATCCCTCAACAGTGGAAATAATCCATAATTGTTCCTGTGTTTAAAAAAAGGTGATAAAATGACCTGCAATAATTACCGTGGAATTTCTCTACTCTCAACAACATACAAAATATTGTCTAACATTCTTTTAACAAGACTAACCCCATATGCTAATGAAATTATAGGTGATTATCAATGTGGATTTAAACGTAACAGATCAACTACAGATCAAACTTTTCACATCAGACAGACACTTGAAAAAAAGTGGGGATATAATCAAAATGTCCATCAGTTATTCATTGATTTCAAAAAAGCATATGATTCGATCAAAAGAGATAAATTATATAATATATTAGTAGAGTTTGGAATACCTAAGAAGCTTGTTAGTATGATAAAAATATGCACCAGTGAAACAGAAAGTAAAATTCATGTGGGTATTAATCAGTGGCATAGCATGGACATTTCGGGTGGGAACGCCAAGTCCGAAGGAAGAGTCGGCCCTTTCTTGCTTAATAATTTATTTATGGTATTAGTCGCCACAGGTATTATTTGCCTGAAGTAAGCTGGGTTTTCAATAAAACATCATCATTGCATGTTTTAGCTAGAAAATTAGATGCCTCACTATGCCACAGATGCTTTGAACTCTGGTGTTCTATACCTTTTTTTATATCTTTCTGCATGACGCAAGTCATTAAAAATCTACCTGAATCACAAGCGCCTCTGCACAACAGTAGACGTCATTGTTGTGGGCGATCCAACTACTGATTGATTTGGTTTATTTTATTTCGCTTTTCTACCACGTTTGGTTAATTGCGAATATGAATATGAGTGATGATATTGATGAAGGGACACTGACAAAGAACACCCGTGCTCACGCCGGGATTCGAACCAGGGACCTCTGTCGTCTCGGCGCACTGTGAAAAGCAGAGTGGATGATCCAAATATCGTACAATCTACTGACGTAACAGTGCCGATTAGTAATTCAGACCACTGTTTATTACATCTTGAGAATGCTGATAAACATTTTAAAATAATTTTCTCCAGAGACCATTCGATGTTAAGAGTTTTCAAATGAATGCTAAACATTTCCATTCACACAATATTAAGTAGTTAGATAATAACGAAAAAATACAATAAAAAAATAATAGTTTTGAGGGTTAAGTGGTAGAGCAGCCACAGGCTGAATTTCTATCACGAGGACTTCACCAACTTATTTGACAAAAACTGTGTTGATCTTTTAGTTTCTAATACACATCGCTGTTCGTGCGATAAATTATACAATGCAGTGGCAGTATATTTGAGATTGGTAAAGTTACGTCAGTCAATATTGCGTATTGTAGCATCACATAGCACGAGTTGCATGAGCGCGAATAGCGAAGAACCGGGTAGGAATTCTGCCGCTGTCGTCTGCTTCAGAAGGCAGGAAGGGCCACATGAACCAATCACGGTAGACCTCTCGTACGCTGGCGTAAGAGAGACCATTTACGCACGTGCTGTAGAAATCGAAGCTTTCCCTCCAGAAAGGCAGCAAGGAATATAGAGTCCTGTACGCCGAACCTGTTCGGCGTCCGGCCGGAAAAGGCATTGAAAAGAGATGCTAGAACGAGTGTTGAGAGTGGAGCGTTGCAAGCGGGTCGCGCAAAATAGCTATTATAATGCCATGAAGGTCAAACATATATGAAATTAGTCACGTTTTACTTTATAATCACAGCATTTAAGCATTCTTGAAATTTTAAATCTGGGAACGCCGGGCGTACGAGCGTACTATAACGCTACGCCACTGGTATTAATATGTTTGACAAATTTACAATTCATGATGGGTTAAAACAAGGAGATGCATTATCTCCATTGCTCTTTAATTTTGCCTTAGAATATGCTGTTATGAAGGTAAAAGAAACTAAAGAAGGACTAACAGTAGATGGAGTGACTCAGTTGTTAGCATATGCAGATGATGTAGACTTACTGGGGGATGATGTGAATACAATTAAGAATAATGCTAAAATATTTTTCAAAACTGCTAAAGAGAAAGGTTTGGAAGTTAACAAAGAGAATACTAAATATATGCTTACAGGCCGAAACCAAGTGTTAGGTAATAATCAAAATCTAATTATTGATAACAACTCGTTTGAACCAGTTTCCAAATTCAAGTACTTAGGAGTAATATTAACAAATGAAAATTATATTAAAGAGGAAATAAAAAGTAGGCTTAATTCAGGAAGTGCATGTTACTTCTCTCTTCATAAACTTTTGTCTTCTCGTTTAATATCTAAGAAACTAGAAGTTAAAATATACAAAACAGTAATTTTGCCTGTAGTATTATATGGATGTGAAACTTGGTCCCTTACATTGAAAGAGGAACATAAATTGAGAGTATTTGAAAATAAGATCCTTAGGAAAATATTTGGAGCTAAAAGGGATGAGGAGACAGGTGAGTGGAGAAGGTTACATAATTTAGAACTACATAATTTGTATTCATGTCCAGATATTATTAGAATAATTAAATCAAGAAGACTTAGGTGGGCAGGCCATGTGGCACGAATGGGAGAGGAAAGAGGAGTATACAGGAATCTTGTTGGGAAACCTGATGGTAAGAGACCTGTAGGAAGGCCAAGACGAAGATGGAGGAACATCGTTGAGATGGACCTAAGGGAAATCGCTAGGGATGGAAAAGAGTAGCCTATATAGAACTTGCTCAAGATAGGGAAAGATGGAAGGCCTCTGTTGCTGCAGCCATGAACCTTCGGGTTTAAGAAGGCTAGAGAGTTAGTTAGTTAGCTGTATCAAATAGTTATTATAACGTGTCATTAAAAGAACAACAGTAAGGAAAGGATTCCAAGTATTTCATTCTGATTTTATGCTCAATTTTAAGTTCTGGAGGAGATGGCTGAGTACTTCCTTTCGTCACAGTTTGAAGTTTATCCTCATAATTAATGATTTCTTTGTTAATAGACGTGAAGACTTGTGCTACATCGCAACTTTTTGAAACCCAAGAAGGTTTGCCACCATGAACTTCTTTTTTAAATGAACAATTTTATGCACATTTTCCAATCGGCCTTCGTCTGCACTTGCAGATAATCTATTGGATCGGATTGGATTGATTTGGTGTTTTAAGTCCACTTTATGCACAGTAAGGCTAATCGGGTTTAGAGTGTGATCCGAACCACTACGTGCCTCCACCCGGTATCGAACCCGGGACCCCTTGATTACAAGGCGACGACGCTACCACTGCGCCATCAGGGAGGCCCCATCTAGCTTATAATGTACGCTCCTGATTGATGGGTGTTTCGAAGGGAGTGCTCACCACTGAAGACAGGGATTTTGATCCACATCTTGGCTTGTTAGATTCCGATATGCGAATTGGTGTCTCCCGGGTTCATACCCAGTGTGGGCACGTAGTTGTTTGGATCTCACTCTTAAATATTAGGATTTTTTTGTCTCAATTCACATAGTTTACTGTTCCCGCAGAAACCTGTAATTGGAACGCAAGCTTCTAATTGTCGGGATGACAATTTCAAATTTTATTTTGAATCACACGTTCTATTTATTTTGCACTGCAACATATGAAATGAAGAGAAGAGCATTAAATTTTATTTCTACTCGGCGCAAATCAAATGAGAAATTAAGCCCAAATTACATTTGTATATGTGGAGAAATGAAAAATATACAGTGTGTATAGAAACACAAAGTTCTTTATTTCCTCCTGTCTTCTAATCTTAATTTATGAAACAAGTCAATATTATCTACTATGAAAATTTTTGAGGCTAAAAAACACTTTATTTTATGAAATAACATTACTATAAGAAATAATTAATTACGAAATTGTATTTGTGAACTGAAGTAGCAGAATAAAAATAGAAAATTAATGAACCAAGGAAAAGTTGTCAGTTTCAAGTTTTCATCAAATATGATTAACCTACTTCCTTTTTGCTTATATTTTGTTAATTTTCATAAAATACGTCTGTTTCTCCTTCTCTTCAATTTCCTTCAAGGATGATTGAGTAAAGGGGATGGTGAATATGTGAGTTTGAATTCTTCTTTCAACACATGGAAACAGTATAAATACTTGCATACTTCTAGTGTGCGACGCAGCTTTAGAGAGAACAAGTAATACATTTAGGATGGGTGAGTATAATGAAATAACATGTCCTCTTTTTAAGTTATTTGATCCAGTGCATAGACAGTTGCTCACAAGATTTGAACATAAACCAACCTCCTTTCGAAAAAGAAAGGACAATTAAGCAGTAAAAGCATATTAAACCTAACAACTAAATCCCGGATATATATGCACTTAAAGTACCCAAATAAGCAAGCCAAAAGGCACAAGCAATATAATGGGCACTAAATGTTTTTATAAGCATATAATAAGCATTGATTTTTAACATTGTGCATAAAAAGGCCAAAATTAAGTTTCACATGCAAAATTTCACATTTCCATAATATTATCAATATTAATTTCATAATATAGGCAGAGATTGCAGGATTCTACGAACTGTCAGAAACATCTGCACATTATGTATGCATTCGCTTCGGGAAAATAATCTATTAAATTCTTCATTATAACTTTCCGAAATAATGTAAGAATTAAAGTGGACAATCAACAATAGCTTAAACTACCCAGCAGCCATGAATTTATTTTACTAATGCATATTTTAATGTAGACATTTCTACATTGATTAACGGTCTAAGGGGCACTGGAGAATGAACTTTTTTTAGTTGTCACATACTGTGTATATTATATACGATCCCAACGGGCACGGTGCCAGAAAACTTTAACGGGAAGGAAGTTGGTAAATTATGGTAGACAGGTAGGTACAATTTTTTCATCCATTCCACTTGCTAAGGTTTATTATTAGTACTATTACTTTACTGCTCTTGATACACTAATTTTGCATTACTTCCATCGTAAAATGAACACTGTTTCCATTCCTTGCAATATAAACAAAGGGTTATTTGCTTTTCGAAAAATGAAATCCTGTTAATATATTTTGAACACGATAATACCGTGCGTTCATTTCGATCTTCAGCCGAGAGATCGGGAGAAGCGTGGCGGGCGGCGCTGACGGAGATGCCGACATTTGTGGCCTGTAATGCCCGGTTATTTTTATGGACATATCCAGACATTTATATAAATATTGCAAAACGAGCACTAACCTGTGTTATAACACGCAAAAGTTTTTCTGTAATTCATCCAATTTCTACCCTCATATACACAATCAAATACGCTTTAGAAACGATGTTAAGAGCCACAGATAATAAAACATTTTAATCATAGTTTTGACCAGTAACGTCATGCTTAAGTTTATATCCTTGAAAGAGTTTTGTGTCGATCGTTTGGAGGTTTCGAATGTGCAACACTGTATCAAGATTACGCTGCAGACAAAACCGTTAAAAGTGAATGGTTTTCGTGAGCTTCCTTGTAATCCGAAATCTCCGAGCTCGAGTTTTTTGTTCCTTCGCAACTAGATGAAGACAGAACTGTGAATATAGTGGCAAGCAGATGTAAACCAAGAGCGTGTTAATTTCGTATTGTGCGCAAGTGTGTTATTCTTGGTTACTTGCAGTTACTTTTTTGTGTTATATTGCATTGTGTATGTGTGTTGTGTCAGTGAGACGATTGGAATGCCAGCCGCAAGGTTCACGTTAGAAGAAAGAACTTTTATGTATGACACTTACTTGAAAATAGACTCGTGTCGAGACGTGTGTAGGCAATTTGTACAGAAATTCCCAGGCGTTTCACCTCCACATAGAGATACGGTTAGACATCTTGTCCTTAAATTACGAGAAACTGGATCGTTAAATTTTAAAACACCTAAGCAAAAACGACGGATTCTAACCGAAACAAAACTCGATGAAATTGGTGCAGCGTTAGAACGTTCTCCAAACAAACCTCTACGCCGTGTTTCACAGGAGATGGGCGTGTCAAAATCATCAGCACATACAGTCACTAAGCTACTAAAATTAAAACCGTACTCTTATAACACAGGTTAGTGCTCATTTTGCAATATTTATATAAATGTCTGCATACGTCCATAAAAATAAGCGGGCATTACAGGCAGCAAATGTTCGGCATCTCCGTCAGCGCCGCGCGCCACGCTTCTCCCGATCTTTCGGCTGAAGATCGAAATGAACGCACGGTATGATTCAATTACACTTCAACATAGAGAAATAAGTGATAATTGTAGTTTCCTTCAATAAAATGTTCACTACATACGGGCTGAATTGTTCTTGTTTCATCAAGACCAGCATTATGTAGTCGCGTAGCAAGCTCTTTATTGTCGACAATTCTTGATTCCTTGTGCATCCAAGTTTGATAATCATTGTTATGCAGAAGAAGCGTATATCCATTGTCGGAGGATTAAATGACAAGTGAGACCTTCTATTTGGGAAGCCGATCATTGCTCATCTCCCCCTGCTCAAATGTTAGGTTGCGTTTGTTAACCTTACAGGCTCCCAATCATCGTCTCCATCCCAAAATGTGTATTTCGATGACGTCAGTGAAACTCACTTATATATGGTGTGTGTGTATATTTTTTCTATCTTGCCACTACTTTTAGTAAACAATTCGATATTAAACGTTATTTTATTTTATTTCAGTTGTGGCATTTTGGAAAGTGTTCGTGTCACATACATCTTTCCATGGAGTACCTTATATGGTGAACAAAAGGGTTTCTATATACGAAAGGTAATATAATCTTCTAGGTACTGCAGATTCCACTAAGCCCACCATAAATATACGAATGTCTTTGTTTTGTCCTCTTCTTAAATTGTAAGATAATTCTACAAGCTCTTCCAATGATAAGTACACGATTTGTTAATCAATATTTTATTAACTTTGGTTACATTGCTTTAGTTGGATAACATTCTTTAGTTCTGGCGCATTTGAAACAATCCACCTTGCTGTTTGAATTATCGAACCTCGTACTGAGTTACTGACAGATAGAAGACTATATAATTAGACACTTATAAATTTGTGTTCAATATCATGATGTGCTTAATTATGTGCTAATTTCTTCACCAGAGTTGATACAATATACATAGTGTGTCTACAAAGTTTTAAGACTGGCTTAATAAAAGTGTAAATATGAGAGACTGGCCATAAGCTTTGTTTGGTTTTCAATGCACATCCCTCCTAAGTCTACACACTTAGTGACATGGCTATACAATTGCTGGATGCCCCTGCTGATATCTTCTTTTGGGATTGTGTTTAGATACCTCGTCACAGCTTCTTCAATTTCCAAAATGGTGTCAAAACGTTGGCTTCCTCATGGGATTTGAATTTGGGGAATAAAAAGTAGACAGCCAATGTCAATTCTGGCGAATAAAGCGGATGGTTTAACACAATCACTTGTCTCCCTGCCAAAAACTGTTGGACAAGAATTGCCTTGTGGCTTGGGGCATCGTCGTGCTGCAGGAACCAAGCACCAGATTCAAACAGCTCTGGTTTTACTCGTCGTAATCTTTCTAGGAAGCACTCCAAAATAGATCTACAGACAGCTGCTCAATCATCAGCAGCAATCATCATCAGTGACTGTGTCCGGTTTTCATTCAGTTTTGTCGAACTTTTTCGCCATTACCACCAGTTCGACTTGTGGACGGACGACCCTCACTGATCATCCGCCACATGTTCCTGACCACCACGATGCCAAACGAAAACATTGGATTGACAAAAAGTGTCACAGTTTTCAGCATTTCAACGGTTTCTGAAGGGATTTTACTGACATTTACACAAAACGTAATCGTCATTCTTTGTTCTGTTTTCAAATGCATGACGAGGGTACAAAACATTAGTATAAAAGCTGTAACTCACTCAATATTGCACCGAATCAGACACCAATTTCACTACACAGTCACTACATGTGACACTGCGAAATACATGTACCAAATGGCACATTGCAGCATTTATCTTGTTACAATGTTGCCAGTCTTAAAACTTTGTAGACACACTGTGAATAGTCAAATTTCTTCCGCCTAAACAAGAAATTGAACGAAGAGGGCCCTGAATCTGCTGATCATCAACCGAGATCACGTCTGTCAAAATGTGAATCTATATGCATTTAATACTTCAAACAGGTACTCATGTGGTGCTACATCAAACTCTTTTTGAAAATCGAAAGGAAGTACGCATGCATCAATTTTCTGCACCAAATAATAGGATATCATGTTGCGAATCCTTTCTATAACAGCAGTGATAACATATTATGCTATTAATCAATGCGTTTGTTTTGGTCTGATTACGTGCGATAAAATTAGTTTGAACCCATTTTCCTAATTTTTGTGCCATAAGTTTGCATAAGAAATGCAATTGGTCGATATTCGTCTATTTGTTTTACGTGTGGTTTTAGGTATCAATATTATAAGGCTTTCATTTTGTAGCATCTTTCCATTTTTAAGGGACAATTTTAATATCCCTTTATTTCATCAATAGCCTTTCTTTCGTATCTCTTCTTTTCTGTGTGTCCCTAAAAAGTGTGTATCTCATGATACGTAACATCAAAAACACAACACACAAGATTTTCGATTTTGACCACCTTTAGAATCTTCTCTCCTGAAGTCCGTTTCTTTTTGTGTATACGTGTGATTCTGTATTTCTTAAAGCAACTGCTCTCTCCTCTTCCGGAAGCGATGTATGAATTGTAACAATGTATTATTTTTATTACAGATGGTTTTGGAAAATTGCATTTGTATTGTTCTGCGTTTTAGCAATGTCCATCATATTTTCTAAGTGGGTGGCATTCCAGAACGACCCAACCATAACATCCATCCAAAGAATTTCTCCGTTGGAGAAACTTCCAACGATGGCTCTAACATTTTGCAATGTGGACATTAGTGAATATTTGATACATGATAAAAGAATGTAAGTACGATAAAAGATAAAATTTACCTTATATTATAAAGTGGTTTGTAACGTTTGCGACTATATTGGTTATTCAAGCATATTATTATTATGCAAGCAAACTGAACATCTTCACCTATACAACAGAAGTTCGCTTTACGGCCGTCAGATGGCATCTCTGTCTGACAGCTCAGTTCCTGCTGCCAGCCCCCTTGCAGCGAGAATATGTATTAAGTCTGCCATGGGTGAGCTCGTAAAATTTGAATTCACTTCGACGACAGAGGAATCGTTCCGGCAGCACCCTTTTCACTCATACTCCATCGCTTCAGTATCCAGTCGAGCTACGCACCATGTAATGGACTTTCGAAACTATATAGAGGAAGGGAAGCCAATGCTTGTGGCCGAAGGACCTTGTGTAATTGGACAGATGATGTTAGGAGTTAACAGTTAATTTGATTATGGTGCTTCAAGTTTCAATAATAGAAACTACTTGCAAGGTACGTAAATGCTCCGCTGAGTGTTCTTACGAGTGAAAGTTTAAAAATATTTTGGGACTTTCATAAAATTTTATGTGAATCGCCACGAACACACAAATCATTGCAATAAGCTCATCTTGAAGTCGAAGTCCTTATATTCTTATACGAACAATATTCACAATTAAAATAATAAGAACTTTTATTTATGAGGAAGTACACGAAACGTTCAGTAACCATTGTGCACAATTGAACGTAGCTAGCGAATGATAACACGTGTGGCGTGTGGTTTAGAATACGTAGTGTACCGTTGATCAAAAAGAATAACGAACAAAAATAAGTAAGTGTGCAATGAAAAGCAACTTAGTTTAATCGCCTAGAAAAGGAAAACTGATGAATGACCATTATGCATTGGATAATGTAGTGTTTAGATTTGTGTAGCGATAATCTGTAGTAGAGAATAATTTATTTCTTTTACGTAAATTGGTGTAATCTACAATACTTCTGCATCTCTGACTGGACAGCAAATAAGGGGGGAAGGTCAATTAACCTGCACGTTAGAAATTGAATACAATGGATACGGCGTAACCGCTATTCATTGTTGGACCCTTTTATGCAATACAGGGCTTACTTCGCGCTTTTCTTCTATTTTCCTCGTAAACTCTTGGGATATATTATATGGGAAGTAAGTCGTAACATTGTAATTGCGATTTCTCGACTGAGTTCGTTTGTCGCTGAGTCATTGTTTTTTTTTTCCAGTCGCGCGCTTCCAGTTTAAATGTTGTTGGCTGACATCAACTAAACCCAAGTCTAGCGTTACAGGTTGTAGATATTTTCTTTTACATACATGCACACACACACAAAACCCGACTTCCGTGGCTGAGTGGTTAGCACAGTGCGCCACGATACCAAGGGTCGCGGGTTCGAAAAGCGACATAGAATAACCTAATTCAATCAAACAATCCACACACACACACACACACACACACACACACACACACACACACACACACACACACACAAACATCCACACGCAAGCGAGCGAGTGAGCTAGACAACATATAGTGATTGAACAACAACATCTAGGTTATGTTGTAGTTTTGCATATAGCTAGGTAGTTATTTTTATTGAGAATCAGAATTAAACGTCATTTAAACGGATACGTACTTGTAAGACGTTTCTTATGAAACGAATATATGAAACTAAAATCTTTATGTTGCAGATTACATACTTCTAGTGAGGAAAACCTTGATCAAATGAAGGCTATATACCAAAAACTGGCTCATGTTTCTTATTCCAGTTTGTCAATCTTTAAAGATTTGCCCGCTGGAATCAATACATCAGAAATCCTTGACAAGGTTCGTTGTATTACTAAGTGTACACAGGAAATCTAAAGAAACGCCCTCCCTTACGGTTATGCAACCCGGAATTTTATATCGTCTAGTTTCGCCTGGTAGAGTAGTTCTCGAGAGGAGCAATGTTTCCAAACCTATAACCGTAGTGTTTCCAACCCTGTATTGGTTGGTTGGTTGTTGATTTGGTGTTTTAAGTCCACAATGCACAGTTTGACTAATCGGGACTCGACCTACAGTTTAAAGTGGGATCCGAACCACTTCGTGCCTCCACCGGGACCCCTTGATTACAAGGCGACGACGCTACCACTGCGCGATCCAAGCCTGTATTGCTTCGTAGAAGACGAAACCTTCACGTAAACTTCTTCATTCGTAAGTTCATTTGGTTTACAGACTCACATTACAGGACACTCTTTTTCTGTATTGCATGTTTTCTGGAGCATTTATTTTTCCTTCTGCGGAGAAAATTCTGTTATTATTTTACATCTTATTTTTTGCAGCTTCTCTACCATTTATTGGTTAATCGCAAAGGATGAATGATGACTCAATGAAATTGATAAAAGGACAGCCATAAATGAACCATGGGGGCTAGATTCATATTATTAGTATTACTATTATTATTATCTTTCTTTTTTTTACTTTACTTTTGGCTAATCTCAACGATGAGGATTAGTGTATGATAAAATTCACGAAGGAACACTCATAAACAATCATACCCAGGCCGGGACTCGAACCCGGGAATTTCGTCAGCGAGATCAAAAGCCGACGGCTTACCACGCTCGGGCACAGCGGTGGAAAATTATTATTAGTGATATTGTCTCAAGTAGTGTATTTTTTCACCATATTCTTTCATACAATCTTTTTAGCTGGCAATATAAACCCCTACTGCACGAAGCCAAATTGTGGGAATACGAAACAGAACCAAGTTAACATATCTTGACCGCGGAAAGTGAAAATACAAAATATAGAAAAGAGCAATTTAACAGTTGCCTGATTGCTTTTCCATTTGTTGTATGGGAAGAATTGTCTGAAATGTGTGTGTAGTAGCAGGCAAAAGAGAATACAAAGATCGATTATAGAGGCAACACTCTCACTGTTCTGCACTGCACAGACAGCGCGTCTCGTCGAGTGGGCGTGGCACTGTGGGTGCGAGCGAGCTGTTGTTGCGTCTGCAAAAAGAACATTCACAGACAACTGAATGACGCTCCGCTTAAAATCTAGGTAATCGAGAAAGGATTTGTTAAGGAAGTGAATTGAAATATAAACACCAGAATTTGGTCTAAGCCTATAATGGTTATTCGCAATAAGAGCTGATCAATTTTTACATGTGGAATTCCGTAATGAAAGAGGCAACAGGTTGCACTCCACACCTTTAGCTTGGTAACACTAATAAATCATCTCATTATGTGCGTTCGCTTATGCTGATAGTCATGTTTAATATATTACCTTCAAACATAAACAATATCATGGACTCACTCATTCAGAGGCAGAATTCAATTTTACGCTTTACTTTCCTGACGATATTGTAGCCATATAATCATTTCGCTCCATTTTCGTATTCTCAATTGAACTCGCACTATTTTTTTTTCAGAAGTTGAGCCCCACCTCCCTTCTCCCACCTTAAAAATTCTTGGGTGAGAGGCTACAAACTATACTAAAACTGAATTACAGACAATACTTTACGACTCAAAGTGACGTTACCTAGAACGTAGTGAAAAATCACTGGTGCACAATTCAACGTAATCATGATAAAATGAAGATTGGAAAATGGATGTGCTAGAAAGTTTTACATACATACACACACATAGTTAGTTCCGTGTAGAAGACATTTCTTCACATTTTTCTCACTTTGGCTTCCTTCAATTCACGAAACTGTAAAGCCATGAACGCGTTAACACCCTATAATCACGGAGTCCCAGGTTCTATTCCTGGTGGAGACACAACTGCCTAGTGGTTCGGATCCCACTTCGGGTAGCCTTTCTGAGCATGAAATGGAATTTAAACAAAATTGGAACAAGGTAACCCATAACAACACACGCGCAGAGGGCGTTGAACGTAATGACTGACAATTATTATATACATCGAACTTTCAGCGAAGCTGGAATAAGGTCTATTTGCCATGCCAAATAGTGTGAATTTTCAGTCTAGTGGTGCCTTCTGTACGAAGTGCACGCAAGTTATTTAAAAAAGTTCAAATATGAGAGTGAGTCGAACTATGTTTAATTCAATAAGACTCTTCACTTCAAACATATTTTGCTCTATAGCTGTCGATTTCGAATGGGCATCTAAGGCTGGTTGCTTACCGCACCGGATTTGGAACAAAATGACGGACTGTCAAAGTTCCAATCACACTACAGACATAGCAAAAATTGTCGGCCTGAAGATGAGAGAAGAGGTGATCTCTTGAAATGTCTCGAAATATATAGATAGAATATATGGT